>NW_026267134.1:3191775-3196443 GCF_000697945.3 Frankliniella occidentalis
TTCATTTGGTCCATGCAGGATATCTCGATACCTCCTACACATGTACGCTCATTTGCAGCTCACCCTCCACAAACCCGCTTATAAGCGACTCCCCCCCCCCCTCCGTGAGATGCATTAACTTACTCAAAGTTTCGAACATTTTCGAAATTTGCACAAAAACGGGCTTGTGGAGGGCACGCCACAGGTGGGCGGGTTGGGATCTATCGATTTGTTGTTGCTCTACCCGCAGACCGACTTCCGGCTCGACGTGCTGCCCGACCTGTCGCTCCTTGAAATCCTCTGGTACCTACCCTTAAAGGACCTGGTGGCCGCCGGGCGCGCCAGCCCCCGCCTCTGCGCGCTGACCAGGACCAAGATGCGCCTCTGGCAGACCGAGGACACGCTCGCGCTCAAGAATTACAATGACATCTGCGACGTGTTGGCTGTGGCCCCTCCCGTGGACATATTGGCTGTGGCGCCGGCGGCGCCGGCGCTGGATCCGTTGGCGGGGAAGTTGACCGTGGTTCCAGACGACGCCGCCAACACCACAGGCCTCTCACGAAAGCTTGTACTGTTCACTCGGGGTTGCGTACTGGCCGAGAGTGTCGACAGCCTCATCAGGGAAGTCGCGCAGACGGTCAAGCGTCTCGAAGTCGACGCGGAGCTCGCTTGGATTTTCACCTCATTGCAGGAGGCCAACTGGTCTAAGCTGGAGCACCTGCAAATATCAGCGCAAGAGCTTGTTCCAGGGGGAGTGACGGGCGCAGTGGGAAACTTACTGTGGCCACAGGTGAGTGTGAGTGCGTGCGCCGCACGCGCCGGCCAGACCCGGTCCGGTGATGGTGTTGCCAACTGAGTAGGCAAAAAATTCCCACAAAGACACCTGCGTGAGGCGGGCTGCATCGACGCCTGCCTACCAGTCAAAATTTATACATATGCATCGAAGCGTTGCCAAGTATTCAGGCCTCGATGCAGCCCGCTCCACACAAGTGACAAATGTCTTCGTGGGTCGAAGGAATTTATTGCCTACTCAATTAGCAAGACAGGTCAGACCGTACTTTTGTCTCTCCCATGTCCTTGTCCGCAGGACGTGGTGTTGCCCAGGCTGCAAACCGTCGTGGTGGAGCCCCTTTACTTCGAGTACTCGGACACCCATCGTCTGTTTGACATTTCTGTCGAACACTTTGCGGCGCTCGAGTCGCTGCTGCGAGCTCACCGGTACCAACCCTCACTCTCACTCACTGCCCACTTCGCTTTACCATTTGGCCGTCGGTGTTTGATCCCCGGTCTCGTTTTCAGTGAACAGCTGGACTGTGTGAAGCTGTGTCTGTCGCAACTTCTTCCCCTTGTGGAGGCGTGCTCGAGCGACCTACACCGACTGGAAGTCGAAATAGCAGACAACGACGACGTTGCAGTGCTGCGACGGATGCGTGGGCTGAAGCAGCTCAAGATCGGCGTGGACCATCTTTATCCCGATTTTAAGGTACATAAGGAAGGGCTCTTTTTGAACCCGTACTTCATGTTGGTGTTGGTCTGACCCTTTACGTTCCCAGCTGACAGATTTGCTGAGGTGCTGGGTGGGACCCCTCGAGCACCTCGTCCTTCAAGACATGATCCATGAGACGGTCGTGCACGCCCTGGGCGCGGGCGCGCTCAAGAGGCTCCTGTTTTTGGTGATTTGGTCGGATTGGGATGATGATACGATCAGGGGAACACCGGGACCCCTTCGCCACCTGCCGGAGGCGTTGGCAGGGCTGCCCCGCTTGCGTTCGCTCGCCCTGCAGGTGCCGTTGCACGTGGTGCTCCCCGACATCACCCCCGCCTCCATCGCCGCCCTGGAGCTGCTTATCGTCGCGTGCGAATGTGCAAAGTCTCGGTGTCGGTGCGCAGGTGAGACGCCGTCCTCCCTGAGTTTGTGCAGACCCCGCCCGCGGGGTCTGACGAGTGTTGCCAACTGAGTAGGCGAAAAATTCCCACCAACACACTCCTGTGGAGTTGGCTGTATCGCCACCCACACACAAGGCAAACCCCCCCCAAAAGGGGGCAAAAGTTTGCCTGGTATGCAGGCATCGATGCAGCCCGCTACACGCAAGTGTAGTCGTGGGAAATGTTGCCTACTCAGTAGGCAACACTGAGTCTGACGCCTGCCCTTGTGTCCTGTGTCCGCAGGATGCTCGGGAGCCGGCCAGCTGCCCCGGCGGCTCCAGGACCTGGTTCGCTGCGCCCCCTTATCATCGCTCCACGTACTGTTTTTAAGCGCCGATCGGAGAACACACCAGATCTACTTCAGGCACTCCGCATCAGAGTCGGGCTGTGCGTTGTGCGCAGAGGCTTTCGATGTCTTGATGTGCCACTTGAGGATCTTCGACGATAAACCGGACGGCAAGCCGCAGGGCATCCCAGTCATCAGCTAGGCTCCACACCGGACAAGTCTCCCAAGTCCCCAGCCTGGCACTCCAAGCAGCTTCCATTCCCCGAACCGTTATTTGGGCGATCCAGTGGCGGAGTTAAGCTGATTGGATGTGCCTTTGACAACTTTAAGTTACTCTATTTGTTTTTGTTTTTTATTTATTTATGAAATATGTTTATTGCAGTCTAGTTTCACAATACACTTCAATTCGGAGGGTGAAATGCTTAAAACAGTCTCCACTTTAAAGATTAATTTAGAGTTAATAAGATGCGAGCGTGATTTTCACGCCGCTAGCGTGAAAAGAGTTGTTTTGATTAGCAGTTGACTTTATGCAACAGCCAATAACAGGCCGAAGTGGGGCTATGCCATTCTTTTCAGCTGAATCAGCTTTGGAGCTAGCGTGATTTTCACGCCTCTGGCGTGATTTTCACGCAAGCTTCTGCTAGCAGCGTGGTTTTCACGCAAGTTCGTAGGTGCACATTCTCGAATATCTCCCAAGGCATTTCTCAGAAAACGGGGTTTGCCAGTATGAGTCCCGCATTTTCTGTTTGCCCTACCAAGTGAAGCTGAAGCCCCGGGCCGGTCCTCATGGAGCCTTTGTGCTGCCAGGAAGAGGGGAGGGAGGAAGGAGGGGAACGAAACAGGAAAAGGCGAGCGAGGGTCCCTGGTCGGGGGCGCACCGCACCGCGGGCCAGGGGCGGGCCAGGGGCGGGCCAGGCGCGGGCCAGGGCGGCTGGCGAGGAGAGTGGCTGCCTGCCCCTGCGGTGCCCCATGGGCCCGGACCTGATCTGCCCAGTCAAGCCGAGCATCCAACCTGTTGACCTCCGGGGCCAGCGGCGGCCAGCGGGCTTTGTGAATGGAGCGAGTTGCACTGCAGGCCAACAGCGCGGCCCCCACCGCTGACGCAAAAGAAAAAGAATGAAAGAAACGAGTCAGTGTAATATGGCTTCTGCGGCGAATAGAGCGTATATCGTGCAGCCAATAAACAGTTGGATTTGTTGTTGAGTCAGACGCTCTTCAGTGTCTATGTGATGAAAGAAGAAATAGTTTGACGCAGCTTTTGGAGCTTTGCATGGTGTTTAGATGCGCCCCCACCGTGCAAAGCTTCAAAAGCTGGAGCAGGTTGTCCTCGTCCCCCTTTGCGAAGAGGAGACCCGGAAGCGACGCAGGCGACTCCACGCCCCGCCACGTTCGTCTTTGTCTCTTGGAGGATAGGACGACTAATTGGCAAGCTACTTTGGCCGCTCAGCCTTCTCCGAATCCGATACACCACGCCCCGCCATGTACTGTGGAGATACGTCCTACTAACGATGCGGATGTGAGTCGGTCGCACGCTTTCTCGGAGAAATCGTACCAAAGTTACTCGAAGTGTACTACAGGCAGTTCATGCAGGGGTGAGGTGCACGACCGAAACGAGCAGCATACTCCCTACTAGAAAAGTTTTTTTTCAGGGGCACACTGGAAAAACAAAGGTGCTAAGTCGTGCCTTTCCCTGGGGCACTAACCAAATTATAAATTTAGTGCCCCAGTGACGGCACTGAAGTATGGCCCAAAAGGTTCTAAAAAGTAGTGCCTTTGGCAGTTTTAGTGCCCTTTTAAATGCACTAAACCCTTCGTGCCTTTTAAATGTAGGACTTAGCACCTTTGTTTTACCAGTGCAAAGGGTGTTTATTGAGGCTTAATACCATTATTGCCACGCAACTTACTGTGGTGCACGTTTTGCGAGACTAACCTTTAGGGTGTCCTAAACAAACGTCTATCATCGACAGACGTCTTAGAAGAGGGACGAAAGTGCGCCCGCAGACATAATTACAAAGTTTTTACTGCAATCTGGGCTCAGTCAGGATCGGTCAGGCCGCAGAGCAGGTCTTACCGCATCAGTTTGCAGCGCGGCATGCCTGCTGCAGGCGCTTCAGCCGGCCGAACCGATCAGGGGGAACCAGTCCATTATACGGCCGGCTCATCGGCACTACTGGCCTGTCCTCATTCTGCCAGACAAATGCCGCGCCAGCCCCGGGCCGGGCGCGGGGAGAGGCTCTAACACAATGAGGCGGGGCCCGGCCGGGGCTGCCAGCGGGAGGGCGCTAGCCGGGGGAGCCGGGGGCGCCGGGGCTGAGTGAGAGGGATTAGGGGGGGCACGAGCGGGATGCTTCCCTTGGCCAGGGGGCGCGCGGTATGGAGCGCGACGGAGCGCGACGCGCGTGCCGAGGACAGGATCACACAATTGAGCATTGGGGCCTTCTGAATAGACGTCAGCGCCCGCCCCGCTCCTCCCCGCC
>NW_026267134.1:3196493-3197852 GCF_000697945.3 Frankliniella occidentalis
TGTGAGATAGGCCACCCGCTCCACTCGACGGGGCGGCGGGCTTGCGTACCTCCGAGATGCAGGCCCCTATAGGCTAGCTCCTCCATACCGCCTGCGTATTGTCGGGTAGGCCACCCACTTTTCTCGGTGGAGCTGCAGGCTTGTCTACCTGCGACGCGACAGGCGCTCCCCGACTTTTCTCTCGTGTCGCGTGCATGGGGTCTCTACCGGCAGCGCGAGACGTGATGGAGCCGCACGGCAGCCGCGCTAGCCACCAGAGAATCCAACGCAGGTGCGGCGCTTGGAGAATACATTTTCTGAACAAACACATGGTCGGAGTGATTAATCATTCATCCCACTGAGACTACTAGCAGTCAATTGTGTCGTAAACGAAACTTTGCGGACTCATGTACCTTCACCCAAGTCAACCCGACTGGCAGGGGAAATGAGAATTATTGTACTTTGCTGAAAGTGACATCTTTTTCCGGATGATATTTCCCGAGGGGGTTTTCATTTACAGTAGCCACCTGAAATAGGTACCGAAAAATAGGAAAATGTGCTCTAAAAGGGTAGATTTTTTGTTGCAAGGCCTGCGTAACGCCGGCGTAATGCTGCGTAATATGTAATACACTGTACACGAAAATGCCGAGTGAAAGCCCCTTCGATATTTCTAGTGGTGTTTGTCTTATCCCACTTCGACGTACAAGAAAGACAATCAGCCAAGCCGCTGGCACAGCCTTCTTCATAAGCTGGTCTGAGGGCTGAGGCCACGTGCCCCACGAGCCCTACTCAGTGTCCCCTTCTCCCCCACCTCACCCCACCCACGTCCCCAAGTTCATTTTGTATATTCTTTTTTATTTATTTCCTCTTTCAAATTATTGCTGTTTTTTCTAGCGACCCAGTGCTCTCGGAAAAGGGAAAACAAGCTTCGGACTGCTAGTTAGCCCCGTCCCTCTTTTGCAAAGGTCAGAGGTCAAAGGCAGCAACGGCGCTGAAGCCGGCCGAAGCCGTGGTCCCCCAGGCACCCACCCCTTCTCCTGTTCTCCCTTCGCTGTGCGACTAGGTGGATACTCTCTTCTTCTAGAGCAGTGCTCAAACCAGGAGCGAGCACCCCTACGGCTGACACCCAATGTGATAGTGGCGAACAACAATAATAATAAACGAAGGACGAGCAGTACAACTCGTTTGATGCCACCAAAAAACACCCTTTAACGACAAGAACGTCCTTTTCTTTCTTTTTCTTCACATTTTTGCACGTTTCGGTTCAGGCGAGAAGCGAGGCCGCACGCGTTAGTGCGGAAGGATCCACTGGGATTTACTTTAGGCGGCAAAGCGGACCGGATGAGCGCGGGTAGACTAGACAAACAAAGTAGGACGGAC
>NW_026267134.1:3198417-3199095 GCF_000697945.3 Frankliniella occidentalis
ACGCGTTAGTGCGGAAGGATCCACTGGGATTTACTTTAGGCGGCAAAGCGGACCGGATGAGCGCGGGTAGACTAGACAAACAAAGTAGGACGGACCCTGGTGGTGTGCCTGTGTGTACAAGAGAGAGAGAGAGAGAGGGGGGGGGGGGGGGGGGGGGGGGGGGGAGAGAAAGACAAACGGGGGGAGGGAAAAAGAGGAGAGGAGGGGGGGGGGGGGGGGGGGGGGGGGGGGGGTAGCGCAGAGGTGTAGAGACAGACATACCGGGGTAGAGAGACAGACTGACGGGTCACGGTACAGGGACAGAGCAAAGGGATAGGAATTGGCAGACGGGGGACAGAGAGACAGAGTGGGGGAATAGAGAAGGTAGGCAGACGGGGATAGATGAACGGGCGGATAAGGGCGAGAGGAGGAGGAGTAACACAGAAATAAGGAGATAAAGAGAAAATCGCCAAACGGATCCGTCCAACCACCAAAGAACCCAAAGAACACGACGGCGCGGTGGGTCACTCCGCTTGTGCTCCGCGCGGCGCGCTACAAGTCTTGCCGCCCCAATTCAAGAATAGCCCGGTAATCGCCGGGGGGGGTGTGTGATCCCTGTGATCTGCAGGCGCTCAGCGACATCCATAGCTCAGCTCCATACCGCCTGCAAACTGTGAGATAGGCCACCCGCTCCACTCG
>NW_026267134.1:3199145-3203328 GCF_000697945.3 Frankliniella occidentalis
GGAGCCGCGCGGTGAGGGGGAAGGGGGCGGCGGCATGATTGTCGTCGCCTCGCAACAAACCGCGGTGTGGACATGGTGTGCATTGCGATTGAGTGGGTATAGGAGGATACCACCCAGAAAACTTTGTTTACTATACTCGATTTCTTTTGAGCACGACGTATGTTTGATTTTATCAGCGTAAATAAAAAACAGTGTTCTTAAGAAAAAAATCGAGTTTATCGGAAAGTTGAGTATATTGACGGGGGGTTTGGCTCAGGAGGAAGAGCAGGAAGGATGAGAAACAACGCACAGCTACGACATAAACGACATATCTTTATTCCCATCTATCACAGCCGGTGTAGCCTGTCTGTTTATGACGTTTCTTTATGCTACCGCAGATGACAATATGGGGGACTGCGTGCGTCGTATAGTAACAAAATTTAAGCGCCTTACCCGCAAACCACCTTACACGCATGATCACGACATTGCGCCCAGCAAAAAAGTTTTTTTTAAGTCCTAAGGAAGTGCTTTCTATGAAATATTGTGTTGCAATTTGAGCGTTCTAACAGCTAGACATTGGCCACAATGACGCTTTTTGGTTGCCGGTATGTAATTCTTACATCACGGCTCGATAATTTGCGACTTTTCCCCATAAACCGAAGGCTTTTTTCCTTCACTCGAGATTTGTCAATAATAATTTCCACCTCTATCCAGAAAAGGCCCACGGTTTTGGACCCAATGGAAATAAGACGCACATTTATCGAAGCTAATCGAAACGTTCTCATGATGCCGGTACCGAACAAAAGGAAGACAATATTTTAGAAAGCACTAATTGGCATTCATGTCACCCTAAAAAAAGTTGACCCTCTTCTAACAAGAAATGTAAAATAGTTGAATATGACGAATAGTATCTAACAGGTAATACTCTTTTTAAAAACAGGAAATAAAAGCCGAATGTGATATGACGCTCCAGTGATAGAGATTTTACAAAAATATCCCTTTAACTGACCCCTTAAGAAATGATAAAACGTGATGTAACTTAAATATAAAATGCTTTTGTTTTTTCTCCGTGAAGGTGTTCTTCAGACAAGGAGACTGAGCTACTGATGTTTCAGCTTCAAATCGTTTGCTAGTCTTTGATTTTCTTCTTACTGAACGTTGAAACCTTTCTTCGCTGCGATCGGAAGTCGCTCCCCTTGCAAATAAGGGTTGGATGACTAGAAGAAACAAAGTTAACACATTAAGAAGAGCAGAGATCTGGCATTTTTTTTCAGAACGAATGGGCAGGACAGAAATCGTACCTTTTTAACGTGGAACTTTTTAGCCACCAGGGTCTTGTGGGCATTTTCATCCTGGGAGAGAATACAGCAATTTAAAGTTACTCAACTTCGGTACAAGAGTTTAACTCAGGGCTCGGTTATTATCACGTCCACTGGACCAACCTGGAACTCGTGCACAAAGCGGTCGATGTCGGCCTCAGATATGTCGTTCCTGCCGTCGGCGTGGTTGTGCTGGTTGCTGGGGCACTTGAACATGTGCTCGGTATCACACATGCACTCCTGGGCCGCCTGGAATTCCCTGGAGAAAGCAGCCGTGTTCTCGAACTGCTCCAGACATCCGTCCTCCGCTGGAAACCGCACACCCATAGCAATAACGACGGTAGACGCATATATCATATCATATCGGTATTAGTGGTTGTGAATCGGGCGTACCAGTGTACCCGATGGGGCAGGGGTTGGGCGGGGTGCAATAGGCGGGCAGGGCGGCATCTGTCTTGACCTGGTGCTGGTTTTTGATGGCGCCGTCTGGGCGCAGGTGCTGCTTGCCTTCACCGGCGCCGCCTGCACAAAAGAGAAAGGGCGATTCTCAGCGGCGCGCCACCACTAACAATACTCCGCGGTTGCAAATTCAGTGCAATTTTTAACGAGGCAATTTTTTTTTTTTTTTTTTTTGCGTGAGCGTGTTAATGGGGCTGGTTTACCGCTGAGGTACTGGTGGCCCCAGAGGGAGGGCGAGTGCTGAAGGTACTCTCCGTCCCGGGTAGAGGGGTGTGGGCTCAGGGGACTCATGTCGTCACCCAGCTCGTAGTCGAACGCGTCGAGGTCCTTGAGGTTCCTGCTGGCGAGAACTGGGCCGCTGAAAAGCAGATACGCCACTATAAGTTCATATCGTGCTTCAAGTCTCCACCGTCGTGTCCGCCACGAACACGTTGTTACGAGTTACGAGGCAACTGCTGCTCACGTGTTCTCAGTGAGGTCCAGGTAGTTGGGGTCCAGCAGCCCGGCCGTCATCTCCCGAAGCAGCGCGTCCGTCAGCATGGCCTCCTGCTGCAGAAACAGTCCGTTGCTCAGCTCGGCCCGCGAGCCACAAGACAACAACTGACTTCCACACGCTGCTGCTCGTCGGCACTCTTACCTTGGACGGCATGTAGCCGGTGGCGAGGCCAACGACCGCCACGAGGAGCAGGGCCAGCGAGTCCATGGCGAACAGATTGTGAGCTGCGAGGGTACCGATACAGCCATATTACAACAACTATTTTCTCACCTTATAAATAAGACAAACGCCATTCATAACTTCTAAAAGACAGTTCTGACGTACGATTATTATGGCGGAACAAGTAACCTGCGATAAAGATCAGCTCGGCAAGCTACAGCTGCCCCTACCCCCTGCCTCCCCCCTCCCCCTCCTGTTGACTCCAGTGCCCTTCAGCCCCTTCAGCTGGAAGCCGCCATCTTTGTCCGTCCTCATCCGGGGATAAACACTTTATAAGTCCTTTTGACGCGGCACTGTGGAGTGAAATAAATCTCCGAACAGAATGACGCTCACGTAATCGAAAGCAACACAAGCAATCCGAAGCGAATAGCACAAGTCGAAAAACGACAAAAAAAAAGTGTAACAAAAATTACTTCCGATTGAAAACGATCCATCCCGTCGTTCTGACGGAGAGAACGCGTCTTGGGTAAGGGTCTACAGTGCGCGTGGCAAAGACAACGCGAACACACACACGAGCATTCACACTTTTCAAAGTTTCCCCTCGTCGCGAGCCACCCCCTAACCCCACTCGGGGGCGCCCTGCTGGGGTCTAACTCACCAGCTGTCCGCCTCGACTCGCGGCTGCTGGGGAATGACAGCGGAGAAAAGGCGGCCCAAAAGCGGTTCGCTCTCGGCTGCATGCACGACCGAAGACAACGCGGTGGCAACGGGGGAAAACGGTCTGGGAATTTTAGCTCAACGTAACGGACTCACCTTCGTCCCTGTGTGGCTGCCTGCTCCGCCTGCGTCACGGCGCCACAGACATGGCGGACTGAGGGGGGCTAGGGGCTGCGTCCGGGGCGGCGCGGGCGGGTCGCCAGTCCAGCGCGCCGCGCAGCGCCCGCAGGGCCCTCCCTCTCGGAGGCAGCCCTGCCCGCCACACGCGCATGCGCTGCGGGCGGCCTATGCGGGGAGGGGTTTTGAGCGCCGAGGCCCGAGGCCGGAGGCCGGGGCCGACCCTTACGGCGCGCGACGCGTCGACAAACTCGAGTTCATCGCAAATTGGGACAGACTCGTTATCGAAGGAGGCGTTTTACTCAGATCCAGGATCTCGTCGGGGATCCTCCATGAGCTACTGTACTTCAACAACTTGACAGTTAGTTGGTTGAAGGGCCTTCAATGGCATGGGCGTGACTAAGGGTTTCTCACACAGATTCACAGATATTTTTGTTTTTCGATTAATAAAAAATTTGTTGATGAAGCCAAATGTAAGATAATTTCAGAAGAAAATGACGGTTCGTTGTGGAAGATAGGAGCCGTTTAATGCAAAACGCAGTGTTTAATTGTGAGCGTGGCGCAGAGGGCTACAACTCGTGCCCCCTCCAAACATATGGAAAGGTCACGAACAGAGAATGAGGAGGGGTAGCCAGGGGGAAGGGGGGAGGGTAAATTCGGGATGTACCGAGTAAATTCTGGATGTATCAGCTATCTTTCGCCCCATCGAAATAAGATGGCCATTTTTGTTTTCGTTCGTTCTCTCGTGTGCCACGGGCGCCTCGGTTCACTCGGAAGGGAAGCGGCCAATAAAATGAGCTTGCTTCCATTGAATTATTGAACCTACCGGTACCAGTACGGAGAAACGTCATCAGCCGTCCTGTAGCGCGCCAGCACGAAAGGGATCGATTCAGATTGAAACAAATTCCTCGAAATAATCATGTATGTCGCGCCCTTC
>NW_026267134.1:3203378-3207952 GCF_000697945.3 Frankliniella occidentalis
GCCCGCCCCTCCCCGCCGCGGCCCCCTCGCCTGCACCACGCTCCGCTGCCCCTCACGTGCGCGCCCAGCACGTGCGCCGATGCGATGTCGCACAATACCGCGCGCATTGTGTCGAGCTGAGCGCTGGCCGTGCCGTTTTTTTGTTAATAAAAGTTACAACAAATGTTGTAAATTGACGAAAATAAATTTCACCGTGGTCGACACTTGACTAGGAATGCTTCGACGGCCAAAAATGGTATGTCGTTAATTTACGATACCGCTCGGGGCGGGGCCGGGGCGGGGCCGGGAGGTCCGTGTGACGCGGCGCGGGGCGTGACGTGGGTAGGGGTGGCCGGCGGGACGGCGGGACGGCTGGCGCGGCGGGGTGGATTACCGGCCGGGATTGGCCCCGCTGATTAGGGGACCTTGCTAATCGCGACGCCAGGGCCTCGCCCCCCGCCCCGCCCGGCTGCTACTGATGATCCCGGGCTGATGGCTGGCAGCTGCTATAAGAGGACCTCGACTCATCAACAACCGCCCCTTCTCTCTCCTCAATCGTCCCCCGTCCCCTGGTCGTGTTTTGCGCGTGTGTGTGTGTGATTTTTCCTTTTCGCTCGTTGTAGTCAACGGATTTTATAATGATGTCGACGTTAGTTATCGGATGACAGGACAGGATGAATCGCAAACTGAACAACGACCTCGTTACGTGATGTTTTACATAAAAAATACACGTTTTATAAAGTTTTATAATTTAGTTTTTCTTTAATGCAGTTGACCCATTAGACCGTGTAGTGATGACTGAATATTGTATGCCTTGTCAATGGTCATTGCAATTACTGTGCTATGAGGATTGTTGATGGAATTTTATCTTGCCTCCACAACAAAATACTGTGGGAATCAGTACTGAGGATAAAATGTGCACTCAGAAAACCGTTCTTTGTGGGAAAGAAATTTTATTTAGCGTAACGAAAAATTTTTGTAGCTAAAATCAACAAAGGTTTTTCGTTGGGACGACAAAAAAATTCGCTGTCCCAATTTTTCATTTCTTCAAACTAAAGAATTTGGTTGAACTAACGAAAAATTTAATTTGTTACGACTAAAATTTTGTTGATTTCAGCTACGAAAAGATTTGATCCACACAAAGAAGTGGTTTTCTGAGTGTGCGCTTCATAGCACTTCAGTTGGGTTGCCTACTGAAAACGAGCTCACTTCAAAATGAATTCACTTATGCTCTTTAGCCGTTCATTTATGAGATCAAGCGTCCTATACCCCTCAAAAAGGCGCTCTCTCGCACTACCTCCTCAGGCTCGTGAGGTTTTTGGCCCATTATTACGAGAAAAATCACCTTGTACCTGCTGGTACCGTTGCGCAGCAAGGGCCCCCAAGCCCTCGAGCTGTTCCTTTACCATGGAGAGGGCCCTTTATTTTCCATCTCGTGGTCTCTTTCCACCCCAACCCCACTCCCTCCTCCCCCTCACAACCCCTCCCTCTCTCGGCCTGGGCCCTGCGGCAGCATAGAGCAGGTTCGGGCGGGGGGATCGGCTCGACTCGGCAGCCGCTCGGGCGGTCCAGGGCTCCGTTCGGGTCCCTTCTCCATGCTTCGCCCGGGCCGCCTCGCGGATGCTGCAGTGACGTCACGGCCCTACGTCACGCCGGCGTTGCGACGTCACGACCATAGCGGGCACCAGCGGGCCTGCAGGCTACCGCGGCGGTAAAGCCCCTCGGCTAGCCGCGCCTGCTTGGTAGCCTCGACACCTGCCGGCCGGCGGCTCGGCGCCCCCGCAGTGTGGCAGGTAGCATAAACTGTCACCGAAACACGGTAATAAGAACATTTTGGGATTCAAGCAGATTCCTTGAAAACTGTCTTGAAAACCAAGCAGATCTCTTGAAATCCACGATGACACATTTATCGTGAAAGGCTCACACCACACTTAAAACAGGAATACAGTGTCGTGCGACCTTGCAGTTTATCACCGTCGTAATGGCACGACGGTCAATCCGAGGTCGATACCATTCGAAACGGTCGAGTTTATCATCGGGGACCCCGGGACGTCGGCGTCCCGGTCCCGGTCCCGCGGCTCTCCTGGGCACCATATCGCTCCTGGACGGCGATATATATTGTCTCATCGAACCGGACCGGACCATCCAGTCTCGGCTCCTTCCGCCGTCTCCAGCAGGTGGAAGTTTCCCGTGTTATTGCTCGCGGAAGCCACCATCCCTCTTCTGCGGCGTATTGAAACATCGCGCCCGCGCCGACCGAAATCCTCCCTCCCCTCCCCCGATCCGACCCGGAAAGACCACACACACAGCACCATGCCATACAAACGCGCGACCACAAACACACACACACATAGACAAGCTGCTTATCCTCATCTCTTCCCCTCCCCCCCTCTCTCGCCCACGCGCAACAAATTTCATTCTTTCGTCGTCGGCAATAAGTTTCAATCAAACTGAAGAATGTTATATATAGCGCAGAGAGAGATGAGGGGAGGGGTCGGGCCGCAGGTTTGGGCGAGCGCTCAGCGAGCGACGCCCCCTGGCATGGACCAACGCCGTCGCGGCCCAGGTGTCTCCCGCCCTCTTCTTTCTCTCACTCTCTCTCTCTCTCTCTCTCTCCCTCTTTTCCCCATGCCCTCTTTTTCCAGGTGGAGAGCCTCGACTTCAATTTGCCTTCCATACTGCACTTCATGAAAGGCGTGGGAGGATATGAGGATTGGGGGAATTCCTCTCCCTCCGACGACTCGTAGTGCATACTTGTTGTACGCTGTAAAAAATATACAGCATTTAGAACCGCTTAATAAATGTTCTATGAAATAACGGTTGAAAACTGTACAGTCTGGTGCTCAATCCTACGGTTTAAGGAAGGAAGTGTAGTGCGATCAGTTTAAATTCATTCTTGAACCGTAGGATAGAGTGCAGTGTTTCGTTTAAGTTTGGCGATGCTGACACAGAAAAGAGTTTAACCAAGTTTAACACTGCACTGTCTTTTTGTCTTGGGGACCTTCTAAAAAGTACGTTCGTTTCTGAGAATTATTCGGTCATTCGGCATATTACGGACGGGAGAGCTCGGCGCCTGCGAGACTCCGGGTAGACCAGCCCGCGGTACACGCGTGCACTACAGGCAAGTTGTTGCCTACCGATCAGGCGCTATGAGACCTTGCATTGGCAGAAACTTGGCAATTTCGTAACGGCAAATGACGGACGCACTTTCTGGATTATCCCACCATAATAATAAGGGTGATACGATAATTTAAGTTAACACGTTGAGTCCCAGGGGGAGTGCTCATTACGGGTTATTGTGACCATTCGTGTGGTCACGTGGGACTCAACGTGTTAAACGACGATTTTATTCACTGTTAAATGCTTACAGTGATTTTCACCGCAAGCTACAGTGAAAGCCTAGCACTGTATCTTACGGTGAAAATCACTGTAAGCTTTTTACAGTGTTCCTCTTCTTCAGAAAATTAATTTTCCGTTCTATGTCTCTTTGGTTTAACCCGCAAAGCCGTGCACGTTCATTTGGGTGCAACCGATAGCGCACAATAATGTTTATCGACCCGAAAGTTTCCCAGCCGCGCACTCTCACCTCACTTGACGTCCTAACTTATAACTTGCCCCAAAATGCTTCCACCCCCGCCCCGCCAGGGGTGGCGCGTACCCATAGCCCCGGGGGAGCACCCCGAGGTGTCACAGCAAGGGGAATATTTCATGAACGGCAAAGTAGTTTGTTGGTCGCTAAGGGCGAGCTCGGCCCGGTCCCGTGTCTGGAAAGAGCGGAGAAGGAAGGAGGGGCAAGGTAGAGGCGGGGCGGGGCGGGGACGTACGGGAGACGAGCCAGTGTCAAGGACGGGGGGTGCGGCGCGAGATGGGCTCGCCCGGACGGAAGTACGACGACAAAGGGATCAAGTTGGCGGGCCAGAACTCGCGTCAAATTTCGCAAACGGTATTTCCTGTTCTGCCTTTGGGGAAAAAATGCGGATGTATCGGGTCCTCAACATAGTATAGATAATAATGCCCAGCTCCCACGGCGAGGATTTGCGATCGCTCATCTCAGGTTTGTTTTCCTGTATTTATTATTTTCCCCTGTATTCGAGTTATGGTTAAGAAACCTTGCTCTTACGAGGTGAGATTCTTCAATCTCACTTCATTACAGCGTTCCTAAATTATCGGTGAAATGGAGCAAGAGGGAAAATCTCGCCCTTCTTCGGTGAGATATCTTTCTCTTGACTCTTTCATTTGCAGTATAGGTGTGTAACGCTTGGACAGGGTCCACTTACAAAAAAAAATAAAAATGGAAAGGGACACCGCGGGCACCTAGTGGACGGTCGCATCGCAGGCGACCTCGCGTCCCGGAGGCGACGGCTCTGCTGTGGGGCGCGCGAATGGTGGGGCGCACTACACACACGCACTACTGACCCTCGCGAAACATAAAAGGCGGGCATAATGGCCATCCCGGCCGTCCCGAACATGTTGCTTTTGCGTGTGAAATACACGACAAACCCACCCCACCAAACCCCTTGTCACTGCAGGACGTCCTCCCCACCCCTACCCCAACCCCCTCCCCTCCCGGCACCCTGCCTAGCGTAGCATCGACC
>NW_026267134.1:3208002-3214269 GCF_000697945.3 Frankliniella occidentalis
TCTGGCATTCTGATCGGTCCTCGTGGTGGCGCAACGCGCTCCGTCCCCGGCCTCGGCCCCAGGCCCCGGCCCCAGGCGCCCCAGGCCCCAGCCAACAGCCCCCACCCTCCGACGCCCCCCGGGCGCTATGGGTGCAAGCAAGCTGTGCTCCCGCGTGCCCTTTGGGGGGCTCGGCAAGTTATTTTGGGAACGGCCAATAGTTGTGGATGTGGCCTGCCTATGGCTGTTTGCATTGTCTGGACAGGAGGCCGTCGCCCCCCTCCCCCCTCCCCTTCGCGACGAATAACTGTGCGTGCGGCAATCACGAAAAGGTCAAAGGGCACGCGCTAGACAAGGAAAAGACAGAAAAACACACCGACCAAAGAGCAGGGGGCCTTATAGTCCCCAGAGGGCCCACTGCTGTGAGACATCATTCCGTCACGCCCCAGCATATTAGGTATCGGAAACTTCAGGTACTTGATTTGCTGAGCAGCACTGTTCGTTAAGATTTTTGATACAGTTTTTTGAACTGCAGACGACGTTGCAGGAACGCACGAAAACCCACGGCGTCGTTTGCCGGCGGAGTTCACCGCCCAGTCGATGCGCGGCTTTCCTCGAAGAGGGCCTCTTGATTAAGCTCGACTGCCTCGCAAAAGACGACCAAAGGATGACTTGCCCTGCTGGAAAGGGCCCGCCCGCCCCGCCGTAAACGGCTCGCCACCTCCTGAGCCGCCGGGCCGCACCGCCGTCAGGGGCGTAAGGGTCGTGACCATTGGAGGGGGGGGGGGGGGATTCCGTTTGCAACAACATGCAGGCAGGGCCAAGGTGGACTTGTACAAGGAGGGGGGCTGCTGACGTCAGCGCGCCCTGTATCAGTGCCGGCCCGCTCCCGCGCTCTCATAATCTGGTCGGCAGCGAGCTGAAATTAACATCCGCTATCAGGCGCAAGGCCGGCGGCGGTGGAGGGCGGGCACTAACAACGCATGTGCTGCACCGCCTGCAGCCGATAAACCATCGTGCACTAATGACGCAGTATGAAGGAGCCGGTCGGGTATAGGGTTGTTGGTTTATTTTCATTTTTCGTTTCATAATTGCACTAATCGCTGAGATAAAGTTTGAAAGACACTTGCCCAGCGACTCATGTGTGTAGGTTACAAGCTAAAATTGACTGCTTGGTTTCCAACCAATGTGTTATTTTCCAAGCACTTTTTGCTTGAAAATTACCACATTTGCTTATTGGAAACCAAGCAGTCAATTTTAGCGTGCAGGAGGCAGAGGCAAGTTGTTTATAGTTAAATTAGAAAACCCTTCTTTCAAGTACATCATTATTTCAACGCAAGAAGAAGAATAGAAAATATACGGCTTACATGTGAGTCGCAAGAAACAATAACAACCAAGAAATAATGACCAGAGTCAAAAAAGAACGTCAGAGGATGAAGCGGGCGGAGAAACGAAATCACAGTAAAGACCAAAAGTGGGAAAGGAAACTAAGAGGAGATTACGACGAAGGGAAATAGGGAGTGACAGAGAAAGAGAGAGAGGGAGTGGGGGGGGGATAAAGAAACAAAAAAGCAAAGCCCCGTAGAGAGGCAGCTCGCTGACGCAGTATACCTTGCTACTACTAAATCGACAGACGAGGTGGGAGGCTTGGGGGAGGGGTGGAAGGGGGTTGGTCTGGCATCCCCTTGTTTACGCTGGGCCCGCGGTGGGGCTACCAGTACCGGGGGTTGGTGGGGAGGGGGAGCTGGAGAGGAATAGAGACAGAGGTAGAGAGGCCGAAAGTTTGGGCGCTAAGCGACAGTTAAGCGCCTAACCCCGACAGTCGGCTCGTCGGGCTCGTCGTGATGTTTGCGCCGAAAAGAAAAACTTGCCGGTGCTAATAACACGGCCCTCAAAAAAAAATAATTAAAAAATGGCAAACAGCTCCATTGTTAAATCGGACCGCACTTAAAACTACGAAATTTGTTTGTTTGCTTTTTTGTTTGTTTGTTGATTTCTCTCTTTCCCTGGGGGGGGGCTGAAATTATTGTTGCTGATTTCTAAAAATAACGTAATTTTTTTAACCCGTTCTAAACCCGGTTAAATCCCATTCCTTATTTAATTTAGCTCCACGAACGCACGACTCCGGGCAGGGAAGGGTAGGCACGCGAGGTAACACCCCGGTGCGTTGCCCCGCGCCACCCCCTCCCCGTCCCCTCGCGACACGTGGAGACGTCCTTGGGTCCAGGAGCCTGTGGCCTCTCCAGCACGCGCCCGCCAGACGCGCCACACGCTACGCCCCGGCCACCTGAGCAGGCAATAAAGCGGCTCAGGGGACGAGCCTCCAGCGCCTCTGGCACCTCCAGCGCCTCCAGCACCTCCAGCGCCTCCAGCACCTCCAGCGCCTCTAGCACCTCCACCGCCTCCCAGCGCCCCCGGCACCTCCAGCACCTCCAGCGCCTCCCAGCGCCTCCGGCACCTCCAGCACATCCAGGGAATCCAACGCCTCCAGCGTCCCCAGGTGCCCCAGCGCCTCCAGCGCATCTCAGGCGGAGCCTTTCCTCCGGCCGCCGCCTGCTTCCGACCTGACCGCCGAGCCCTCGTTGAGCCGAGCCCCCCTGGCTCCTCCCGTCAGCCGGCGCAGTGGGCTCCCTCAGTGGCTGGCCCGGCCTGCTCCAGCTCCACTCCACCCAGCTTGGCCTGGATCGGTCTGGCATTCTGATCGGTCCTCGTGGTGGCGCAACGCGCTCCGTCCCCGGCCTCGGCCCCAGGCCCCGGCCCCAGGCGCCCCAGGCCCCAGCCAAGCGCTGGAATGTTCACCAATACGGACGGCGCTGACCCACTCTCGCTCGTGCGGCTCTCCGCACGCTGCACTACTTGCCAAAGAAATATATTTTCAGGGCCATTCCATTTACCATTTATAGGATCTTAACCGACTATCTCCGACTTTGTAAAAAAAAAAAAAGTAGATAGCCTGCATTTTTTTAAATATATTTTTCCCTGCTCTTTAGCTCAAGCGGTTCCTGAGATATGGCCATTTGAAGTTTGAAATCCCTAACTTTTGGTGTTTTAGCTCTAATTGTATCTAAAATAAAATGAAGGTATTATCAACCTATGGTGCACCTAGGAAGCCCACGTCATTTTCGGCGGAATGTGACTGGTGAGTTGGCCAAACTGCCACTGGTTGTTGCGCGCAGAAATTCGAACTGCTTTCCAGGGCGGGGACCCTTGGCCCTTATCACCTCACTCCGCGCGATTACTTTCCAATACAGGCGAAGCCTCCAGTCGTTCCTGGTGATATAAAAGTGATTCATCTGGCATACGGTGTGCCGGAGTTGACGTCAACTCCGAGCTGCGCTGAGCGGCAGGGCAAGCGGCAGGCGGCAGACAAACGGTAGAGCGCGGTATAGTCAGATCGCCACACACCGGCGTATCGCTTAGAAGCCGTTGCTGTTCGCTGCCATTCGTTGTAAGTATTCGATAACGGTCCTTACATTACGAGGCTTCGATTTTAGCACCTTGCCCCATAAGAAGACGGAAAGGAAGATGTTCATGATTGCTCAGCGGCTCAGCGTAGCTCGGTCGCAAATCACAACAAAGCAACATAACCTAAAATCATTACCCCCCCAAATGTGGGTTTTTGGTATCTTTATCGGATACATTTCTAGTACCCACTGTTGATCCAACTGATGCTACTTAAAATTAAAACATTAACAGTTCTAGTTGTAAACCCTTTCTTAAAAACACTTACATCACTGCGGCTA
Source organism: Frankliniella occidentalis (assembly GCF_000697945.3). NCBI lineage: Eukaryota > Metazoa > Arthropoda > Insecta > Thysanoptera > Thripidae > Frankliniella > Frankliniella occidentalis. The sequence continues at coordinate 3,211,725 of NW_026267134.1, forward strand.
CACTTGGCAGATTTGAAAAATCGGTGGCTGCGCCGGCTTTTTTGACTAAACTATGACCTGGCTATTATTGTTAATGTGATTAAAACCACTGCATGTGTCTTCTACTTTATCTTTGGAAGAGTGGTAGACCCGGAATCGCCGGGCCGGCTGGCCCGCCTTCTCAGCGCTTCGCCTAGATAGTTATATTGTATTTTATTTGTTAGTTTTTTTGCGGCTCAGCCAGGTACTTGTGCCTGTAGGTAAGGTCGCCTGGCGAGCTGAGGCCGCAGGAGGCAGAGTGAGGATGTCGCCGGCACCAACCCGTTGTCAACCACCAAGAGCGTGTAAAAGTAAGAAGTCTCGGATGTCCGCGTCCGAGGCGTCCAGGACGCCGCCGACTGGAACAGCCATGAACCATCAGGAGAAGGTAGTACAGAGTGGCGCAATCGCGCCGAATACTTCTCACCTCTCGAAAACTCACTTGATGTGTTCCGCTCTCGCCGGTTTCGCCGCACAGGCTAGCTTTTGTTTTGCTCCTGACATAGCCTGCGTGATTTCCGTGATTTCCATCTTTACTTCTTCATTTGGTCCATGCAGGATATCTCGATACCTCCTACACATGTACGCTCATTTGCAGCTCACCCTCCACAAACCCGCTTATAAGCGACTCCCCCCCCCCCTCCGTGAGATGCATTAACTTACTCAAAGTTTCGAACATTTTCGAAATTTGCACAAAAACGGGCTTGTGGAGGGCACGCCACAGGTGGGCGGGTTGGGATCTATCGATTTGTTGTTGCTCTACCCGCAGACCGACTTCCGGCTCGACGTGCTGCCCGACCTGTCGCTCCTTGAAATCCTCTGGTACCTACCCTTAAAGGACCTGGTGGCCGCCGGGCGCGCCAGCCCCCGCCTCTGCGCGCTGACCAGGACCAAGATGCGCCTCTGGCAGACCGAGGACACGCTCGCGCTCAAGAATTACAATGACATCTGCGACGCGTTGGCTGTGGCCCCTCCCGTGGACATATTGGCTGTGGCGCCGGCGGCGCCGGCGCTGGATCCGTTGGCGGGGAAGTTGACCGTGGTTCCAGACGACGCCGCCAACACCACAGGCCTCTCACGAAAGCTTGTACTGTTCACTCGGGGTTGCGTACTGGCCGAGAGTGTCGACAGCCTCATCAGGGAAGTCGCGCAGACGGTCAAGCGTCTCGAAGTCGACGCGGAGCTCGCTTGGATTTTCACCTCATTGCAGGAGGCCAACTGGTCTAAGCTGGAGCACCTGCAAATATCAGCGCAAGAGCTTGTTCCAGGGGGAGTGACGGGCGCAGTGGGAAACTTACTGTGGCCACAGGTGAGTGTGAGTGCGTGCGCCGCACGCGCCGGCCAGACCCGGTCCGGTGATGGTGTTGCCAACTGAGTAGGCAAAAAATTCCCACAAAGACACCTGCGTGAGGCGGGCTGCATCGACGCCTGCCTACCAGTCAAAATTTATACATATGCATCGAAGCGTTGCCAAGTATTCAGGCCTCGATGCAGCCCGCTCCACACAAGTGACAAATGTCTTCGTGGGTCGAAGGAATTTATTGCCTACTCAATTAGCAAGACAGGTCAGACCGTACTTTTGTCTCTCCCATGTCCTTGTCCGCAGGACGTGGTGTTGCCCAGGCTGCAAACCGTCGTGGTGGAGCCCCTTTACTTCGAGTACTCGGACACCCATCGTCTGTTTGACATTTCTGTCGAACACTTTGCGGCGCTCGAGTCGCTGCTGCGAGCTCACCGGTACCAACCCTCACTCTCACTCACTGCCCACTTCGCTTTACCATTTGGCCGTCGGTGTTTGATCCCCGGTCTCGTTTTCAGTGAACAGCTGGACTGTGTGAAGCTGTGTCTGTCGCAACTTCTTCCCCTTGTGGAGGCGTGCTCGAGCGACCTACACCGACTGGAAGTCGAAATAGCAGACAACGACGACGTTGCAGTGCTGCGACGGATGCGTGGGCTGAAGCAGCTCAAGATCGGCGTGGACCATCTTTATCCCGATTTTAAGGTACATAAGGAAGGGCTCTTTTTGAACCCGTACTTCATGTTGGTGTTGGTCTGACCCTTTACGTTCCCAGCTGACAGATTTGCTGAGGTGCTGGGTGGGACCCCTCGAGCACCTCGTCCTTCAAGACATGATCCATGAGACGGTCGTGCACGCCCTGGGCGCGGGCGCGCTCAAGAGGCTCCTGTTTTTGGTGATTTGGTCGGATTGGGATGATGATACGATCAGGGGAACACCGGGACCCCTTCGCCACCTGCCGGAGGCGTTGGCAGGGCTGCCCCGCTTGCGTTCGCTCGCCCTGCAGGTGCCGTTGCACGTGGTGCTCCCCGACATCACCCCCGCCTCCATCGCCGCCCTGGAGCTGCTTATCGTCGCGTGCGAATGTGCAAAGTCTCGGTGTCGGTGCGCAGGTGAGACGCCGTCCTCCCTGAGTTTGTGCAGACCCCGCCCGCGGGGTCTGACGAGTGTTGCCAACTGAGTAGGCGAAAAATTCCCACCAACACACTCCTGTGGAGTTGGCTGTATCGC
>NW_026267134.1:3214319-3215125 GCF_000697945.3 Frankliniella occidentalis
ACGCGTTAGTGCGGAAGGATCCACTGGGATTTACTTTAGGCGGCAAAGCGGACCGGATGAGCGCGGGTAGACTAGACAAACAAAGTAGGACGGACGGGGCGTGGACAGGGGAGGGGGGTGGAACGATTAAACACACACGAGATTGCCGCCCTCACTCACTTCCGCCCGCTGCCCGCGGATCAAACTGTCCCCCTGACCCCTGACCTTTCGACCGGGCCGTCATGTGTATTGTACGGGGCGCAAAATGAACGCCCCCTTTGTGGTGAGCACCACTTTGCATAATGCCTGGCGGAGACGGGCCGAGGCCGGGCCCTCTCGGCGCCGGCGAGCCCCCCGGCCTCGGAGCACCTGCCCGCCCTGGATCAGACCTACCCGCCACTCCCCGCCCGGGGGCATGTCTCAAAAGGACATCGTCGCCCACGCCGAGTAGCGCGCGGCGCGGCGCGGCGTGGCGCTAGCAACAGCCGGGGCCCCGAGCGGAGCCGTGCCGCGCCGAAGCAACAGCGCCGCGGCGCCGCGCCCCCGATGCCCCCCACCCCACCACGCCTCGTCCTGAACGCCCACGGTTTGCACCGAGCACAAGATTTAGGAGGGGATGCTCCCCCCACCCCCGGCGCGGCCCCGCGCTGTTTCATGAATGAAATCCCCCCTCCAGTCCGCAGTGCCGCCCCCGCACTCCCGAGGGCCGCGTCCGCAGCGCGCCGCCGCGGCTGCCCCCGGACCCCCTGCGGAGCGACGCGGCTCGCCCGCGGCCGCCCCGCACGCGACCCCCTGGTGCCGCGATCAATACCGGCGCGCCGCGGCCC
>NW_026267134.1:3215175-3215878 GCF_000697945.3 Frankliniella occidentalis
GGGGGGGAGTCCGCGGAGCCCGGCCCGGCAGTGAGAGCGCCCGCGCCCCCCAGGTGGGCTTTTGGCCTGATGCTACAATACTCCCCAGGCAAAGCTCCAAGTGGTCGGCGAAACAACAACAGAATAATTGATAAGAACGGATGACAAAAATTCGCTACGTCACTGGGAGTGAGGTAATAATAAAGAGGAGGCGCTCTAAATCACTCAATAGGTTTGACGTTTCAAGCACAATACTTTTTCGTGACATTATTGTACATATTTATTAGTAATACACCCCCGAAGCGCAATTTTACTAAAGAGATGCTGTGCTAAAAAACGCATCATTTCGTTAAAAAAAAATGAACTTTTGACAAGAATATTTCCCAACAAAGCAAATTTAAGTTAATTTGAAAAATGGCAAAATACTTTCGAAAATATTCGTCGATTTGGTTGTGTTCGACTGGTGCAAGTCGAGGTGCAAGTTGACTGTCGGAAACTTTCGAAAATGTGTGTAGTAAATACACAACAGGTTGTGGATTCAAAATTATAAAAATTCAGTTGGTTAGCAATAAGTAGGGTTGACCGATAGCTACGGCAGCTCACACAGCATCAGAACGCCTGTGGAGTAACGGGTACGCCACCCACTCCACTCGGCCGGGCGACGGGCTTGCCTAATTCCGATGAGCAGATGCTCTATAGCGCCCATAGCGCCTGCACACTGTGT
>NW_026267134.1:3218472-3220605 GCF_000697945.3 Frankliniella occidentalis
GTCCGACACAGCAGACCCACTCGTGCCTTTACGTCGATATACAACGCAGCCTTGCAGAATCTTACTCCATAATGTGAAATATCTATCGCCACCAGGCTCTTGGCCGGGGGATCTTGGCCGACAATCCAGCGGAATTTGGCCGCGATCTGCAGAATCTTGACCGCGCAATCCGACGAAATCTTACAGAGCGAATCCACTGAAATACATATTCGTATGCGCGAAAGTGGAAATTGCGGTGCAGCTCGAGCAGCTCTCCCGGTTTTGATGGCCTGGCGGCCGACGACGGGCGGTACTTCTGGACGCGGCCCTGAATCTCCTCCAGCCGCCGCCACCTCTGCCAAACTATACTTCCTCCAGCAACTTGTCGGAGGAACGGCCGGGGCCGCTAGGATCCCGCCTTTAGACGGAGACCTTCAGCAGGCGGGGTTGCAGAAAGAAATGGCGAGGAGAAGAAGCGGGCGGGCGATGGCAAAATTGCGACTGCGAGGCGGGCCGCGTGGCCGCCATCTTTGTCCCTGAGCTGCGGCGAAGCTGCGCAATATCGAATAGACTTTCGGCGTTCGTTTGGCGAGCTGCAACAATTAAGAACATTCGCCATGGGGGATAAAAGGGGGAACACAGCTGTGTTGCGGGTTTTGTTTGTAGTCACGATGGAATTGCAAGAGTAATATAAATTTGGCGTTACCCAATTGGAGCGACGTTTGTTTTCGTCGCTCCATCGATCTGAGTTACAATTCTGGAACGTCGTTCGCTCCTTTTGAGCGGCATTCGTCATTCAAATGAAGCGATGTTCTAATATTATCACTCAAATATAGCGACGGAAACAAACGTTGTTCTGTTAGGGGAGGAGACGAAATTAGAAGCATTAATGCGTCGCTCCCCTGAGAGCAACGACGCGCGTGACTCCTGCGTTTACAGTGTATTCAAGCGCGTTCGAGGGGCCGTGGTGGCGCCTTGCGTTGCGGGCGGACCGAGTGTAGGCAAACTCCGCAAAACTGCTGTGTGTATCGAGCCCGACACACAAAGACGTCGACGCGATTTTGAAAGCCTCGAAGCCTGCGCCTTCCATCAAGCGGCAGCCGCCATCCGTGTGTATACCGACTCACTCAACTGGGACAGGCCGCCGCCGCGGCGTTCGGGCTTCCCCACCCATCGCGATGTAAGAGTCAGTTTGACGGAAATCATTTATTTCACCCAGAAGAGCCGCCGGTTCTTGTGATAAGAAATGATCTTGCTTCCGCAAGAACATTTCTTGTTACAAGAACCGGCTCTTCTATGGGTGTTCAATAATTCGCAATGGAAGTTCGCGCACGCCCCCCACCGTCGTATGACGCTACAGTCCGGCCTATGAATAACCTGAATAACTCCGTGCGACGTTGTACGCCTCGGCAGAGATAAATATATCCACTGTGACTCTCTCGGCGCAATAAGAACGAACGAACGCCGGTAACCTGAGGAGGCCCCGGAGCGCCCGTGGCGGTGGCGTCGTCGTCGCGCCGAGGCCAATCATCCATCGGCGTGTCGATTTGTCACTAAAATAGAAGCCTCCGGCTCCGCCTCCCGTCCACGGTCCGGCTTGGCCCGGGCCCGCCTGTCCCAGTTTGCTCCGCCCCGCCGCACGCTCGGGCTTAGGGTGACTGACTGGCACCGCCCCTGCATATTGTGAACAGTAATTTGTTTACAGGGCTCTGCCCGTCATGTTACAAGCTGCCGATGTATATACGGTGGTACGCGTCAAGCGACGGCTATCATGAGTGTATCTTTTTCCTTCATCCTCGCACACCGTTCTCTTGATGGTTTCCTCGTCCTCCTTCCCCTTTTCCCCTCGGCCGGCCGCGACGAACGATGTACGGTTCCCTTCCTTCCCGCCCGCATGCCTCCAGATGTGGACCCCAACAACCGCCTGACGGGTAGGCACCCGGAGCGGAGCCGTGCCTGGCGGGCGGGCCTACCCTCTGGTTCACAGGCGTTCCCCGCTGCCCACGTCCGGCACCACGTCCGGCTTCTGTTCCGCCGCCGTTTGTGAGAGCTGCGGCGTGGCTTTGAACTATTAGATCGGGATAACGCCGTGGCTTTGCGGTCGCAGAGGTTTGTCCGAGCGAGCGAGCGAGATACACAGAGAGAGCGAGAGAG
>NW_026267134.1:3223871-3235398 GCF_000697945.3 Frankliniella occidentalis
CACTGCTGAGCACGAGGCTGAGCACTGCCGAGCACCACAGCAGCAGCTGGCCCCGCCAACACTCCAACAGTCCAGTGGACATTGTGCGATCCGATGGAGCGGAGCTAGGCGGGCTGACCAAAAAAAGAGAGAGACAAAGCGGTAGCGACGATCCGGGCAGGCGGACGGACGTAGAGAGAGAAGGAGAGGGAAGAGGGGGTAGCTACGGAAGCGTGAGAGAGAAGAGAAGAGGGAAGGGCTTGAGCAATATAAAAGGGGGCGGGCAAGAGAAGAAATGAGTGTAAAGTAAAGAGAGAAAAGGTGAGCACGCGAGGGAAATGATGAGCGTGAGGAAAGATAGCCCTGCGTCGTAAGGGGAAAATGGGGTTGCGAGAGAGAGATAGTGAGCGAGAGAAAGAGACAGAGGCAGAGAGACAGAGAGAGAAAAAGAGGGGGGGGGGTTAGACGCACGGGGATGAGGCTTGCGGTGGAGGACGCCCGGCGACACCCTCTCCGCACGACTGCCCGCCCGGCCCACGGCCCACGCGGGGCCCGCCCGCCCGCCCTCTGACCTGCGACCTTTCTCGTCCAAATAATGCGCACCGACAGCGGGGCAGAGCGGCGCTGCGGCAGGAGGCGCTACAGGAGGCGGCAATGGGATGGGATGAGCGCAGCATCAGCGCTGCTGCGCGAGCGGGGCTGGGCTGGGCGGGGCGGGGCGTGGCGAGGCGGGGCGCGGCACAGAGTAACACTCGCGGTGCGTTTGTTGCGCCCGCCCCGCCGCGCTCCGCCGCACATTTTCATTAGCCTCGCCATGGCGGGACCGCTCTCTGGGGAAGAGCCGCCCCCGCACCGCCGCCCCCGCGCCGCAGCCCCCGCGCCGCAGCCCCCGCGCCGCGCCGCACCGCTGAACGATTTCATTTGAGCGCCGCGATAGAAAGAGAATGTCTCCCGGACCGGCAGCAAAACGAGCGCGCGGGCCTTAAACGCGAGCAACAGTTGCTCGTCGCCGCACCGGCCGGGCCGGGCCCCCCAGGCCCAGGCTGGCACAGGCACACCTGAGTGGGCCCGGGACGCTCCGCCCGCTCTGTCGATCCTCACCGGAGCGTGGCGGGGCGGGCGGGGCGACAGACAAAAGGTCAGCGGACCACCCGAATGAAGGAGCGCGTGGGGCAGAATGGGAGCGTCCCCATCGCTTAACCCCTCCCCCCTCCCATCCCCGCGATGAGAAAAAACGGGAGGCTGGAAAACTAAAAATAGCCTCTGGTGACATTCTGCGAACCTGAGCTTTGGCACCGTTCCGCTAAAACTTTTACGGACGCCGTAAAATGCAAATAGTCAAACGGCAGCAGCAGCAGAAGCAGTAGCGGGGGCGACAAGCGGAGGGGCGGAGCGGAGAGAGCGAGAGACAGAAAGGCGGTTTTATAGGCGATTAATGCGACGCACCGGCAGAGCCCTGGCAGGCCATCCGGTGTAACGTGTACATTGTGTTGTGCTCAAGGCAGTATAGCCGGCTAAGCTCAGCCCCCATTGGTAGAGTGGCGTGAGTAGATTTGCATTATTTTTGTTAAGGGCGCCAGGGGAATTAACCCCACAAATATACATCACGATGTACAGAGCAGTGAATCAAACAAGTTTATTCAAAATAATATGAATATAGGTACACAGGCAGAGTTATAGTAGTGCTGGTCAGGAGGCAATAGGAATTAAACAACTCAGAAATGAGAAAATCACAGAGCATACAAAGAAAGTTCCAAGAACTAATAGGGCTGTACCCTAAATACACACCGCCGGACCCCGTAAGCTAAGCAGCTTCAAAAGTAAGCTGAATCAAATCAACAGAACGGGTCCGGCAGGTGAGACTGGCTGCGCCGTGCAGGTAGGCAAACCAACGGCCATATGACTCCGTGGAGGTAGGCAACCCATCCATTCGGAAGTTAATGCAGTTACACGGAGTTACGAAGGCACCAAAATGTGCAGAAATAACGTCACCGGCGGCTGAGGCGAGTAGCAGGGGCTAGCCGGGCACACCGCGAACCACAGTGTACAAGGACCTCGCTAACACCCACGGCCCACCCCGGCCGCCGCAACGAAAGGATCACAGAAAGAGACTGAAATTTACAAATAGTTCTACTGTCGGTCAAACCGACCAGCCGTCCGAGGCGCGATAGCAAAATTAATTATTGAATTGAAAGATTGGCGAGTGCAATGCGCGGGGGCCTGACCGGGTGCGCCGCGAACCACAACGCACAAGGGCCTCGCCAGGCCCACCGACGCGAAAACACAACAAGACACATGGTCGGCAACAAGACTGACTTACTAAAGTCCACGGCAGCATGGCAGGCGAGGGAGGTGGCATGGGGCGCTACGCGCCGAGCCTCGCCCCGGCGGGGCGGGCGGTGGTGACGTCACATGGGTGGCTGCGTGTGGATCGCCGGCGGGCATGGGCGGCCTAGCCGGACATCACGATCACACGTGGACGAGCGCAAAGCGCTAGGCTAAGGGCACTACGGCCACACAAAATGCACATGGTGCACCGAAGGTATGGCGAAAAACCAAAACCTAAAACCCTGAAAGTGGACAACAACACACATCAACACAGAGTCTCACGTCTCAGGATTCGGACACAAAGATTGCCGTTCTCGCTTACCAAGGTTGCCGGGTTGTTAAATACTCGGTTGGCACATAGACCTCTTGGGTTTAGTCTGAGAAGTCACAAAAATCCACTACAAACACGGCCAACGGCCACCACTCTCCTCGCTGCACACAGCACGGCTGCTCTGTCTCGTCTGTCGGCCGGCTCGCTTGCCTCACGTCAGCGACTCGATCCCTCGCTCCCCATTGGTCCAGCCGCTCAGGTGATCAGGCCGGCTGCTGGGACATGCTGATTGGCGCGCGCGCTCAGGCGGCAAAGGTGACGCGTTCGAAATTCAAAGAAGGACCGTGGCCACAACCCCTCGACTAGGGACGGGACCGGCCGGCAAAGGCAAACCCCACCCCCACGGAATTTCGAGCGTCACATCCCCCCCTAACTTATAAGGAGATGCCCTCATCTCTAATAAATAGAAATGAAACTGGATATAAAGAGCGAATTAACACGCCAAACAAGCAAAAAGGAGAGGGGGAGAAGCCAAAACTACTTCTGAGAGCGGATCCAAGACTTGTAGTCACTGACGGTCACCAAATCATTCACATGAAAGGGGCCCACCAATTCGCCCTTTGCATTTCGCAGATGGTAGCCACTAGTGCCCCTACGGGATTCTACCGTGCAAGGACCTAGCCAATTCTCCGCTAGCTTGCGGGAGTAAAACTTCGCCTTATCGGACTGCCGGTTGTTCGCATAATACACGATCTGCCCTACGTGGTAGGATTTCTCTCTCCTTCTGAGATCATAGTACTTTTTATTTTTCAAGTATGCCTCGTGCAACCGCTTAACCACATCTTGGTACAGGTCTTCCAATTTCTTGTTCTCCACGCGTCTCGCGTCAAAATTCGGTATCTGGTCTCCATCCATCTCAACGAAACGCGCGGACCCGTGGTCACGCCATTTAGTACCAAAGACTAACTCGTGCGGAGAGAAACCAGTCACATCATGTTGAGCAGAGTTCAGGGCCATGGCGATATAGTGCAGGTTCTTATCCCAATTTCGATGATTGTCCCGCACATAGGAAGCAATCATCGTTTTAAGCACGCGGTTTACCCGCTCGGTAGGGTTGGCCTGGGGGTGGTAAGCGTAACTAAACACCCGCTTCACTCCGTACTTGCTACAGAGCTGGTCGACCTCGGCACACTTGTAGTTCGAACCGTTGTCAGTAAGGAGGGTGCCAGGGACGGCGAACTTCAGGAAGACGTCTTCTTCAAGGTGGCGTACTACATGGGCTGCCTTAGTGCTACGCAAGGGACGGAGCCAGACGTACTTTGAAAATAGACAGGTAGTAACGATGAGGTGCGTGCATCCAGAATACGACCTAGGAAAAGGTCCCATAATATCGCTGGACACAAACTGAAAAGGGGCGTCGACTAAACGCTCCCTACCCATCTTACCCGCCGGCTTCGCCTGCGGTACCTTATATTGTACGCACGTAGCACAAGTGGCCACGTATGTCTGGACGTCCCTGCGCATCTCGGGCCAGTAATACTGATCCCGAACAAAGTCATAGGTCTTTTTGACTGCGCGATGACCCGCTAAGGGCCTATCGTGACACTCAAAAAGGACCTTATCCCTCAGATCTTTTGGGATGACACGCTTCCACTGAGAAGGGCCTAACCCTATACTGACCAGCTTAAAGAGTTGTTCGCCTTCCACTTTCCAGGAAGGAAACGACTCAGAGTCCGCTTCCACACGGGACATTTGTTTAGTATACCACTTGTCCTCCACCGGTCCCTCGACAGAAATTAGGTCGATCGTCTCTCCTTCGTAAGGCAAAGGACTGCGAGACAAGGCATCCGGGGCTTCGTGCTCCTTGCCTTTCCGGTGGACAACTGTATAGTCGAATTGTTGGAGTCTAACCGCCCAGCGCCCTAGCCTGCCACAAGGGTCTTTAAGGTTGTTTAACCAGGAAAGAGACGCATGGTCGGTTATGACTCGGAATTTGTAGCCCTCTAGATAGCATCTGAGCTTCTCTATCGCCCACAGCACAGCGAGACACTCCAGTTCAGTGGGGAAATATTTTCTCTCGGCAGCCGTGAGGGACCTACTTGCATACGCAATAGGCTTCCCGTCCTGCGAAAGCACGGCGCCTAAACCCACCCCACTGGCGTCACAGTACAGGTCGAACTCTTTTGAGAAGTCAGGGCACGATAATATAGGGGCGGACATGAGCTTTTCCTTTACAGAAAGGAAAGCATCCTCACAGTCCTGCGACCACACATATTCGGCTTTCTTTTTGGTAAGAGCATGCAAAGGGCCCATGAGCGAAGCAAAGTTCGGGACGAAGCGACGGTACCAAGACGCCATGCCAATGAAACGTTTAATTTCCTTAACATTAGTAGGTCGAGCGTACTCCGCTATCGCCCTCACTTTTTCCGGGTCTACGTGCAAACCATCCTCGTTTACCACGTAGCCCAGGTACTTCAACTCACTGCGGCAAAACACACTCTTCTCAAAATTCATAGTAAGATCAGCTTTCTCCAAGCGGTCTAACACTTTCGACAACAATTCAGTGTGCTGCGAGAAGGTTTGACTCACTATAATAATATCATCCAGGTAGACGAAGACGTAAGGTTTTAGATCCTCACCAAGAACTCGGTCTATAAACCTTTGCCAGGTTGCCGCAGAAGTGTGCAAACCCTGAGGCATCCTTCGAAACTGAAATAGTCCTCTACCTGGAATGATAAAAGCTGTCTTCTCTTTGCTACTCTCTTCGAGAGGAATTTGAAAGTAAGCCGACTTTAAATCTATGGACGAAATATACTTTGCGTCTCTTAGCTGATCCAGGATATCATTCACCTTGGGCAGCGGATATGAGTCCGCAGTGGTTACTTTGTTCACCGACCGCAGATCCACCACCCAGCGGTAAGATCCATCGGATTTCTTTACTAAAAGAACCGCGGACGCCCAGGGGCTGCTAGATGGTTCCACAACCCCCATGGCGAGCCACTCGTCCAACCCTTTATGTAAGACGTCAAGGAGCTTGGGAGAGTACGAATAGTATCGCTGCCGAATCGGCTTAGCATCGCCAGTGTCGATTCGGTGCTCGAGGAGCTTGGTACAACCCAAACCCCCTCTCCCAAGTGTCGAACGATAACGAGCGACCACATTGTCCAGCAGAGCCCTCTCCTCGGCGGTGAGCTTATCCTTTGGGACGATAACCTCATTAATCTCCGGGAGATTGGCTTCTGCTAAAACACATGTGCCCTTCACAACGTCTGGAAGTAATCCAAACCTCCTCCAAAAATCAAGACCAAGGATTACTTCCTGTTTAAGGCCAGGGACAACTAGGAACGAGCACACTTTCATCTTACCGTCAAGTACGACCGGAGCATCTAGTCTACCGAGCACCGCACATGTCTGCCCGTTAGCCACCTTAACATTTTTTGTACTAGACTCCATCAACTTGACGTTCGAACGCTGCAAACGCTCCCAGCTGTCCCCACCTATGATTGAGACTTTGTTGAATGAGGTGAGTTTATCCCAGGCCTTACCACCGATTGTGGACACTGTCGCCCCCGAATCGAGAAGGCCAAAGAATCTTACACCATAAATATCAACGAGCACATAAAGACGCCCGTCGTCCAGGACCTCTACGTCCACTACCTCCGTTTCGGGATGAAGGACCTTCCTATACAGCAGTGAACGAGCCCGGCCCTTCCCGGCACGCCCCCTTACTCTTCCCCCGTCCTCTTACACCGAGGACAGTTACGCACGGACACGTCCTTGTGTCCGCACTTGAAGCAGAAGATGTCCTTCTTGGGTTTCTTGCAATCGGCGTGACGATGGCCGACCTCGCCGCAATTCCAGCAGGAAAGTTTCGGTCTCTCAGAGCGTCCGGTCCCACCTAGTGCAGCGACTTCCTCGTCCTCTGTCTCCACCTCATGAACAAGAGGTTTCGAACGCGGACGGTATTGATATTCAGGGGTTGATTCTGAATTAAGCTTCAGGTAATTAAACTTCTTTGCACAGGGTTTTATTCTTCTTAAATGGCACAATACAATGGCACGTTACAGCTTCACACTTACACTTCTCTCAGACAACAAACCGACAGGACGGAAACAGGAAGTGAGTCAAAGAGAACAAAAACTACTACGTGAAACAAAGAAACTACTACGTGACTCAATACAATGACTAAACAATAATTATGAATTGACTATGACTTCCGATACTCCTTCTCAATTCTTAATTAGTACAAAAACAAAACACAAGTTTTATTTATAAAACACTTTGACAAAAAAACTGTTACATAAACACAAAACATACATGCAAAACATTTTGTAGAAAAATTAAACTTAAATCAACTGGTTACAAAAATATTGTTTTGGCACAAACATTAAACACACACAAACAGCTTTAAACTCAAAATTTAACATTTGGTAAAATCATGACTTTTCAAACCTAGCATTCCAACAAAATATTCCGTCTTGATGCCACTCAGAGCTTTGGTAAAAAGATCTGCTAAATTTTCTGCACTCTTGACATACTCGAACTCGACTTCTTCTCTCTTCACACATTGTTCTACAAAGCAGTATCTGATGTCGATGTGCTTTGAGTTCTCTGAATCTAGGCCATTTTCTGCAAACTTCATGGCACTTTGGTTGTCACACTTGATTTTAGTTGCATTCTTCACCCATGAATGAAGTTGGAGCTCTTTCAAAAACATTCGGAGCCACAAAACTTCTTTGACAGCTTCGCTCATGGCATAATACTCGGCTTCTGCTGTGGACATAGCAGTAAACGTCTGCTTCTTGCTGTACCAGGATACAGCTCCTCCTGCCATCTTGATTATGTATCCAGATCTTGACAACCTTTCTCCTTTTTCCTTGTTGAAGTCTGCATCACAGTATATTTCAATCTTTGGCTCATCTTTAGAAAATGTTAACTTCATTTCAGATGTACCCTTTAAATATCTGACAATGTGGGTTACATCATTCCAATTCTTGTTCTTTGGTGCTTTGTTGAATTGGCTGACAACGCTGCAAGCATAGCAGATGTCAGGTCTAGTACACGTTGATAAATACATCAACTTTCCAACCGCACTTTGGTATCTTTCTCGATCAAAGTCTTGTTGACTAGCTTCTGTCTTGTCGTCACTGTTCACCATTAAAGGTGCAGCTCTTGAATTTGCCTTCTGATATTTAAATTCTACAACAAGGTCTTCAATGGCATTCTTCTGATCCAGGGCAATTGTTGTGTAGTCTTGACTTACTCTCATTCCAAGAAAATTGTACATTTTTTCCAAGTCTCTCATCTCTAGCTGGCTGCACAAATTTTCTTTTAAAATTTTAACTTGATCGTATTCTCCCAACACACCAATGTCATCAACATAGACAAACACAACTAATTCTCCACTTTTGTCTATGTATACACACCTGTCTTTCATTGATTGAACAAGACCCAAATCAGTAAGAATTTTGTCCAACATTGCATGCCACTCCCTCGCACTTTGCTTCAAACCATACAGAGTTTTTCTGAGTTTCCACACTTTGTCTCCTTCTGACTTGAAATTCTCAGGTTCTTCTACATAAATAGTTTCTTCCAAAAAACTATTCAAGTATGCAGTGAGCACATCAAGGTGATGAATGGTCCATCCCTTGAGAGCTGCAACTGCACATAAAACTCGGACAGTTCTCTTCTTCACTACTGGTGAAAATGTCTTGTCAAAATTCACTCCTTTTATTTGAGCAAATCCTCTTGCCACAATTCTAGCCTTGAATCTTTCAACTTTTCCATCTTGATTTTTCTTGATTTTAAAAACCCACTTTAGGCTTAGAGTACGAATATTCTTAGGTCTTTGCACAACTTCATAAACATCTTTGGCTTTTAATTGTTTCATCTCTTCTTCCATTGCTTTGATCCATTCTTCAGCATGTTCACCGTTTAACGCTTGCTTTACTGTGTTTGGTTCATAAAGTTCTCCACAGTTACACTCTTTCACAAACATGGCAAACTGACAATTTGCACACATTTTGCATCCTTGTGGTTTTGGTACTCTAGCACTCCTTCTCACAGTAACAATTTCTTGCTCAAATGGTTGATTTTCTTCACTCAAATCTTCCAGTGGTGTTTCTGGTTCGAATACTTGTTGATCTTCTTCAGCTTGATTCATTTCTTCTATAAATTCTTCCACTTCTTCAGAAATTGCACTCTTGTAATCTTCTTCGCTGCTTTGTGACACTTTTCTTCCAAAAAATTCTTCTTCAGTTACAACTTGTTCTTCTTCTGTCTCTAAATCTTTGGTTTTGTTTTCAACTTCTTCATTCTTCTTTTCTTCTTTGGATTTGTCTTCAACATCTTCATTCTTCTTTTCTTCTTTGGATTTGTCTGCAACTTCTTCTTTCTTCTTTTCAGATTCTTTTTCTTCTGTTTCAGTCTCATTTCTTCTTTCAATGTTTGGGAAAAATTCAGTCTTTGGTTTTAAAACTGATTCTGCATATGGGAAACAATCTTCTTTGAATGTCACACAATGTGCTGTAGTAAACTTCCTCTCTGAAGGGATCCACAATTTATAGCCTTTCACTCCATTTGTCACTCCAACATAAATTGCTTCAATTGCTCTTGGTGCAAATTTTCCATCACTTTTGTCTTTAAAAACAGCTGCTTTGCAACCAAAAGGTTTTAGCATGTCATAATCACTCACTTTGACATCTCTTCCTTCCCATAGTGACAAAGGAATCTGGAAATTTATTGATCTCGAAGGACATAAATTTCTGATGTGACACATGTAATTCATTGCTTCGGCCCAAAATGTTACTGGTAAACCAGACTGCACCAGCATGCATCTGACACCATTAGCCAAAGTCAGATTCACCCGTTCAGCTATTCCATTTTGTTGAGGTGAATATTTCACTGTCTTTCTGCGTAAAATGCCATTTCTTCTCAAAAAATCATCAAATTCAGTACTAATGTACTCACCACCTCCATCTGTTTGTAGAGCCATTATCTTGTATCCACTTTTATTGTTTTCCACCATAACTTTGTAATCTTGAAACTTTTGGAAAACTTCTGATTTTTTCTTGAGAAAATACACGGTCAAATGTCTTGAATAATCGTCCACAAATGTAACCACATATGCTGAACCTCCAACTGATTTTACACATTTTCCCATCACATCACTGTGCACTAACTCTAGTGGTTGAGTGCTTTCTCTTTCAGACTGCTTGGGAAAGCCTTTCTTGGTTGCTTTTCCCAAAATGCACACATCACACTTGTCACTTGATTTCACTTTCACTTCTGATGATAACACTGGAATTCTTTTGATTCCTCCTTCATGCCAATGACCTAAACGATCATGCCAATTTACTTCACTCTTTAATGCAATAGCTTTCACTTGATTTTTCTCAGGACGAGCACCATCTTCTTTTCTTGCTGTTGTTGTCACTGCAGTTCGGTCGACTGGTTCTTCTTTTTCTTCGTTCTTCTTCACAAGATCCAAAATGTAGAGTCCTTCTTTTTCTTTGGCTGAGAAAAATGTTTCTCCATCAAGTAGTCCGTCACACCCATTTTCATGTGATTTTACAAAGATTTTTGCTTTTGCCAACTTTGAAACAGACAACAAATTGAAATTAAATTCAGGAACATATAATGTGTCCTTAAGCTCTAAATTGTTTCCTCCACAACTGTCAGCAATCTCAAACAGAGCTTTTCCAACACCTTCAACAGGAACACTTCCCTTGCCCATGGTGACATAACCACAAGAAGGTTTCAGTGTCAAAAACTTTGACTTGTCATTACAGATGTAGTCTGTCGATCCACAATCCACAACCAGTTCATTTCTTCCTGCTACTCGGGCTGATAGATTTATTGTTGACACTGCTGCTACTGTTTTTCTTCCTTTGCCTCCATCATTGTTTCTGCTGTCATTTTTGTTGCCGTTGTTATTGTTTCCATTGCCTTCTCCGTCATTGTTGGATCTAATTTTCGTTCGACAATCTTTGGCAAGATGTCCAAAACGATTGCACTTGAAACACTTGTTGTCAGGACAATTTCTGAAATAATGTCCACTTTGGTTGCAATTATTGCACCGTCTCTCTTCATTTTTGTTCTCATGTTCACTCCTCTGCTGCTGTCGTTGGTAGCCTTGAGAATTGGCACCGCCCCGCTGATTCCTTCCACTACTGCCACCTCCACCTCGATGGTAGTTCGATGATGAAGCTAAGGCTTCTCGATTTTTACAGTAATCGTCAACTGGATCCTCTTGGAGGAAAGCCGCTTTCACTTTCTTAGTCGTTAAATTCTTGTCACTTCCCACAATGGCAATTGTCACTTTATATCGTTCCTCAGGTAGCCCCGCCAGAAATAAACCAGCTAGCTGCTTGTCATTTAGTTCTAAGCCATAGCCAGCGGTCTGCACAATCCTATTCATGCCTTGAAGTTCGGACATGTACTTCTGCATCCTCACTTCTGGTGTCTTGATAGTGTTGAACATGTCCTTCATGATTCTTAAACACTGGGTCAAGGTATACGTAGTGAGAATCGCCTTTAAGTTTTCCCACGCGTCTTTGGCGAAGGTACAAGACCCGATGTCTTCCATAAACTCGATCTCAACATGTTTCCAAAGGAAACTGAGGGCTTTTCTATTTTGCCGTGCCTGGTCGATGTTCAAATCTCCAACCTCGTCGACGTCCCATCCAGGATCAATGGCATTCCAGCAGTGTAAACTTACTAGTTCCGACTGAACCAGTAGAGTCCACGCGTAATAATTGCTGCCATTCAATTTCGGCACTCCATCTCTAGCCACTTGTTCTTCGTCCGCCATGACACTTGTTGCGGCCGGGGCCGGCCAGCTTATCTTCTTTACTCTTCGGCTTTCTTCTTTTACTGCTGAAGCTCAAATCAGTTTTCTTCGTACAAGAGGCCCATAACCTATTGATATTCAGGGGTTGATTCTGAATT
>NW_026267134.1:3235448-3237479 GCF_000697945.3 Frankliniella occidentalis
GCCCCTGCCGCCCCCGCTGCCCACCGCCGGTAACTCGCGACGCCCGCGCTCAACGCCGCAACGACAACGCGAAAAGGGGACAAAAAATATGATTCTCTTTTGCTACTTTCATCATCCCATTCGTCCATTCTACCGCTTCTTTTTTTATGGACGGTCTGGAAGACTTTTGGCCCAAGTCGCGAGCGCGCGCGCATCTTTTGTTGTCCGCGCGCCGAGCCGAGGCGGCCACCCGCGCGCCCACGCTCACCAAAGCCGCCCCCGCGTACATTTCGCCTCACCACGGCCTTGCGACGAGCCGTAAGAGCCAAGTCTCTTAGCGCTCGGCTCAACATTGTCCGATGTTTGCTTCTTTGCGGGGTTGTCTCCGAAGGACGGAAATTTGAAGTTTTCGTGCGTCTCTGTGGTTACGACAACATAGTATTTAGTTTTGGGTTCATTTCGGTTTTCTGTTTGTTCCCTTGCCTATCTTGAAAAGCCCGCAGCCACTTTTGTTTTCCCTCTAAGCGCAATATTGGCGAAGATGTGCAACAAGGTGCGAAACGATAGGCCGTTCAGAAATGGCTTGGATGGACATCGAACAATGGTGAACGGGCTTCGCTCTTTTAGGGCGCGATGTGAAATGTTATTTGCTCGGCGCATCCTTTGTTCTTCGCCCTCACCGCGCCCGCTGCTCACCCCAGCACGCCTCCGCCGCGCCCTCGCAAACGCCACGCCCGTAAAGACCCCCTCTGTCCGCCTTGAGCACGACCACAAGTCTATAATTTTTGATTTTTTCCCCACTTTCCTTGGCGACTTCCTCGTTGTCTTGAGCAAACACGGGGGGATAAATTTAGACGGCCCCGCAATGCCGCCGCAAAAGGGCAGAGAAGAGGAAGGTCGGTGAAGGAAGGGCGGTGAAGGAAGGGCGGTGGTGGTGGGAATGTTGAAAGAGCGCGCGCGAGAGCAAGCGAGAGAAAGAGAGAAAGAAAGAGCAAACGAAAACAAAAAGAAAAAACAAGGCTTTGCTTCCACCAGTCTTCAATTAATTGTGTAATGTAACATGAAGCCGCCGCTAATGACGTGACTATGGCGCTGCGACCTGCAGCAGCGGCCGCCGGGCCGCGAAGAACCTCCACGCAGGGCGCCGCCAGGCCTTTGACTGGCCCGCGCCCCGACAACTATTACCTCTCTCCGCCGGGGCCGCCGGGGCCCTGCTGGTGCTGATTGGCTAATGAACTTACAGGGGTAGAGGCGACACACAATAGCGACCCCGCTCCCAATCAGAGCCGCGACACGAGTCTGGCTGCCTATTGAAACTGAGCCCCCCGCACGGGCCCCGCCGGCTGGGTAACTAACCCCAATAACGCGACACGCCGCGACACAACGCCTTTATGCCACTCGCACCTCGCACAAGGCGACGGGCGCCGGGACCTCTTCGCGCGAAACTTAATTTCGCGAACCGAATATAACGGCACGGCTTCGCTCCAGGGCCCCCCACTGCTCCATCAAGTGCGCGGGACAATATCGGACGAAGGTGAAAGGTGGAGCGATTGATGTCGTCGTCGTGTCGGTGCGACGCCCCAGGTCATTCGGTCTGTCGGGTCCCCCGGGCCGTGGTGCGTGGTGCGTGGGCGGGGCGTATCTCTGTCTCCAGGAGCCCTTTGTAGCGCCGGCGGGGTCATCCGCTTGCTTATTCTAAGGACGCGTCTCCCAAACGGAGAAGCGTGGGGCGGCGTGGGGCGACGACGCACACTGCTGCTTTGCTCTCCACGGTGCTGCGTGGGCCGGGCTGGAAGGATGAGAAAGGGGTTGAGGCAGGCGGGCGGGCGGACGGGCGGGCGAACGGGCGAACGGGGCTGGGGCGCGGCTCGGGCGCGGCTACCGAAAGGTCATAGGTTCACAACAGAGCGCCCGCCAGAGCGCAGCCTCCCCTTCTTGTACCATTCGCTCGACCGTCCTGTTCGCGGGAGTCGTACAAGAAACGGGAATATCTCTTCTCTCTCTCTCTCTCTCTCTCTCTCTCTCTCTCTCTCTCTCTCTCTCTCTCTCTCT
>NW_026267134.1:3238482-3241210 GCF_000697945.3 Frankliniella occidentalis
AGAGGAACAAAAACTACTACGTGAAACAAAGAAACTACTACGTGACTCAATACAATGACTAAACAATAATTATGAATTGACTATGACTTCCGATAGACGGGAGGACTTCGCGGCAAATTCGGGTTCCATTTTTCTTACTCGGGACTTGCCCTCGTAGACCTCGACCCTATGCCGACTTGCCTCCAACTCTTTACCTAACTTTTTAAGGTGTTCAAAAGAGGCGATTTTCACCAGGCGCAAACCCTCCGTATAGAAAGGGGCTAAGTTTTTCACAGTCATAGATAGCTTCCATTCGTCCTGTTTCGAGTACTCCTTATCGAGACCCGCATCCAGCCTTCCGAATAGTGAACGCATATTGGCCACAAAGGTACCAATATTTTCGTCCGGACCCTGCTTCCTGGCTCTGATCTCCTCCATCAAGTTGTCATAATAGTTAAGCGGAAGGAACTCCTTCCGCAAGGCAATCTTAAACTCCTCCCAACTATCAATTGAAGCAGATACAGAGCGGAACCAGTTCCTAGCATCTCCTGTGAAAAACTCAGAGGCAGCAGCAACTAGGCAATCGGGATCGACCCGACGCCATTTAGCTTTCTCCTCTATATCTATTATAAAGCTGCAGACACTGACCGAGTTATCGCCCGAGAAGGGTTCGACGCCCCACTTATGCAGGTCGACGGGTACCCTTTTGGACAGGTGAACCTTAGATTTAGCAGGCTCGGAGTCAGAGCTTGAAGAGCCACTGTCTGAGCTAGAACTAGAGGATGAAGCACTAGAACTGGACACCGAACGCTTGTGAGACTTTTTCTTACCCTTCTTCTTGCTTTTTCGAGTCTTCCTCGAGGATTTCCTTTCAGAGTGGGACGGCGCCTTGGGCTCCTCTTTACGGCCTACCACCCCTACAGGTTTCCCCTTCACCCGAACAGGGACCTCTGGCTTAGGGACCTCCCAACCCTCTACTCGGGACACGCTCTGAACCTCGGTAGCAGCGTAAACTGCTGTATCGCCATAAGCCCTAAACTCATCTGCCAAAGTCTTCAACAACTTTGCATTCTTCTTCAAGTTGTCCCGGTCCTCGCCTTCCCAACGGCCCATCCGACCGGAAGTTAAAAACATCAACCGTCTGTTACTATGAGAGATTAACGCTCTCGTACGGGCGGCTGTAGCGGGATCAAACTCTCCCGAATCAGGCCTAACAGACTCCATCAGAGCCTCGATTTTTGTCTGAAACTGGATAAGGGCCTCATCCCTATCGATATTCGGCATATCGGGATCAAAAGCCTCCCCTGCCTTCTCCCGCTCAATCAAATCTTTCAAGATGGGGCGCAACTCGTTGACAGTCTTCCCCGCAGCATAAAGATTTGTACCCCTAACGGCACACTCAAACAGCAACTCCTCCTTCCAGAGACGTGAGACATCCATGTTAACACTGTTGAAGTCCACTCACCGGTTGAAGACTGCTCCACGCAGAATAAATGTAGAATAAAAAAATAAGAAGTAAATCGCCAGCCGACGATCCACAACACAGCTCCACTTGATAAAATGATGAAATGCCTCCCTCCGACGACTGCCACAACTGCCAAACTCGCGACCTCGGACGATAAAATAAACATATATTAGCAAGGAATAAATAAATAAGTAAAACCCTACAAAGTGCAGAGTATTATTATAGAATTAAGATTATAAATATTATATAATATTAAACAAGAAAACTTAACACTAATAAGTTATAACAAACCAAGTAACAAAGTTAACCCTCAATGGTTAACAGTAGGCAGTCCAACCCCTCTTCATTAGGGTGAACCAAATCTAACCTCTCATGACCAGCTTTGCCTATGGTACCGCAGTACAGAAACACTTTGATTATATTATTAATAACAAACTCGTCGTGGGAGTGAACAACTCGGACACCTGAAGGTTCCAAGGACCTGATATATATGTTGAGAGACAAGACACTCTCACACCTGGACGCCTCCTTGCTGATTTTAGGTAAGGGCAAAATTTCACATATGGTGACAGCGCACTTAAGTCTTCTCAAAAGCAAGAGAGACTTATGAATGTTAGACTGGATGCGTTTGACTGGCAGACCTTTCAAAATGTCGTTCGCACCAATCAAGAGGATCACTCGTTGACCGCGTAACTCCTCCCGCAACCCAACCAAAACTTTATGAAGCTGCGAAGACGTCTGGCCACTCAAGGCAGTCTTCCAGCTCAGAGCTGAGAACAGCGTAGGGTTGCGCTTCATGAGCCTCCGAAAAATAGAGTCTCCCAGTAGGACGGGCAAAGTCTGGTCCGGACATACAGACATCGCCCCCCAAAAGCACTCAAAAATCAAAAGATTCTAAAGTATCAAAGTGAAAGCCCAAAACAGAACTCAAAGAGCGCCGGTAAATAGATCAAAATCTAAGTGAGAAACAAATCCGTCCACTCCCGACGACCCTCACACAACACACACACAACAGTGAAACCACACTCACAAGACAGTAGAAAGAAAAGAATGAGATAGAGAAACGTAACAGTAACAAGAACACAACTAGTTGCCTACCAAGTTAAAGCAAAAACAATTACACTCCATGACCAGCAAAACAAAATAAAAAAACAATGCCGTGAGGCCCCACGTTATTGGGCGCCAAAAATGTAACGTGTACATTGTGTTGTGCTCAAGGCAGTATAGCCGGCTAAGCTCAGCCCCCATTGGTAGAGTGGCGTGAGTAGATTTGCATTATTTTTG
>NW_026267134.1:3243390-3246452 GCF_000697945.3 Frankliniella occidentalis
GGCGGGCGTGATGGGGCTGCCCTACGGCCACGGCGGCAGTTTGGTCCCAGGACTCTAGTTCCACTTCGGGCCTGCTTACAGATGTCGCCGCCCGCAGCCCAGACCGTGCTCCTGGCCGTGCTGGCCGCCGCGGTGCTCGTCGTGCTGGCCGCGCCCGCGCAGGGCTACCCGCTGCAGCTGCGCGCCGCGCGCCGCAGTGCGCGCTCCGTGCGGAGCCCCACCTACTACCCGGACATGTACGTCCCTTTGCGGTCCCCGGCCACGTCCTACCTGTACCCGGACGACTACCCGGAAGAGGACGAGGACTACGGGCAGGAGCAGTGGTTCGACGTGGCGGCCTCGGACCCCGCGGCCAACGCCGCCTTCCTGCAGAACCTCATGGAGGCCAACAAGTACGGCGAGCGGCTGGAGCGGCTCGGCTTCCCGGCCGGCGTACCGCCGTACCCGGCGCGCTACGTCGACCCGCGGTACCGGGACAGCGACGACTACGTCTTCGGCTCCGTCAACTCCGGCACGACGACCGGCGCGGGCGCGGCCCGCGGAGAGTATGAGCGGCCGGCCGTGCCCGCCGCCTACGGCCGCTACCAGTACCACGTCGATCAGGTAAGAACAGTGAACTGTGCGTGACTGCGAGATTACTGTAAAGAACTTGGAATCTCCGAGCAAACATTTATCTTTCGTACTGCTGCTGCTCTTGAGGCTGACATCAATCATTTTCTCTCCCCCTAGCAGGACGAGGACGAGGACGAACGCCAGCTGCACGCCCTGGCCAAGAAGTCCCGCTCGGACGAGCAGCGGCTCCAGGACCTCGAGGGTCAGGCGCAGGCGGAGGCGCAAGCCCTGCTGGCCATGGCGCTCGGCCGGCAGCGCGAGGAGCAGGCGCGGCGCGAGGCCAACCAGCGCGCCGAGGAGTTCACCGGGGACGCCAACGTGCTCGCCGACCTGGACCAGGGCTTGGAGCGGCTGTTCGCCAAGAGCGGCATCACCAACGTGTACCGCGACCAGGACGAGCCGAAGCCGTGGAACGGGCGCGACCCCGTCTGGAACGTGAGTGGTCGGCGCGGGCTGCAGCAGCAGCAACCACAGCAGCAGCAGCAGTATAGCAGCGTGTTCAGGAGTAACGCTCACATCGCACCCGCCACCCGACAGGGCTACTACATGGGCAACGCGGCGGAGGACACGATGCCGCAACGGCCGACCCGCAGCCAGGGCGCCGCACAGCAGCCCCTGCAGGCCCCGGCCACGGTCGACGCCCCCGTCCCGGCCACCAGAGCGCCCTCCGCCGCCTCCAGCACGCGCCACGCCGCCGCGCCCACCGCGGTCCCGGCCACCACCTCGACCACGACCACCACGACCTCGGCGCCGACCCCCGCCCCGATGAAGAGGATGCTGTCCGCCGGCCAGATGAGCGGCCAGCCCGAGGTGGCGCTGCTGCGGCCCGCAACGCCCCGCGCCGGGCCCCGCGCCGCCCAGCGCGTCCAACGCGCGCATCAGGGCGGCGTCGACGAGATCAGGAGCCTGCTCCGCGTCCAGGACACCATGGGGGCGCGCGCGCACTCGGTGAGTACATGAAAAACGTTCTAGCCCTCCAATTCCCCCTCCCCCCACCCGCCCAGAACCGACTTTGGCAATCGAGCCCCGGGGTGCCCCCAGCGAGGGCTCCCCAGCGGGGGGTGCTCTGCTGGCTAGCCGGCCCGGCGTGAACGGGAGCGCCCCCCAGCCGCACCGATGGCCCCCGCCCCCCGCACCCCACCAGCTGCCCAAGCTGCCCCGGCTGAGCCCCGGGCGTGATTTTCTCTCGACCTGATGAGATTGAACGCGGAAAGCCCCCGTGACGGGACGCGCGCCAGGATCAAAGGCATGGCGCGCGTTCCATCCAAAAATGTAGCGAGGAGACGGTCGAATAGAAGGGGAGGGAGAGAGGGGGCGAACACGAGCCGGGGTCTCTGTAAACCGACGCCAACGCCGCCATCAGGACTGAAGGCTTTCCACACACAGCCTTTCTCATGATTTTCAGCCTCGTTCTCTGTCTCGCTCTCCGCCTCCCTCCCCTTTGTTCCGCTCGCGCCGACTGTTCGGCTCGCGCAGCCCTATCGTCGCCATTCCAGCTGTTGCTTTTCGTTCCGCCCTTTGTTTGCTCCCTACAACGAGAGCTCCCGCGAGGGGGGAGCCGACACAAAACGTCCCCCGATTTGTTTTGCGCTGCTCAGAGCAGCGAGTCGAACACGGGCGAGGGGCGGCGGCGGCGGCGGTGAGGCGGTGTAGTTACGCCGTAACCGGACTTGGGGGCACAAGTTCGTCGAACGGTTGCGGCTGATAAGGCCCTTGTTGTGGTGGAGGGCCAAGAGGCCAGACTCTGCGGCGCGACGGGGCACGGGGGCTTCCACTCCCACTCCCATCCCAATGTGCCAACAAGAAACGGCGGTCGGACGTCGGGTCGGACTGCACCGCCCTGGCGGGTCCACTACAGCGACTCCAGCGGCTCCTGCGGCTCAGGCCAGCACTCCAGTCCGCTCCGGCTGGACAGGGGTCACGGCAGGTTTTTGCCCCACGCGTTGGATCTCGCTATGCAGGCTCTCCGCAGCGCCTCCAGCCTCCACCCAACGCCCAACCACGCGCAAAGGCAGCCGCTAGGAACGCGACGACGCCTGTTACAGAGGGGGAATAAAGAGGGGGGGGGGGGCAAAGAGTTTTCTGGGACTTCCGAACACGGTTCCGTAAAAGACCTTCTTGACAGTAAAATTGTTTGATGTTAAAATTTAACAGCTGGTCCAAGTTTACGAGAAAGTGAGCATAGTTTCTTACATATGGGCATGCGCATGGGGGAAACAACTATAGCTATCCATTGTGAATTTCCAACGAGGCAAAAAGGCGAGTAACTTTTTTTCTCGGAAACCGTGGGAAAGTACGGGCAGCCGCGGCGTGGGCGCAGAAAGCCTGCCGAGTTCCTGGAACACTGTCAAGGTGTGGATTACCCTCCCTGCAAACCCCTGGCCTATAACCCTCCCCCTCCCCCCATCCCTGCCTGCGCCCCGCGCGGTCCTCAGCACAGCCACGTAGAT
>NW_026267134.1:3246802-3270901 GCF_000697945.3 Frankliniella occidentalis
GGGCAGAGCTCGGCAAGGAAGAGAGTTAAATCTGGAAACGCATGGCAGGGTGAAAAAGGACTGGCCGACCGGATGGGACTCTGAGAACACTTTGAGCCCGTTCGACTTGCTGCGGGTACGGAGTCCTCCACCACCCTCGTACCCCAGCGTCAGGCATCCCACCACGAAAGCTCCCAGAGGCGGTGTACTGCCCCCCCCCCCTTTCTCTCTCTCTCTTCCGCCCTCTCCGTTTCTCTCCCTCGCTCTCCCTTTAACGAGCCTCTTGACACGGTAGTTACTCCCTGCGCGCAACCACAAATGGAAAAGGGGTGTGGGCGGGGCTTCCACCGAGGCTTCCACTGAGCTCCAGCAGAGAGACGTCATACCTGCGGCTCACCCTGTGGACTTGGGGGGCGAACACGGGGCGAGGGAGAGGGAGATCTATGTGCGTGTGTAGCTGCGACAAGCAGCTCAGGGAGTCTGCTAAGAGACCAACGGCCAACGGGTCGATACGATACCACCTCGTTTTATTTATCTTCTCTCCCCTTGCTCCGTGTGTGGCCAGGCTACCTGGCGTGCCGAAAGCGAGGCAAAGTTTGACGAGGGAGGAAATTCTAAACTCAGTGAAAGAGAAACAGAGACTTTGGGAGGAGGGGGGGGGCTGCAATTACTTACATTCCAGTGGAGTAACTTTACATTCCTGGAAACCCGTTGGCGCGCACCACGCCGTTAAAATCGTGCAGACAGCTGTGCTCTGCAGGAGGTGCGCGGGAGAGGTAGAGGTGCGGAGACCAGAGGGAGAGGCAAGGGGGAAGGAACAAGAGGACAGAGGGAAACAGAGGGACGACAGAAGAGGGGTTGGTTGGGAGGCATGGCCCTGGCCTCGCTGTCTCCCCCTCCCTCCAAACGTATTCGGCCCCCGCGCGGGGGCTTCATTCACAAGCGGGGCGCGTTGACGTCATAGCTCCGCTCCGACCCCCTCGCTGCCCTCCCCACCCCTTCGGTCGGCTGGCCCTGCCGCCCTGCCCGCCTGCACCCCACCCTTTGGCCCGGGGACCGCTGGAAGCACTCGCCCTCTCCGCCCCCAACTTGCCCTCCCCCTCTCTCTCACTGTCTCCGTCTCTCTCTCTCTCTCTCTCTCTCTCTCTCTCTCTCTCTTTTTTTTCCCCCGTTTGCTTGCCTCTCAGTCTGCCCGCCCAGTGGATAGGCAAACCGAGAGCTGTCGAGCCGAGCGGGTCTGCCTACCCTGCGGTTCGCGGGCGCTCTGCCCGCTGCTCCGTGCCTCGGGCCGGACCCGGACACACCACATACGCCACACTCTGCGCCAACGGTCCGCCACGGGCAAGTGGAAGTGGACACAAAGCGAGATAGCCAAAGCCGAGCCGTGCCCGAGGGCAAGCGGGGGCGGGCGCGTACACCCGTGTAGCCCTCGCCATATGCTGCGCAGCGCCGCCGCCGGGCCCCGCGCGTCACTCGAGGGGGGCGCGTCATTCCCCCGGCCCGGCCCGGCCTGGCCCGCCCGGCCCGCCCCAGTTCGGCCCGCCCCGCCGAGCCTTGCAGGATTTCTCATATCTTCCCCCGCAGTCCGCTCCGCGCTCCTCCACCCCTCTGCTAGCTCTTCATTAAGAGGCACTCGAGACTCGGCTCTCTGCGATGGGCTGGGCTGGGGTTGAGGGAGGAGGAGAGGGCGGGAGGAGGGGGATAGAGTGGGCGGGGAGTCGAACCCGCACAGCAGGAGCAGCAGCAGCAACAGCAGCAGCGCTGCTGTCTTGTGCTGGAATGGTTCGTCTCATCGGGTTGGCTGACAGGTGATGGCGGAGCAGGCGGAGCAACGGCACAAACAGGCGTGACGTGACGGGACGACCCCACCGCCACACGCCCAAGCACATCTCGCAGCGCGGGACCTTGCGCACGCTTCGTCACCGCGTGACGACCACTTTTTTCATTTATTTTTTATTTTTTTCCTTTTTCACTGCGCGAGAAGGGGTTGTTTGGTGGGACGGTAACGCGGTTACGTGAGGGCCTTATAGGAGCACTCGGGCCTGATCATTCAATTTGGGGCAGAACAGGAGGGCGCGGGAGGGCGGCAGTGGCCGCAGGTCGGGCTAGGTCGGGTAGGAGCGAAGCGGGGCGGGGCGAGGCGAGGCGGGGCGGGGCGGGGCAGGGTCACCTCGTTAGCTTGCATTAGGTAGGGTCGGCTCAATCACAAAGTTGGTGGGCGGTGGCGGCGACAGCAGTGGCAAAGGGGACCTCCTCGCAGGAGGCCCGGTCGGACCACTTCTGACAGATTCCTCCGTCAGGGGATGTTTCCTCGCGGCGGTCGTTCCTCCGAACAGATAGAGGCCACAGAAAAGTCATACTACATCGGTTGGACAGAAGGAGGGCGACGATACGGAGACGGGGAGAGGGGTGGGGGGCACCGAGCACCGAGTTGTATTAAAAAATCATGTCATTTTCTCTGTTTTATTTAAAAAGAAGGAAAGAAGAGGCCGGTAATGTTGCGGGCGAAGTGAACGGCGGCGGCGGCGGCGGGGCGGCGCCCCATATTGCTATAAAAGTGAGGGGCGTTTAGCGAGTAATGAGAATGGCAAGAGAGCTGCTGGCCGCAATAATCAATGGCTGGAAAATGCGAGGGCTGACGACATGACAGGGCCCAGGGGAAGCGGGGGAGGAGGAGGGCGGTCTCTTTAGGCGCCGGACTGGGCGCCGTCCGGGACAGCCCCTCATTAAACATGCCGGGCGCGGGGCGCCAACACACTCGCAAACTCAGACACACGCACACGCACGCACACACGCACACCACTTGTTATATAAAAACATCTGGCCGATAACTCCTTGACCCGCACGGTGGTGCGTGTATAACTTTGGGATGCTGTTTAAAATTCAACGAGCTAGAGGGGAGTGGGAGAGGGGTAAGGGGAAAAGCAAGCGAGCGAGAGAGGACAGACAGACAGACAGACAGACAGACAGACAGACAGACAGACAGACAGACAGACAGACAGACAGACAGACAGACAGACAGACAGACAGACGAGTGTTGGGCCAGGCTGACTGTTTCGGCCTGCCTAGAAATAGCAGCACACGCACGCAAGCGGCGCCGCGCTCGCTCGCACTGCATGCTCGCACGCACTGTATACGCGGCGGGTCGTGTACCGTCGCGTTTCCTTGTGACAGGACGTGGGCTAAAGAGCGGGGCCTCATCATTTCTAGTGTTGTTATTTCTGACAAATATCGATTAGCGTCGCTGTGACGCGGGCAACAGGAGGGCGGCCCGCGTCAGCCCCGGGCGCCGCGGTGGCCCCGAAACAATCTTCAGCCCCTCCCACCCTCTCCTCTGCCTTGCCCTCCGTGCCGAGGTTGAGAAACTTTGAATTTGAACCCGTGACCCTTGCTGTGTTCCAGGACCTGCTGTCGTTGCTGCCCAGCATCAGCAAGCGGAGCGCCCCCGTCGTCTCTGACGAGGGCTCGCTGGTGGACGAGCTCAACGCCCTCAAAAAGAAGTCGGACTGAGCCAGCGGCACGGCCGCGGCGCGAGACAGTCCCCGGGCCTTTCACTTCCAATCAGTGAGAAGATATGGCTTTCAATAATTTCCTTTGGCGCCCACCCAAAAAAGGTCTCCTTTCTCTCTTTTTCTCGGGCTGGTGGACGAGCAGAGTCATGGGCCGTTTGACCGCCGAACAGGGTTCCGGCCAGCAAAAGAGTATTGTCAAATCTAGTAGAATTTTAGGAGAGTGTCCTGCCTCTTATCCGATGATGGTAGCGAGTATTGGCGCCAACCGCACGTCACCGGTGGACTCCACGACACTAACGCTGGGCCGCTTTGTTTCGCCACGAGAAAGAATGTCTTCCCCGTTTCTCGTGCGTCCGAACTATTTTGGTGGTTTCGAAATGATTACTTAGAAGTACGTAGTTGACTGATTACTGATTGAACTCGGACAGGTAATTATCTCATGCAAAGCATACGGCAGCAATAACAGTTATAGACCGGCTTGTGAATCACAATACAGGGAGACAGAGAAAAGCTTTTGGTTGCGTGTAAATAACTATACGCTTTACTGTCCCTATTCTTCCCTTCTTCCTATAAGTTTGAAGAACATGACTGATTAGATGTGATGATCATGGGAGAGGCCTTGTCTTCACAACCTGTTTTTCTATTGTTCCTTACTTTCAGTCCATTTTCATGCGAGCACGTAAGCGGGTCTGTTTTAATAACAAGTCACTTATACCGGGTGCGAAGCGAATTCCCTCGATGAATTTCACTTTTATTTTATGCCCAGTCCGCTTTCAATGGCTTCTGAGGACTTCATTTTTTTCTCGTTTCTTCATACATATCCTTTCGTGCGTGTTCGTCGGCTGGCGTTGTTGGCAATTCTATAGCCCATCCGAGTTTCTGACGCCAACTCGAACCACGACTATTAGGAAGTACACATATTTATGCAGAAATTACTTGTTGTTCTTTATATATTACGACACTATTCAAGTACGATAAAAAAAACGTTAGTAGTGTTAGCATCGTGCTATACATAGATCGTTATCGTCAGCTCGAGCCATAGTTGTGACGAATGCTAAAATACATGCTTTCGAAGAACAGCATATCATACGTACAAATAAAAGTGTGTGTGGGGGGGGGGAGTTGTGGGGTGAGTGAGTGAGTGGGTGAGTGAGTGAGTGAGTGAGTGAGTGAGTGAGTGAGTGAGTGAGTGAGTGAGTGAGTGAGTGAGTGAGTGAGTGAGTGAGTATACGCTTTCTCCACGAACGTATACTCCTGGTTGGTACGTACGGTTCTGCTTGCGCACTGAAAAATAATACTGTTGTGCTATGCTAAGGACAGCTGGAACACCCTCAACAGAAATCTGTCCTTCGATTGGTCACAAGAACATTCTGTTGCGACCCGTGTGACACCGCCTTAGCATGGTAGCTGGCTCAAGAAGATTTTTTTGTGGGATAAAGGGCCGTGTCACACAGTTATCAACAAAATGTTCGCAAACAAGCACCATTTCTTTTCAGTGCGCTGGAGATGCACCAATTTGGAGTTTTGATTGTGTGACTATTTAGCGCACTTCCATTTGCGTGACTTTCTTCACACACTTTTATTTGTAGCGAAAACAGGGCACTCCGTTTTTATCAAGAATTCTGTTAAAATTTTCGCATTTTGTGGTTCCAGTTTAGTTCAAAATTCTTGTATTCTTTCAAAATTTTGAAAAGAAAAAAAGACTGCTCTTTTCCTTTCGTTTTCCAACTGTATCTAGAGATACAAGGCCTGGCAGATGGGTATGTTTATCCGTTGCTAAATAGGAGAGCGTTACCTGATATTCAGTAGAGTTGACCAGTTATGCTTGCCAAAGCCCCCTGCGGGGGTATATCTTGACAATGACTGTGACGAGAGTTGGTAGTTTGTCCATGCAGTGAGCGTAATATTATCATAATTACCTCTCGGATACTACGTATTATGTTAAATATTTCTTTCTGTTAGTATTATTTGTAATATAATAACTTAAGTCTTATCAGTATTCCTGTTGACACGTCGGAATGAAACGACTGGAGATGAAACTGTTGCCTGAATTAGTTGTTCTTCTCCTTTAGAAAGTTTAAAGGTGTTGATGTCAATTGTACCTAATTCTCCACCAGGAAAGTTAGATGATGTCAATTGTATACTTTCAAAAGTGATTATGGAGTAAATATGTGAATGATAACTTAGACCCTGAAGGGGAAGAAAATTGACTTGTAAAATTAAAAATTACCATAAGCCTCTAATCCTTACCGACAACGAAGCTTAAATGTGTTCGTAGCTGAATATTAATGTTTCTCCCCGTTTCAATTTGATGAGGAAAATGTTGTGCCATATTAATAATGCATCTTCTCTAATTGATAATTCTTCACTTCAGATTACAGCTGCGCATTATGAAAATTTTTAATATTTATTGTTCCCCTCGTATGCACGATAAACTGCATCGTGGTAACTATCCATATCAGCCTATATTGACTTGACGCTTTGTCTTAGTGGCCTGTTGCTCACCCAGCCGTGCCTCCTGAAAATGCATTCAATACTTGGCCTACATTCTGGAACTAATTATTTCATAAGTAAAACATAAGTAACAAGAAGCCCTAAATTAAGCGCAAGAACGCGTACACGCATGCGGCGCTAACGAATTCATTCATTTGTATGTACATTTTAAGTAAAACTCGAAGTTAGTCTGATATTAATCATGCATATCATGTACAATTTTATGCAAAAAAATGTACGTTTAAATGAGTGTTTTATCTCAAAGTTGCTACCGCGCTTAACTTAGGGCATCAGTGAACACAATTACAGTGTCCATCCAATATGTGAATCTCTCTTCGCCGATTTTCACAAGACAAGCTTTACCTCTTTTGTTAGTGCATATATAAATATGAACTTAATGACAGCTTTGAAACGTGTTCAGTGCATTTTTATTACGTTTTTAAACGGCTGCGATACGGGAATGGCGGAGACTGACTACCCTGCGAAGGAAGGTCGATGTAGTTGGTGCACTGTCGCCTATGTGATGAGGTGACTTTATTCTTAACGTAGTTGTTATGGGTGACGTTGGTCGCGGACTGCTGATAGAATAGAAGACATGGGTTGTTGGTTGTGTTATGTGGGTCGAATTTGTGATGTCATGAAACAATAAAGACAGTCAAGCTTGTGCGGAGCGGCTTGTCACTTATATTTTCTCTGCGAGCTCTTTTTTCGTTGAAATTTGTGCAAAAGTTTTCGAAAATGTGTACATAAAACTTCTCATTCCTCCGC
Organism: Frankliniella occidentalis; assembly: GCF_000697945.3. Classification (NCBI taxonomy): domain Eukaryota; kingdom Metazoa; phylum Arthropoda; class Insecta; order Thysanoptera; family Thripidae; genus Frankliniella; species Frankliniella occidentalis. The sequence goes on from NW_026267134.1 coordinate 3,253,555, forward strand.
TTATATGTTTTATACCTACAATGTATATACGTATATTTTCATATATCTACAGCATCTAGGTTAGAGCACAACTTGTAAATACATATTCTTGTCTTTTCTCCTTCTGTGTGATATATAATCTAATCAATAGTAATAAATAACAATAAAGTGTATGCAAAATAGTGATCCTGCATTTATTTAATGCAAACCTCATCCTCCCAGACGGTTCAACTCGTGGTTGCACACTTACAAGTGTTTAGCGGTTATACACTTGGTTGATCAGTGTTGTGTATCTTCCAATTGGATCGCTACTGATAGAAGACTTTTTGTACAGTTTTGAGGATAGAAAAGACGTCCAAATCTGAAGAAGGTTTTATGTCTTTATTGGCTTAAAACAAGAACAAGATCACAGATGAAATAGGGCTGCACAGCCAAGAGATCGAACATTAAGCTTAAGGCTAATCACAGCTAGGATTGGAAAAAAATACACATAGAAAGTACAGATTAAATGTTTGATAAGTTACAACTCCCTATTCCGTACCTTTATCAAAAGGAAGAAGAAATGTAGCAAAAATAGAAGATTTAATATATTTTTAAAAGGAGAAATGTGCTTATAATAGAAAATGATTCACGAATTATATTTGTTGTGGCGCACGAGTCTCCTTCTCAGCGACGAGGGCATAGCACCGAGGAGAAAAATAGGGGTCGGCAACCCGAAGGATGCCGACGTTCGGCACGTCCTGGGCCAGTGCGGCCAGCCTATCGACCAGGATGAGGCCCTCGCAGACGTGCTGCAGGGCCACCTGCAGCCCGATGATCGCCTCGAGCAAGGGGCGCATCGGGTCCAGAGCCGCGTACAGGAACGCGAGTGACTTCTTGTGGCGCGCGCGCTCCTCCTCCGACAGCGACGGCAGCAGGCGGTCCACGATGTCGGCCAGGATCTCGCGCGAGCTCATCCCGAGCTGCATGTTGTGGAGCAGGCACGCGCCGCGCTGCGCCAGGGTGAGGTTGTCTGCGGGCAGCACAGCACGGAGCGTTATCGTCAGCACCGCTAACCCACTCGTAGCCCCCTCACACTGCCCAATGCGTCGACTCACACGAACCAGGTGGCTGACTCGCCTCCTCCGTGTACAACTACGTTGTTGTACTGTACCGTTTCACCGTGCGCACGCATGGGTCTGCTCATCGTTTCTGACAACGACACCTTAGGGATCATCCAGAAAGTACGTCCGTCAAGCGCCGGTACGAACGAACCTGCCAAAGTTCAGCCTCGGCAAGCTCTCCGAGCGCCTGATAGGTAGGCAACATCTTGCCGTCGGTGCACGCGTGTGCTGCGGGTTGGCCTACCCTGGGTCTCGCAGGCGCCCAGCTCCCGTCATTAGCCGAATGAACATGAGGAAAACGGGCGTACTTTCTGGGCGATCACAATCTAGCGGGGCTGACGGGGTGACCAGCCGCCAGATACAACGACAAGAAGAATGGGCCCATTTCCAAGGTCAGTATCGTAATCATTCGATCTATTTGAAGGCGCCTTCCTGGCGCTTTTCTAAGCCCGTTGTGGGCAGGCTAGACCGCACCGACGCCCTCTGCAGAAAGTAACCAACACCTGCATTGTCCCGGGGAATGCTGGAGGAATACTCACTCGAAGCAGCGTACAGCTGGAACACGGCCCTGGTCATCATGTGGATGCTGTTGGTGGTGTGCACGGGCCCGGGCCTGCACTCCCAGCTCACCACCGTCTCGTTGGAGGCCAGACGCAGAAACGGCCTCCGCAGGAACTGGCAGCCCCACAGCCCCGCGGGTCCGAACCAGTGAGCGGCGCCGACGGCGTCCTCGGCGGAAGCGTCTCCCGGGCCTCGGGCGCACTCCGCGCGGGCGTCAACGGGCCCGTCGCCTTGGGCGCAGTGACCGGAGGGGTCGTCCACAGCGCCGCCGTCGGGCGCGCTGTCCACGGAGCAGCTTCGAGCTTGGCCCCCACACCGCTTCCTCGTCCTGGACGTGCAGCAGCCCGAGAGCCTGGGGCACGCCCTGGTGATGGACCTGGTCAGGCTCCTGCCCGCGGACGCGCTGCGGCGCCGGTTCTCGGGCCCGAGCGTCGCGGGCTGTAGGCGCTTGGCCCCGCACCGAGCCAGCGCGCGCAGCTCCTGGCTCAGGGGGAACTTAAAGAAGTGCTCCGGAGCGGGGGGCCTCCGCGGGGTCAGCAGGGTCCCGCGCGGGCCGAGCCACTCGACCAGCATGGAACTCAGGCCTGCGCGCTGCGTCTCGTCGCTGTACACGTCTGACGCGTGCAGCGGGTCCTGCGGGTCCTGCGGGGTCGGCTTCTCCTGCAGGGGGCTCGCCCCCGCGTCCCCCGGGCGTCCCCACCGCAGCAGCCACTGCAGCACCAGCCTTGCCTTGCGCTCGCGGTCGCGGTCCGCCCCGGGGTCCGCCCGCCGACTCTGCTCTGCCAGCGCCGCCTGGCTAGCGGACTCCGCGGTGGAGACGCACGCGGCCGCGGCAGCCGCGCTTTGGTCCACCTCCATCTTGTGGTAGCAGCACGTCACCAGCACGAACTGGGTGATCTGCTCGATGCGGTGGAACAGGTGCACGGCGTGGGGTGTCAGGTCCCCGCACGAATGCAGGCCCACCAGGCAGAAGGGTGCCGGCTGCCCGTTTGCGTCCAGCTCCTGGGGCAGAGTACAAGCTCGTCATGGTTCTGATGTGGATTACCCCCTACCCCTCCAACACGCCACCTACCTGGCTCAGCGCCCGCACCACGGGCTCCGTGTTGTCCGTCACATCACACTCGACGTATCGGACGCCGCTCTCGTCCTGAACGCGCAGCATGCGGCAGGTGTTGGCGTGACGCTCCTTGGCCCTCGCAACTTTGGCTGGATCGGACTCCAGACCGACCACGCGGAAGCCAAACACGAAGTGCAGCACTTCGCACAGGTACCCCTACAGCATAGCAGCAGCACCTGAGTAAAGCGGGACGTTTCTCGCGGGAGACGGCCGACGTCACGACACAACTAACTCACCAGCCCGCAGCCCATGTCCACGATGCAGCCGATCTTGGCGCGAGCGCAGATGTCGGCCACGACTCCAGCCAGGCGGGTCACCTCGTGCATCTTCTTGGGGGACATGCCCCTGACTAGGGCGTGCCTCAGCCTGCCTGGTATGGGCGCTCCCGGGGGTACAGGCTGGTCGGCGATCGGCAGGCGGAGCCGCAAGGCCGTGACGATAAATTGTTTCAGTGAAATGGGCCAAGAATCCTTGAATTCCTGAATCGATAATTTTTTTTGTAGAGATGAAGAAACAAGTATGCTGCCACGTTAATCTCATCCCCATCGCAAGGCGCACGTACCCCTCGTGGTATTCCGTTGAGTTCCTCCACAGTGAGATTTTGCAATACCTGCCACCATTCGTACGGTAGTTGATCTAGTAAGCCGCTCGATAAAATCTCTGTTACAGGAAAATTGTACAGCCATTCATAGCGTACTAGAAATCGTAGAGCCATGTGAAAGTATTCTTTTCTTTTCACAATCCCAGCTGGTAAATATGTAGCCATTCCAAGGTGTCTGCAGAGAGGGAAAAAATCAACAAGCAACTTAATTTTCTGTCACCACACCACCACTTATGTTCACAATGACACTTGGCGACTTGGTAGGTCAAGAAGGGTATTGGGTTAAATCATGTAATCATATTGATACAGTGGTATTTATTGAAAATACAACAATTTAACAGTTGATAATTTTAAAATATGTTTACAAGTAATGAGAATTTTTTTTAATAACATAGCAGTTGAGGAATAATTTGTTAGTACGATATTGTCTTCCAGAACTCACCAGAGCGAGAAATAACATCCTTATTTTCAGGCCCTATGAGAGTGCGAGCTGTTATGGATTTACTTTCTGGATTTAAATACTTTGATGCAACTTCCAAAATACTATCTCGAGACACATTTTTAACTTGCAACCTATAATTTTGGAACATATCGTAGGAGACATGATTAACAAATGCAAGATTACCCCTTGAACCAGGTGCAACTGGAGCATCAAGACTCTGGAATATTCCAAGCTTAGACTCATCTATTTCTTTATCTGTGAATTCGTTTTTCACAACCCAGCTATAAGAGTTGTCAAAAATGTCAAAAGTTGCTGATGTGTTAGGATCACGGTAAGAAAAAAAGTTTAAAAGTCCAGACTGATTTACACCCACTCCAGAGCCATAAGCTCCACCTTTCTCTCTAATGTTGGGATGCAAATATTTTGAAGAAAGCAGTTTACTAAGAACTTGAAGTACAGCATGATCTGGATGGATGTATGGAACAGTTAAAACTGACTTTGCTGCAAAATTCACTGAAAAGGGAAGAACATGATGGATTCCTGGTTCATTAGTCACATTTGTTGCTTCTTTCTTTGTCCAGATTTTCGGCTGTGAGTTAGCACATCCTGGAAGAGATTCTAAGAAAGAAGTGAGTTTAGATTCTGTCTCTTTCAAAATTTCAGGCATGCAATTTACAGCCACTCTAAGATTATCCTTCACAAAAGTTTTCTGAGCAATCTGCACCATTTGAGAAAGAAGGGGTTCCACATCTGAACCAGCTAGTTTTTTCATTATATTTATATGTGTGACACCTCCAGCTACCTCTTGATATTGGGCTAAAGGACTGATTTGACTACCAGCACTTAGCATGGCATACCGATGACCTGAATGAATAAGGCCATTTACTAGGTCTGAAGCCATATCATTAACTAGGGTTTCTAATCGGCCTTTGTTTTGAAATGTAACAGAGTTCAAAAGTTTTCCCCAAAGATCAAGCATTGCACCAAAGTTACGCTCTAAGCAATAGGAACCTAACATGAGGCCTTCTTCATATGCAAACATGTCTGATGTATGGTTTACACTTTGAACACCAACACTAAGACCTCCTGTTTTCATTTGAACCTGGAGAAAAAAGACAGGAAAAAGACAAGAATTAACATTGAAATCAATATATTTCTATTTATGAATAAAATTCCATCAAAGAAACTTTGTTAAACCTACCAAATGATCAAATTCATGAAAGTCATGATCTTTAGTACCCATTTTAGCTGCAACACTACAGAAAACTGAGAAAAGATTCTTTTCTTCCTCTGTTAGGTGAGATGTGTTCAGCACTGCCCGGAAATATGTGATACCATTAGTTGGTTGTGCAGCAAATTGAATAGGCACATTTTTGAAATTAATTAGCTGTAGGGTATGACGTTCCACGTCATCCTTCACATCACTTATATGCAGAGTAGGAAGCAATGACAGATCATCCTTCTTTTCTTGAGTCGCTTTCAACAGAAGACCTTGTTTATAAATCTATGAGAACAAAGGGATTGATACATATTATTAATCTCTGTTAGGCTTCTCACTTAATTTCTCAAAATTCATCCCGTGCTGCTCCAGTATGAATATTCTACTTACCAGTTCTTTTTCATCATCAGACAAAGACTTCACTTTATTAGCAAGAATTTCTCCTTCAGTCTTACTTAGCTTTTCCACATAATCATTGTCAGGTGACATAGAAAGTATAAGACGATGTGAATTATCCACTAAATATTCTTTGACCTTGTCCTAAAATAAAGCCAAGAAGTCAGATTTGAATGGTAAAACTATTTATGATAAGATGTATATAAAGGAGATAAAAACCTGAAGATATGAAGGAGATTTTTTCAAATTTGATCTAAGTTTGGATATTTGATCTGCTTGTCTTAAAGCATCGAAAATGTTCACATCATGATTCCACAAAGGTGCTAAGCCAAAGAGCACACTTAATCCAAAGTTAGATGACTGATGTCTCATACTTAGCTCAATACTATGGAGAACTTCCTCAACTCTTTCTTTTTCAAAACCATTTTTAACCACATCAGCAAGCTTGAAATTAAAAACATGGAAATTATAAGGTTGGCGGTTCACAGTTTACTGCGAGATACAGTACAAACAAAAATGTACTCACTGTGTTATCTATTATATTCACGACTCTGTCAAAATCAGTAGAGTCCATGCCTTGCAAACCGACAGCAAAAATAGTATCTCGAGTTTGGCTTGTAAAGCCTGTGATGGGATGAAGACCAGCTCCAATATTTGGCTCCACAAGGGTTTTGTAAAATGGTGAATTTGGTCCTTTTACAAGCAATTCTGTAATGATCTAAAGGATTGACAAAAACAACAAAAAAAAAAAAAAAAAATATGCAAGTTTATACATACAAATAGTAGGGGGTAATAGTGACAAGAGTTATCAAAGTCATCCAAGCATACCTCCAGTTCAAAATTCTCTTGGACATTTTTTATATCTGCAGTAAGCCAACCAACAGCAAGAGAGGATTGTTTCTGGGGATCTGCAGCTAAAGCATCAGGTCTATATGAATAGTGTTCTCGTCGTTCAGAACTCCATCTGGGTTCAAGAGGCACTGAGGTATCAGTGACTCCAGCTGTCAAAGATAGATAGATAGATTAGGTTAAAAGGAAGTTGAGTATATGTACAAATCAGTAAAATGGACTGACTGACTATATATACCTTCTTGGTGTTTAACGAGGTAAGAACTAAGGAACTTCAAATTGTCTTGGAGAGGAAATGTACCATAGGAGTATAATCTTGCATTTTCTGGTCGGTAGTAATTTCTATGAAATTTAACTAAGTCGTCATGAGTTAAATTTGGAATAACCAAGGGATCTCCACCTGAGTTAACGGCATATGTGTGACTTGGAAGAATAGAATTCATAAAGCGCTCCATGAATATGTTTGAATTATCAGAGAGAACACCCTTCATTTCATTAAACACAACTCCTTTCAGGACTATAGGTGAACTTCGGTCATTAACATCTTCATGCTCTAGGCGCCAACCTTCCTGTTTAAAGTCTAATTCTGAAAGCTTTGGCCTGCATTTAAAAAAAAAGTTAAATAGGTTGGGACATATTGATAATTAAGAGACACATAAAATAAAGTAATCATCACCCCACCTGAAGACAGCATCCAAATAAACTGACATTAGATTAAAGTAATCCTGCTTATTTTGGGTAGCAAAAGGATAAATCGTATAATCAGGACCAGTCATGGCATTCATGAACGTGGCCAAGGAGCGCACCAACATCTTAAAGAAAGGATCCCTTACTGGGAACTTTTCACTCCCACACAATGTAGTGTGCTCCAAAATATGCGGGAGACCTAAAATGATAGTGTAATAATGAAAATAAATGATTAAATATTGCAGGAAGAAAGAGATTCAAATGTGATACTTACCAGTGGAATCCATAGGCGTTGTCCTAAGATTAATGGAAAAGACATTGTTTGTATCTTTCCTGTCTACGTGCAGATATTTGGCACCAGTATCCTTGTGAATAAGTTGAATTGCTGTGAGATGATATTCAGGAATATGACCAACCTGGTTTTCAAAAAATTAAAAATTAGTGCAAGAACATAAAGACTTATAAGATTATGAATAAATTCCAAAGTTTTATAGCATTTACACAATTACAAGATGTACATTGAACTTGGTTTCAAAGAAAGAAAAATGGAAAGAGGTGAAATAGAGATACACCCAGTTTCCCACTTCTTTTGAAAAGTTATTTTCTGAGTAAAATGTATACCTAGTAAATGTGTAAGGTGCAAGAGAAGTTGTGTATCCAACCCTCAATGGTCAAATAAGTCCAAAAAATATCTGAGAATAATCAAGCACTTACTTCAGTTACAGTAAAGCCCTCTATTTCTTGTCCCTCTCGAAAAGAACTATCGATCTTCAGATTAGCTTCAGGTAAGCCTGCCTGGTAAATCTTCGTTCCACTCCATAGATGACATACAAGTTGCTTTGGACTTAGCGAAGTGCCTCTTAGTTTATTTAGAATAGGGGACTGTGGAATTTGACATTTGGAGGGAAGTGCTGAGGACAGCTGAATTGAGCTTGACAAGGGCTTAAGTCGCCACATAGCTTTGTAGAGGTTTTTATTTCCAGATGAAAAATGTTCCACCACAGCCTGGAAGAAATGTTTGCACATATCTATTATAAGCTGACATCCAATTACAGACAGTGGGATTTTAAAATATTGAGTAAATGAAAACAACCTCCAAAGCTATGATGAATTAGATGAAAAATTATTTTGATTTTTCTTTCTGTAGAAAAATATTTTACGTCAAAAGTAGCGTGCCAACTACCACAAGGACTCGCAGCCCTAACAAAATGGGAGTAAGATCACTCAACCTCTATCGAAAATCAAGTTTCCTATACCGCAAACGAGAGGCTTACAAAGTAGACCGCAGTGCCATTGCCGAGCCGAACGAGTTAAAATATCCACCTTGGTTAAAATTGCATCAGTCGGTTAGAACTTGGTCGAGAGATAAAAGCCAAGTACAACCAAATCGAACGAAATAAAACGTAGGATTCCGCGAGACATTTCAATCAAAACCACTCTCCTTATTAATTGTTCGAACTTACATGAATTATGTTCTATGATGTGATGATCAATCAATCAAATCAAACATTAGTTACATCAGTGCTTCCCCTGCAGGTTAGGTTCACGGGGTTTCCTTCTGCTAGAACAGGCTGGCCAACAAAAAAAACAGCAAACAAAAACGGTTGGTCGCTTCCCTCTTTAGCCGCTAGATGGCAGAAGCTGTTGCTCCAACTGAAACCCAAAACAACAACAACAGAACCTCACTTTTCGCGTGGAAGTGGAGAAGGGATTAGTAGTTTAGTAGTTATCGTAAAATGTCAAGTGACATTTCTTTTGGGAAAAATTGAATGAAAAATCGCAAGATATGATCATTGAAAATGAAGAACGTGGCAAAATCTTTGTAAAGTATTATTATATTACAACATCTTTTTGAGGGACCACCCAATTGTAAGTAGTTTTTGGATTGTAGCTAATTATTATAAAAGTGTTTGAAAATGTTGAATAATCTCTTACAGAATGTGATTTTTTCTTTTTCAGCATTTTCTCTATTCTTCATATCCTTAGCATGGCTAAGGATGGTAATTTGGATTTTAAAAGTCTCACTGCAAAAGAAGTCAATTTAAATAATCATTCTGCTCAAGAAATTGAAGTTGCGTGTTATTCTCGAAATCAGGCAATTCTATATATAAGGAAATTTAATTACGGAAGGGCATTAGCTCATCTCTTTGTTGCTCTACGGCTCATTCCAGAATGGCGAGAAGAGCTACGTAATGTGTTTTGGCAATCTTTAAGTACGCGTAATATAACATATCATCAGTTATCCCTTAAAAATATCTGTTGAATTCTTTATTTTTATTATATTGTAGGTTTCGGCTGTCAAGAGCTAGCATGTAAAGGGAGATTGCATGAAACTATATCCCTTAGAAAAGATGCCCTTCTTTTCTACCCTGACGATGAAATTATGTTAATGGATCTTGGTTCAACTTACTTTAAGTATGTAAATTTCATCTTGTGAACTTTTGATAATTTAAAAATTAGAAAAAGGTTTTCTTGGCTTTGTTTGGTGATATTGTTATAATTTGTCTTCATCAGCTGTCAAGTTACTGGTAATTCAGAATGTCTTTTCAAATTTCCTTGTGGCTGGAAATCTTAAAAGGGTTTATCCCTGGAAGCAAAAAAAGGAGATGCTTCAAATACTTCATTGCAAACTTAATGTCTGTCAGCGATGGGTTGAGAATTGGATTTTTGAATGACCGTTATCCCTTTCTGTCCTTAGAAGAGTCTAAGGCCCTGCTAGTTGTCTTAAAGGAGAAAGGTCTCATTATGCAAACAGTTTGTGTCCTTAATATTGGAGGTCAAGAAACTTTGTTTGTTAATGTTGAGAAGTTACATGAATTTGTGAAATTTGTTCCTCCCAGTTTCTGTCTGGTTGGTGTGTTGGATTCTATTCCTAGAATTCTGCCTCATAAAAGTGATCTTGTCATAAAACTTGTTGCACTGATGGACGATTGTTTTGAGCATTATCACCAAAACTCAACAGAACTTATTGTTCAGCCAACCGAGGATATAAATGGATCTACAATGATTGGACTTTGTCTAGGTTATCCAGTTGTATATTCATTTCAGTCGGATTTGTCATTAGATGAACTCATTCAGTTTGAAGTTTTTGCCAAATTTAAAGTACCTGAAATGGGTGTGGTGAACTTATTCTCATTCACTGTACCAAGCTGTCTTGAATTTGAGATTGTCCCTTTTATTGACTCATGGCATTATAGTCTTACATCAAAGATTTGTCCCTCCTCTGTTATAGAGGGAATTTCTTTAGAAAAGAAGCATAGAAGTTCAATGAATGTAGCTTTCTGAGTATTTCTATTTTGTTGCTGACTGTCTTTATCAATATCCTATCAGATGAGGTGTTGTATAACAATGATAAATTTATCCAGAGAATATTATGCACATTCTTAGATGAAATAAAATGTACAAATTTCATTTATTCAGTCTTTTAATTGCAAAATTTTCACAGGCTGGATGACACAGAACAATCACTTGATTATTATCAGAAAGCACTTCAAGCCTGCCCTAGTTTGTTACCAGCCTCAAGAGCTATTCAATCGATTTATAATAAACATGTTGAAAGATGGCACTTTAGAATGCTGAATGATGGCGAAAGAAATGGTGCCTATCACAAAGCTATACTTCATCGTCTGCATGAGGGTTATTCTACGGTTCTTGATGTAGGTACAGGCACAGGCCTGCTAAGGTAATGTTCTATAATTCATCCATTCAGTAATGTTAATATTGCAAGCAGATGCCTTCAACTGATTTCTTTGTTATGTTTTTAGTATCTTTGCAGCTGTAGGAGGGGCAGAGAACATTTGGGCTTGTGAGTCAAACAAATTCATATTTAAAATTGCTCAGTCTGTCCTTGCAGCTAACAATGTTTCTCACCGGATAAATCTAATCAACAAGCACTCAAGTTACATTTCCATTCCATCGGATATTTCCGAGAAGTAATATGTTTAAAAGCTCAGAAATCAATTCCACACATTCTTATGGCAGTACTTTTGAAATAATATTTTGCTTTCTTTTTGTGTCCAGGGTTTCAATGATAATCACTGAAGTGTTTGATGCTGGTCTTGTTGGTGAGGGTGTTTTGCCAATGCTTTTACATGCTTGGGAAAATCTTTTGATCCCACCTACAGAAGTTACATCAAATTGTAAGGAACCCTCAAAAAATAAAGGCGGCATCGTTCTACCGTATAGTGCAACTGTATGGGTTGCTGCTATTCAGTGCATAAATATTGCCAGGAGGTTGGTGGCTGTATAAATTCATCTTAACTACAGTAACTATCTCTGAAATTATTCTTAAAATTGCTTTCTTCTAGGCATCGCTTGCTACCAAATGTTTGTCTTTGTTGCTCTGATGAAAATACACCTTTGAGTTTTCACTATGGTAAAATTGAGCTTTGCAAGTTTTGTGAAGCCCCTCGCAAATTTGAGCCGGAAGATATTCTGTATCATCTTAATGGAGTTTCCGTTGCCTCGGTTTTATCTGAGCCATACACCACTGAAGATTTGGAAAATGTTGCTTTTGGCTATGAACTTTTATCAAAACCAGTCAAGGTTTTTGAAATAAATTTTAACAGTATAGAGGAATTGAAATCCTTTAACCAAGGGAGACTGAGGAATGCTCCTATCTTGATTAACACTAATGGATCTGTTGATGCCATAGCCTCCTGGTTTCATCTCAACTTGGACAATAATGGAACTGTTATTTCCACCGCACCTTTCAAAGAAGAGGGTCTTTATCATAGTGTTTGTTGGCATCAGGCCATATTTCCCATGCCATGTCCAAGAAAAGTTTGTCCTGGGAATGAAATAAACCTTCAACTACAAATAAACAAGGATGTTTTTGAAATAACAGATCTTGGATTTGCTGCTGGACAAGATGTAAGCCCCGACCATCTGCTTTTGGTATCGGAGAAGATAATATCATTCCTGAACAATAAGACCTGGATGAAAGCATTGAATACAGCAGCTATTGGCCTGCTTCGAGATTTTAACCTAGACTCAAGTTCGAACCATAAAATCCTGGACCTTAGTCCATTTCCTATACTTGGATTAAGAATTCTGAAAGACTTTAAGAACTGGAACCTCGTGGCAAATTGTGAGACACAGATGGATGAGGAGTACATTCGAGCAGTTGCAAGAAATAATTCTATTGAGGAGAGGCAAATTCAATTTGTAAGAAGTGAGATTTTAGAAGAGAAAATAGCAGATGACTACTTTAATGTTATCTGTATTGACATTGTGGACCCATCTGGTGAGCTTTCAGAGCTCAGTTTAGAAAGAATCCCCTTTTTACTGTAAGTGAAGGATTTTACTTTCTTATTATCACTATTTGGGGAGGAGAAAACTTTTAAAATTTGTTTTTTCCTGAATAGGAACAGACTTTCAGCAAATGGATACATGGTACCTCATTCACTGTCATTTGAATGTCAATTGGTGGATAGTGACAAGCTAGTCTCACAGTCTCAAGTTAAATCAGATGAGAGCATGCAAAATTTTAATATAACTGAATTCATGAACAAATTCGCTGTGAGTATTGTGGTTTTGAAATATATTCTCCTTAAGTACTAATGCCTAATGTCTGTATTAATTTATTTTGTAGGTTGACTATCATTTGCACACGTCAAGACAAGGACTGCATTGTAAGCCTCTGTCCGATTGTTTTGAGATTTTTCAAATGAGAGTTGATTCTATTTGTGAGAAAAACTTAGAGGAGATATCAGTTACTACAACTGATTCTGGCACAGTTGCAGGCATTCTGTACTCATTTAACTTGGTATTGCGTCCAGGAATGAGACCAATATCAACTTCTTGTCAAGATTCTCATTATGATCAGGCAGCAATATTATTCTCTCTTGATGTGCTCGCTGGCACAGAGATTACTTTGAAATGCCTCTTTTGGTCCGGTTTACTTGATATTAAACCATCAACTGAAGTGTTTACTCAACAAAAATAGGTCAGGAAATGTATTCTAATATTGTATGAAATTTAGTTTGAGAATACCATGTAATAATAAGTGAGTACTGGTGTATGAGGGTTGTTATAAATTCAAGCAGAAACATTAGCTGAGATGCATTGAACTGTATTTATCAAAATAGATTTTTTTAAGCCGTTTGCTTAAAATTCGCACTTGCATAAAAATATAATACAAAATTGCCCACATTGGTCATGTAATAGTGTGTTGCTATAATACTGATTACATTATTTTATTCATTTGGTCCAGAGGAACAATTGAATTATCTTTTTCTTCCCCTTATATAAAACCAATCCCATTTAAGTACATTTAACGATGATGTTATGAAGCTTGAGCAACAAAAGACAAACTGTAGTTTTCAGGTACAGTTTCTCTGAATAGTCAAAGAAAATGTCATTGACACAAATTTGAAAACAAAATTTGCTATAAAGCTGACTGCACCCTAGTAAGAAAATCAATCAATTTCTTAGAAAATCTTTCAGGGTGGAGTAAATGAACATCATGAGATCCTTCTACAAGCAGGTAATTGTATTTTGACCGAAGAGATGTTTTCAATAATTTTTCAAAATCCCTCGTGATATGAGCTAAGTATTTATCAGTTTCAGAAGCACGAAGGAGGAACAATGGGCATTGAATCCTCCTCATCACAGACAAAACTTCATCTTTTGAATAATGAAAGGGTATCTTGAGTTTCATTCTTTGGTCATAAACAAAATAATAACCGTCCCCATTTTTCACTACTCCTCTAGAAAATAGGGCCTTTGCAGCTTCTCGTGTGAGAGGAAAGGGGCGTCCCTCACTGAGTCGCATCACCGCCTCATCTTCACTGTAAGACGGAGGTGAATTAGAGAGCAGTTTCTTCTCTAATGCTTGCAACTTTGTATATTGGTTTGGAATTAAGTCCGCAAGATGAGACCCCTTTCTCCGGTGAGCCATAATTGCATCAAGAATAACAAGCTTTGAAACTTCTTGAGGATAAAATGCAGCATAAAGATACCCTATTTGCCCACCTAGACTATGACCCATATAGATAAATTTTTTCCAACCAAAATAATTTACCACCCGATTCATAGACATGCAATACTCAGTGATAGAAAATATAAAACCAGGTGGGAAATGGGATGAACGACCACAACCTGGTAAGTCAATGGCTACATAGGAAAATGACGTGGGTAGCAATGGAATGAGCTTATCAAATGAATTTGCATTATCTTGAGTACCATGGACACACAATACTGGTGATCCGGTCAATGGACCCCATACTTTTCCTGAAAATACAAAGGATCAGAATATATTAACAACTAATGTTAATGTATGCTAGCTAAAGGTTCAGTACTGTACTACTTGCCAGAAATGTGGCCCCAAGGAACCTCAATTGTCACTTCAGTGACAGTAGCTTTAACCTGACCAGGATCAGCTTCCATTTTCCTGAAATGGACAGCGATTGGCAAAGATCAGCATTACATTAAAACCAAACGAAAATACCTGTAATATCAACCTATCAACTCAGCAGCAACTTTTAAAACGCAGTTTTTTGAAGAAACTTACTTGGAACTTTTTATAATTCCCTATCGGTCCTCGGCTGACTACAACCACCTGCTAGCAGACAACCTGTCTACTGCTGTCTGCTTATGCGAGGTAAAAGACCGACAAGAAGAAAAGACGTCAGTTTATCTAAAAGTCACACGAAGGGCAAAGTCCATATTTTCTTAAGCCTTGAAGGAATTTGGAGCTGTCTCATCTGTTCACAAACTGGAAGTGTTGAATAAATGAGTCATGAGTCATGTAAACACGGGTACTGTCCAAGCACAAAAACGAACTATACAGCTTTGAAATTAGGGAAAGTTTTGTAAATACGTTTTAGGATAAATGCTTCCATCAAGCTTTCATTGGGAGTCTGTCTTTTCTCTTGCCATACTGAGGTGATTTGTAATTTTATCAACTAAAAATCGCCGCCTCGTTAGCCGTCGCTATTTTGGCAGTGTGGGTATGTGCGTCGTGCTTTTGTCTCAGCGCGGGCGGGAAAAAATTCAAAAGCTCCAAGCAGTGATAAGGATGTAAAGAAGAGATACCAAAACAAATGAGGACAGGATTCTTTAAAAAAATTTCTACTAAAAATATATTTATACAAGAAAGAGTTAACATTATAGTAATGTATATGAACCTTCAAACATTTCAATTAATTGGTACAAACAGTACTTATTCTTAACATGACATAATATAAGAATAAACCAAAACTGAATAAAAATAACTATATAAACCTAATAAGTCTTTTAATACGTGCTTGAATATAAATATGAAAGTAAAATGAATTTTACATGTTTAGCTCACGTGTCGTTACAACATAATACCAATACATCTAGGTCATGAGGCATCTTCATCATTCAAACAGATCAAAGTAAATGATAGGGATAAGCAGAAACAAAATGATATAACTGTTAACTGTTCAATACATATCCCTACTTTCCCAGAGTAGACTTTGCTACAAGGCAAAGAGTTATAAAATGAAGATACGAAAAACCTAGATAAATAATACTTATAAATCTTCCACAGTACACCTTCTGGAGAGAAAAAAACATTCCATAAAATCATTCTATTTTTTAAAATAATGTAACTGTCTTTAAGTTGCATTATTTGAATGTGATGATATTTGATGTTTTTGAAGCCTGCCAAGATTAAGAAATTGTAGCCCACAAACATTACAGAGATGCTTTGGAGTAAGCTTTATAGTAGCAGCAGTGCCATCATCACAACACGACACCTCTTCAACACTAGAGGTGGAATGGTTGGAATCATCATTCTGATTAATTATGGTTCCACTATCTTTGCTTTTTACTTGATCATAAGTTATATCTTTGGTATGCTCATATGTTTCAACACCTAGACATGTATGTGTAGATATTGCTTCTTCAGTCATTAAAATTTTGTTGCATACCCTACAGGGGAAAATTAAACTTTTTTCATTAATTTTGACAGGGTCAACATGGGCATACTTATCACAAATCCTTTTAACATCTGACTCAGACAATGGTAAAGGTTGTTTAGGTTGTTTCTTGCATTTTGGCTTTGGCTTCTCATATGGTGTTTTTCTAATATTCTTTGCAGTACCTGCAGATGAACTTTGACAAGAATTCATAGAATCTTGAGAACTGCTAATGGAGTCTTTTGTCTTTTCAATAAAGTTGTGTTCACTGGGCAGAGGTGTTATAACAATTCCACTGCAAGTCTCTACAGGCTTAGAAGAATACACAACAGAACCTGTTTTAGAATCGTGGCCTCGACTAGCTGAGGAAGAAGACGGCTGCACAGCAGTGTTTGTGGACTGTTGAATAGTTCTCTGTTGCCCATCCAAAGTTGGTAAAGATGGCCTCTGGATGGGTGATATTGTTACACCTAATGTTGATTTTGAAGTCAATGCTGGAATCTGGGTAGCAGAGCGCATATTGGAAGTTCCAGGCCGGAAAGACTGGTTTGAAGGTAGAATAGTGTGTTGTGGGGTTGTCTGTGATGATGGCTGAACTCGGCCGACGGGTACTCTCCTCTGTTGCTGTTTCACAGGAGCTCTAGATCAATATGGAATGGAATGAGAGTGAGCTTTAAAAACAAATACAACATTAAATTTTGGAAAACAAACCTAGCAGGAGGGATGGATGATTTTGGAGTGTCCCCTTGGTCTTCGTCATCACTGAGCGTTAAAACTTCAACCACAGGATTATTGACCTCAAACGGAAATGCTAGTGGGCCACCCATGTAAGTCACAGTTGGACTTACAGACTGAAATATAAGGAACAAAGAATGAGTTGGGTAGAAAAGTAGGTAGAAGTGGAAGATATTGACAACAATTAAAACAAACTTGTGAACACAACATTCCCAAATAGTAAATTTACCTTTGGAAGAGTGCTCGAGCCTCCATTTAAAATACTGGAAGACATCCATGGAAGTGCTTTTTTTAATTTTGTTTGAGTTTGAATGCATGTTAATTTAAACTCAAAAAACTCTTTTACTTTGGCTACACACCGATGACAAACGACTTTTGATAAGCTGTCATTACGGAGAATCTGTAGTAAAGGAACATGTATTGTATTGAGGAATAATAATCCAATGTTACAGAAATAACAAATAAAATGTGTTCAAAAATTTACATACAACTACATCTGGCACTACAGCTTCAATTTTGGCCAGACACTCAGGTGTTGTATTGAATATGTTAATTAAAATTCCACTCTGTCCACCGCACAGCCGGCACACGTCTTTACACTGCATTGTGATGACACTTTACTATCAAAATTCCATTTTATGTCACAAATATTTCCTTTCTGAATAATTTTTTGACGATCCCTATCATTTGCAGGAGGCACAAAACGCACAACACTGAAAAAAATTAAGGTGGATTTAGTCTCGTGAGGACTGAGGACTGAAGACGCGTAG
>NW_026267134.1:3270951-3281375 GCF_000697945.3 Frankliniella occidentalis
CTCCCCGGCCTGGACTTGAATTGTTTCCCCTTTCCCTTTCACTACCCTGAACAAAAGCACGCCGCGCCAGCACAACGCCAAGTGGCGTCCAGCCCGCCCCAAAAGCAGCCCGCCCCAGCAGCCAGGGGCAGCTGAGGCCTTTCTCTGTAAAAAATGCCTTCTTCTCTTGAACGGTCATTGAATCGAGCTTCCGGATACTGACGAATACTGCCCCAATCCTAATAATAATCTCAAGTAGGCCTACAATTAACTAATATTTTTATAAAAACCTTTTTGTATCTAAAGAAGATGAATTTGGTGGTACGATGAGCAATAGTCCTCCAAAGTTGACTGTGCAGATGAGCCGCAAAGCAGATACGCCAGTGATGACCGTACCTTCCCAGATCCGCCAGTGTTGGCCGGGATGAAGTTGCCCGATAAGAGGAACAGAAAGAAGTTAAGGTGGATTTAGTCTCGTGAGGACTGAGGACTGAAGACGCGTAGTTGTCAACTGTTTTGCTGCAAATAATCGTAATTTTGGCCTATTTGCAGCAAAACAGTTGACAACTACGCGTCTTCAGTCCTCAGTCCTCACGAGACTAAATCCACCTTTATACGAACAGCGTTACGATAACGCCGTTACGTTGCCAACATAACCGACGTCGAGTCCTTTGGTCTGGCTCCGTGCAGATATTGCAGAGGCATGGACGCGATGCTATGATGCTGTTAGCGGTCAGAGCCATCATCAACCGCATTAATTATTGAATGAATAATTTAACAAGCAAAGCACTCGTTTGAATCGGATGGGAATCTCCCATCTCATCCTCTAACACAGTTTCCTCAGAGGTTTGCATTCGGCCGACAAGACAAGTAAAGTGTGCCGCTATCCCACTACGACATGTCACATATGGTCCTTCCCCGGCGGCGCAGATATGGCGGCGCGGCGGCGGCCACGAACAACGGCACCGCGTGCTGTTAAATGGAGACCACCCGTTCGTTTTCGTTCACGAGGCCAGTTGGGAATAATTTTTAAGGGCATTCGCGGCCAGTAATTACTCGATTTGGTGTCGGGTGTCATGTGTTGGGCAGGCAGAGCGTGCGCCGCTATCAGCATCACTCTTTCTCTGATCATCCTCGCCATCTCAGGCCTGTTTTACATGTTTCTCGCCATGGACCGAGCTGACCGAGCTGTTAAAGACTCGTCGTCGCCGCACCGGTAACGTGTTGCAATAGAACGCGCAACTTTCGATCGAGCATCGAGGGACCTTCATTTGAGAGGTTAGTGGTGGTTTTAGTGGTGGTTTACCGCGTACATTCCTCCCTGGCCTTCCATTTTCCCTAACCAAACAACAGTTTTGACCCGTTTGAAAATCGAACTTAGCAGGTCTAGCCTTTGGATCCCAATTTGTTTCGAGCATTTTAAGATTATGAATTTCTCATTTGCCACTTGCCTGTTGCAGTTGTGGTGGAGGCAGCGACGGCGACAGTCCGGCTCCCGGGAGCAGTGTTGCAGCGGTAGTTGTGGTCGCTCGTCATCGCGCATCGCGCAGCACTTTGGCAAAGACTTTGTATTTGAAATTGAGAAGTTGCATCATTATTGTGTTGTTTCTTCAAGTACATGCGCACTTGCAGGTACTTATTACTCTTGATATTTCCCGTAGTTTTCCTGATCATCTGTGTGTGGTGGCTAATTTTTAAGATTTCATGTCGTCTGCTACACTGAAACTCGTTTGAAAGGTTAACCTTTAAAGGCGTTGTGTGCTTCAAGGCTGATTATCAAGGCTCTACACCTACGCAGTGTTATTCCTGAAATATTTTTAACTTGGCTGGGTTGTTTGTGTTGTGAGTCGGCCCGGGCGACGAGGAGAGGTGAACTTTTGTTGACTACCTTAATCTTCATCTCTGTATTTCGCCTGTAACTTTATCAAACAAGTCAAGTCAAAAGCAATATTTCTACAAATGTTGTGGATTTTTTAACAAAATTATTTGTTAAAAGGTATCTGGTGAAGGTGACATATAGAATGGTGGTTGTTTTTGCCTAGTTCCGTAAATGTTACTAAGTGTCAAATGTCTTAAAATATCAGTTTGTAATGAGGTATTTTCCGAATCAGAAGAACAAGTACATTTCCATGAAGTCGAAACAATAAATTTTGGTTTCTTGTTTGTAATATGTGACTTCATGATTGCTTACTCTGTAGATTTCTGTTGCATTCAACTTCACTAACTTTTCTTTCTTAATTTACATTCAGGATGAAGTTTGCATCCCCTAATTGTGAAACCATTTGCTGACAATAAACAGCAACAATATGGTTCTTTTGGGACGGCCGTTGTTGCTTATCCCCAAGGGCCTTCGTTATGTTTCACCATTACCTTGTAGACTGCACCTCTATGCACCGTGTGCTTCTCCCACTGGGGTGAAAACTAAAACAACATCTCCTAAAGCCATAGTAAGTTAATTATTACTTTTACAATTGTTGACACTTTCAAAGCTACAACCAATGTTTTGCTACAGGTCACACCTATTTTTCGAAATGCTCCCCTGTTTGGAGATAGAACTGCCCTACGGGATCGTCATGGGTATTATACATATATGGGGCTATTCCTCAGTAGTCGACAGCTAGCCCATCAAATCACTGAAGTATTGAAAGGAAAAGAGCAACAGAGGGTAGCTTTCCTGTGTCCCAATGATGCATCATATGTCATTACACAGTGGGCCTGTTGGATGAGTGGACAAATTGGTAGACAATTCTTACTAATTTTATTCTAGTTTATGATTGTACTCAAGCTATTCTTTTTCTCATCAAACTCATTTTCTCTAGTTGTCCCATTAAGTCCCCTGCATCCTGAATCATCACTGAAATATTTCATCACGGACAGTGATGCATCTCTACTCTTAACTACCAATGAACTGGCTCCTCAGCTGGCAGGCATAGCCCAAAGTTCTGGTCGTCAGCTAGTTGTACTTGATGACGCGTTAAGAACACTGGCAATGAAACCAGAAATAAAAGTTGATCCTAGTCAGGTTGATTTAGTACAGCCTGGTAGGTTAAAATGTTCCTTTAAATGTTTATATTGAAATGTGGTTCATTATCATTTAATAAAACAATTTTTGTGCAGCTGAACCTTCTTCAGATGTCAATGCAGGCTTGGTAGATGAATTTTATGCAGACAGCAATGCTATGATAATTTATACCTCTGGAACCACAAGTAATCCAAAAGGTAAGTTAAATATATTTGTTGTTTTTTTTTTTTGTTTTTTTTTCATTTTTGTAGTTTCTTGGTATCTCATAAATTTATTTGTTTTAGGTGTTGTCTTGAGTTACCGAAATTTGGATGCTCAAATTCAATCACTTATTGAAGCATGGAACATCACCAGTAAGGATAATATTTTGCACACACTTCCTCTTCATCACATCCATGGCATTGTTAATGGAATGATGTGTCCCCTTACTGTGGGTGGACGGTAAGTGTCATATTTC
The DNA here is from genome assembly GCF_000697945.3 of Frankliniella occidentalis. Classification (NCBI taxonomy): domain Eukaryota; kingdom Metazoa; phylum Arthropoda; class Insecta; order Thysanoptera; family Thripidae; genus Frankliniella; species Frankliniella occidentalis. The sequence goes on from NW_026267134.1 coordinate 3,274,410, forward strand.
AATGCCCATTATTAAAGTAGTACTATTGTCTCTAGTCACAACTGTCTTCTTTCTGTTCATAGATGTACCATGTTGCCAAACTTTTCATCTTCCCAAGTCTGGTCTCAATTACTAGCAATTCGAATGAAGGCTGCTGACCGTGTTAATGTATTCATGGGAGTTCCTACAAGTTATGTTAAACTATTAGAAGAATATGAGCTAATATTCAGCAAGAATGAAAAAATGCGAGAATACATCAAGAAAATCTTATCTGAAAAAATTAGGTATGCACAGTATGTCAATGAAACTTTTGTTAAAAAAAACTTTGTGGCATGAAAAATATTTGACCTACCTATTTTTGTATGTTATTCTTTTATGTTACAGACTGATGACCTCAGGGTCAGCGCCTTTACCAACCACAGTGTTTGAGGGATGGGAAAAAATTTCTGGTCATAGGCTATTGGAAAGATTTGGCATGAGTGAAGTAGGAATGGCTCTTTCAAATCCTCTAAATCCTCCCTCTGAGAGGAGACCAGGCTTTGTAGGAACACCTTTACCAGGCAATAAAGTACGAATTGTGAGAACTGAGAAAAGTGAGCAAAACCTAAATGAAGTTAAAGAAGAAGTTTTATGCGAAGGTGATATGAATGGTACTAAAGTTCTCGTCAATGATGGTGAGCCAACCATTGGTCATCTGCATGTAAAGGGACCAAATGTCTTTGAGGGGTATTGGAGGAAGCCAGAAACTACTACTAAAGAATTTGCAGCAGACAGGTGGTTCAAGACAGGCAAGTAAAGGAAAATAATAATATAAGCTAAGCTAATTGAAATTTAGTGAAAATAGAGTGTGTTTAATATTTCACTTTTTTGCATTTACTAGGTGATACAGCACAGTATGTGGATGGATCTTACAAAATTTTAGGAAGAACATCAATTGACATTTTAAAAACTGGCGGCTACAAAGTGAGTGCTGTGGAAGTAGAAACAGCTCTCCTCAGTCACCCTGACATTATTGATTGCTCTGTGGTAGGCCTGCCAGACGCCACCTGGGGGCAGAAGGTAATAGAATTCATTAAATCTAATAACTGGATTTGTAATCCATACTGACTTTCAAGCCTCTATTGAAGATTTGTCTCCATCAATACCCTTTTTTTTTTTGTCTTCAGGTAGCAGCTGTTGTTGTTACTCGCCCAGGTGCTGAAATTCTTCTGTCTCAAGTAAGAGAGTGGAGTAGAGATAAGCTTCCACCATATGCTATTCCAACTGTGTTACGAGTACTTGACAAAATTCCACGTAATGCATTAGGCAAGGTAAACAAGGCTAATATGGTGAAAGAAGTTTTCCCTATTTCTGACAGCAAATCCGCACAGTAAATGAATATCCTAAACTCTCAAGGTCTAAATTCCATTGACTACTGCCTTCTCTTCAATGCAACTGCGTGTGTCTAACTTTTGCCAGTATTTTTCATCTGCTCTGTTGAACCTTCAGTTTTCATGAATTTTGCAAGATAATTAAATTAAATACTGCATTCAACCTCAAAAGGAAACCAGTACGTGTTCATGTTCACTGTTTGAAGAGGCTATTTTATGAGGAGGGTGCTGTAATAGTCGTTATAAGCTTTAATAATGGGTGGGGTAATTAAAATTCCTTATGTGTTAAGATAATGTATCCATGTGTTTGGTATTCCTTACTACTTCCTGGGAAAGTCTCTCAATACCATAAGTGTTACATATTTCCTTGTATAAAATATATGCAGACTTCTTTATAGTATGGCACTACTGCTTTAATGGATTGTTACATAATTTATGTACCCTTTCAGCCGAGTCAGCAATCCATGCAATGAGAAGGCATCCACTTTTCTATGTTTTATTTTACTTCTAATGAGCGGCACTTGTTATTAAATGTTGTTTTTTTGGTTGAATATACCGTTAGCCTTCAAAGAGAAATAAAACATTTTTTAAAGAATCACAGATTTTAATTAAAATTTGACTTATGAATTAACATTGAGGTTCATGACAAAAGAAACAGAATTGTAAAGTACACATTTTGATAAGAGTCGGCACATTTATTTTAAGTGAAAAAATATAATACAATAAATATGTGAACTTGTTCAATTCAATAGGTAACATAAGAAATTTCAATGCACGTACAACCCTTGCTCATTTTTTCCCCTACTGGTAATTAACAATGTCCATCTTTGATGTTCAAGTCTATTACAATCCATCTTTCTAGATATGATTGAGCAAATGTTCATTTCATACTGTGCCAGGTATTGACTATCCACCTCTTCTCATAACAGATCCATAGGTCTAGAGGTTTCTTCCAGAAGTACAATTTAATTTCTACATTGTTTGGAAAAATTGAAATTTCCTTATGCAAAGATCACAGAGAGCTGTACAGGAGAGTAAGTACAAAAATAAACAGCTCAATAACCAGCACCAATCATCCATCACACAACTGCGAATTATTCTACCTAAAAATAAGGTAAATACTTCAGAAAGAAAAACATAATTACAAAAGTAAACTTGAATGGAAAGGCACATTTTAATTAGGAGATTCGAATAATCGAAATTTGTTAAGTACCATTGCCATAAGGTGGAGCCCCTATCATTTGATGATAATACCAACTCAACTGATTGAGTTAGGACTTATGATCTCTTACTTTCTGAAATTAATTTTCCTACTGATTTCTTTTGTAATAATGAAATTAACATTAAAACTGCTGAGCTGTAATTCCTCTAATACTTGAAGACAAATAACACTTTCACTGGTCACAATTGGCCAGGTAACGAAAATGAAAGTTCTTCCTGTAGTTCCATATTTACACACAAAAAAAGGGGAAAGTATTAACTGATGTGATGCAGTTTTGTGAAGACAAAAATCATCTTTGAATCACAAAATCTTTTTTGTCCCTTGACTGTGCGGTGCAGCCTCACTGGATGTCCTCTCATGAAGAAGATACCTAAAGCTTCAAAACCTCCTTAAAATGAAGAAGTAATTTTATTTAAATTTGCTCTCTAAAACCGTATTTTGTTTGTAATTATATCTTGATAAAGAGCATGGGTCAATGCAACAAACTTGTTTGAGCTTCCATCAAAGAAATAAAGAGCATCTTTAATTTTATCAGGATCATAAGAATCATTTAATAGATCCTTCTTCTTGAGCTTAAAGGTTCCTAGAACAAGAGAAAAAAAAATGTTTTAATTAACTAATTTAGAGAGCCATTAAAGTTTGTATTAGAATGGTACTGACCTGTCATAGGTAATGACTTCATAACTCTAAGGAAGAGGGGTCTTGCATACACAGGAAGAGATTTGCGCATTCCATCTACAAGTGCATCTAAATCCAATTTACTATCTGGGTCTACAATGGCAGCCATTCCAGCTCTTCCCTCTACATTAGGAATCTGAAGTTTTCAAGAAGCCACAGTGAAACAATGAAAAGTAGACCTTAAAGATAATGATAACAAGACTATATCAGAGTACTTACTTCTACACCATACACTACAGCATCACTCATTCCAGCTACATTACTGATAACTGCCTCAACTTCCGATGTCGCCACATTTTCTCCTCGCCATCTGATTAAAGACATCAAAACATTTGTGAGCAAACTGGTAATTGTTCTTACAGAACAAGATGATCACTTCGAAAGTTCTTGTATATGATATTCTCTCTTACCTAAAGGTGTCACCTGTTCGATCCTTGAAGTAAAAGTACCCAAATTCGTCCATGACTAGAATATCACCTAAAAGTTCAAAAATCGACATGAAACTTAAAAGAAAATAAGCATGAACATTATCACTACACACAAAAACACCAAGACATACCAGAATTGAATGCTGAATCTCCTTTAATAAAGACATCACGGATTACTTTCTTTTCAGATGCTTTCTTGTCAGCATATCCACTGAATGCACTGTGAGCCTTCTTAGGATTAATTTTGCCAACAAATACTCCAGTCTGGCCTAAAATTAATTAAAAATATGATGTAAATCAAAACAACCAGTTTATTGGTATTTTACACTTCTAGAGAGCAGACATTACCTGGCTCACAAATCTGGCAGAGTCCATCGGGCCCACGTATGGGTTCACCTGTGTCATCATCAGCACGAACAAGGGAAACAGGGTAAACTGCGCCCGCATACCTTGGCACAAAGCCAACAGCTCCGATTTTGCTATCGATGTTAACTGGAAAAAATATTTAGCGCAATGTTACAATTTTCACTTAGATTTAACCTTTAGTAGCTTTTTTAGAATAGCCTACTTACTAATGTTTGAGTTACTTTCAGTGGCACCATAAAATTCACCAACTTGAGGAATATTAAACCTCTCACAAAATTGGGCCCAGATAGCGGGTCTCAATCCATTTCCAACAACTACGCGAACCTTGTGCTGTTTTTCTTCAGGCTGTTCAGGAACTGTCAAAAGGTATCGACACATTTCTCCAATATATTGAGCTACCTAAAAAAAAAAGAAAAAAAGAATTGAAAAACAACTTTAAAGAAAACAAAAAATAAAACTTTTGTACTGTTTTCAATAATTTTTGGAAACAAAACTAACTGTGCACTTGAATTGGCAGCAATCCTTCCAGAAATTAGAAGCAGAGAACTTCCTACGAATTGCCACAGTATTTCCTGTGAGTACTGCTTGACCAATACCCAGTATTCCTCCAGCAGTGTGGTACAATGGCAGTGGGTCGTAAATCACATCATCATCCTTGAAGTTAAGCATGACATGCACCGCAACTGCCATAAACTGGAACCTATAACAGAACAATGTTAAGGGTCAATATGCAAAAACCACTTTTATAGAAAGTTTTGGCAAATTTAAATACTTTTTTAAATACCTAATGTGATTGATGATTGCCGCCTTAGGGAGACCAGTTGTTCCAGATGTGTAGATATAAAACAAATGATCAAGGTTTTTAGTTTGGGCCATGTCTTCCTTGAGAGATGTGGCAGGAGTGTCCCACAGTTTCATTCTTAAGTCGACAACACCGGGCAGCAGTTTTGAGGCTTCTTCAGCCTTGGGCGGGGCATTCTTTGGTACATCAGCGTATTGGAAGACTGGAATATTGTTCAACTTGGGACGAACCTCCTGCAAAGCTGAGCATCCACAGACATACACATTACAATCTTTCATTCTTTGAAGCAGTACGAAAAGCCATGAATCTGTCCTCCTCACTCGGATAGATGTTCAACTTGCTTTTTGTTCTGCTTCGGGGAAGGCTGTAGCCGGGACGGTCATCTCCAAAGCCTCATACCATACCTGATGCCAGCTCCGAGCCAACGATGACCGCTTTGGCGCCAGCTACGGTGATGGAGTGGACGAGGGGTTCCAACCTCAGGTTGTAGTTGATGAGTGCAGAGGTGGCGCCGATCTTAGCCAGCCCCATCCACATGCAGACGAAGTCTGGGCGTGACTCCATGATGATGGCCACCGTATCCCCTTTCCGGATACCCTGCGACTTCATAAAGTTGCCCACCCGGTTGCTCAAGTCGTCCACCTCGCCGAACGTCCAAGACTGGCCCTCGAACGCGAAGGCGACCTTGTTCTTGTTCTTCTGGGCGACGGACGAGAAGATGAGCGGGATGGTGGGAAGTCCCTGCCTCTCCCACTTCCACAGTGTGTAGTGCATCCTGAGGAAGCGCACCGCGGCACTAAAACAGACAAGCACCAATGGCATGAGAACACTTGCCCTTCCAGACGAGACGAATGAGGCTGGGCGCCCAGACCCGGACCACATCTCAGCATCGCATAAAAATGTTGCCTGTGTGGTAGGGGGATGGGGGTGCCTGTGCAATAGGCAGACCTGCAACGCACCATGGCAAAAAAAAAAGTTGACTAGATGGTAGGCGGGGTACACAGGCGCGGTATAAGGGGGGGGGGGGGGGGCACCCCCCCCATCGGCTCTAGTGAGCCGCCTGAAAGGTAGGCACTTTGTGCTACAAAACCCCTGTATGTAGGCAACCCACGGTGAATTCCCCCCCCCCCTGTCGCCCCCTTCTTATACAGCGCCTGGGGGTACAGCGCGCTGCTTTTCCAAGGGAAAGTCACGAGGTTAAATTCTCGAGGAGCAGTAGTTGCAGACGGAACACAATCTATGTGCCAGTCAAAGCACGCGGGCCACCCAATGACATAAGTTGACAGGTGAAGGACACACTGGGTTGCAGGAGAGCCGAGAACGGACCTGTGTGCGGGGCGCGGGAGACTCGCCAGACGCGGGAGGGAAGGACGGATACAAAGTCATAAGCAAAGTGACTTTGAGTGCAGTTTGAAGAACACTTGCGGTAAGAACAAGACTAGGGAGTACAGTGTCCTGAAAGAAAGACGAGAGAGGCAGGCGAGGAGTGCAAAGTATTAATATTTAAAAGCCGGTTAACACGGGGTCGCGCCTTCGAAAAAGAAAAGAAAGAAAAAATAAACGTCGGTGGAGAGAATTACTAGCAAAGTGCGTCGGCAAATTGATCGATGCGCACTCCATCACCTCTCCACGAGGCGTAGAGTTGGGTGCTTCACAAGAGGCTGAGCGGTAATCAGACCTGCACGGCACATAGTCACAGTGGTGACTTCCACTTAACAAGGGGGGTTTACGACTGCTTGTCTTGTCTAGCAGACCTCTACGAATCGCAATCGCGCAGATCCACTGCCCGCCTGCGACGGCGACTTGAACGCTCGGGCTCTATCGGCTCGATGCTGCTAGCGGCTTGCAGCTAGCCCAACCCGCAGGGACCGACTCTGCCATGCTCTTCCTCCCCCATCCAGACACTACGCCCGCCGCCCACCGGACAAGAAGGGACAAGAAGCCACACGGCCAGTGCAGAAGAAAGAGAGAGAGAGAGAACAGAAATACATAATGGAATTGCGGGAGACGACAACAACAACAACTTCCAATCGTGACGTGGACCACGACCGTTCCTGGCCCGTCCCGAGCCGGCCTGGACCCACACTCGACCTTGGACCTGTCTCGCCGCACTCACTATAC
>NW_026267134.1:3282507-3287764 GCF_000697945.3 Frankliniella occidentalis
CCAAGGACGAGTTACCTCACCCGAGTCCCTCGCGGCACGCGGCCCTCGCCGACGTCGGTATTCGGTACCCACCCAGGCACCAGGAGCGTGATCCGCTGAGCCTTCCTCATCACCTCCTTGTCCTCCCCCGAACATTCCTCTCTCATCCATTGCAAATTTTGCCTGCGTTCTCGCTTTCCCTGTCTCATTGAATAAACTCGACGGTATGAAGACCGGATAGTTCTCATAAAAGTTTTCGGTGAATGAAATGGGCGCTTTGTTTCAGTTTTTTTTCCCACAAGAAACAAAAAATGTCGAGTGGGAAAGATTATCCTCTCAATTTTCGGTTCCGATGTGTGTAGAGGTTCGCTGGTGCCTTAAGGACAGCCCCCCCCCCCTCTCCTCTCCCTTTCCGCGTGACGTTGGCCATTCAAATGAGACGACGTGTGGGAAGGGAAGTCGATTCCCGGCACCACCGACGAGAGAGTCAAGCAGCCGAGCCTCAGCACACTTTGCGAACGCACGCGTATGACTACCAATCACGCAGCGCGCACTGGAAAAGTCCGCAAAGTCACACATCCGAGAGGAGAGAGAGAAACGTCGGGAAAAACAAAATTATGGGACCCCACGTGGGAAATCAAGGAAAATGGGACCCCACGGAATAAAACCGAATCAAAAACCGGATCATCCAGAAAAGCACGGGCATTCATTTTGCCGTCATATGTGAATGTGCCAGCCCTCAAGCGCCTGGTAGGTAGGCAACATATTGCATGCAGTGCATGCGTGTGCTGCGGGGTGGCCTACCCCGAGTCTCGCAGGCACCTAGCCCCGCGTAGTTTGCGGAATGATTCTGCGATTAACCAGACATTCCTAGACGATTGTTTTCGTTCGAGTCCGCTGTCGTCTTTATATGTCCCACTTGATGTTGCAGGCCACGTGCCAGTGACATGTGGTAGAGATGGGTGCTCGCGGACATTTTGCGAACGACTTGCGTAACAGTTATGATACACGATGAAATTATTCGAGTTGTTGTTTTCCCCCGCAAAGACGCAGCTCTGAGACTGAAGTGGAAGATTCCCCCAATCCCATGGACGCCCACTCCCTCCCTATTCGCCGCCCTGCGTCAGAAATTTAAATGCCTGCTCCACGCTCCGCGAAGTCGTCTCGTCTTCTGAGCCCGAGCAGAAGTCACGAGAGGATGTTCCACAGAGTACGCCCTAGGCAATGCGGAGTCGTGTCCAGAATTGAAATACCTGCACTACATCATTACGTAAAGGGCTTTAATTAAGAAATTAATAAAAACTGATGGCTGAAAACTCCCACGCGGATTAATTTTAGTGTAATGTGGGAGGGTTGCCTTCTCGATTGGGCGCCTCGGTCACAGTCGGTAAGCACCGTGCCTCGCGTTTCTGAGCACGAGCTATAGGTGCGGGCGGGTTTGCCTACTTTGACTGCTCGTAGTAACGCGACATGTGGCCCTTGCGAGAAGGCAAACACGCCCGCCCCGCAACCGGCGGCGCGCGCGCCGCTACATCCCGGTGCGTGCGATGACGGCAGAGAGGTGATTCGCCGTACAGCCCTATCGCAATCGGTCCGCGGTACCGCGACGAGCAGCAGCTGCGCCCCTCAGCGGGGGTGAACAGACTGTCGCGGATAGATAGATACGGTGTCCACGGCGAGCCGCGAGGGGTGGGGACTTGCGTGGGGGCGCGCGCGCGGACGGGCCCCTTCTGCGCGGCCCCGCCACGCCACGCCACGCCACGCCACGCCACGCCATGCGAGCACGCCGCCAAACACCTCCGCGGCGAGGCGAGGCGGGGCGAGGCGAGGCGGGGCGGGGCGTGGAGAGGCGTGGTGAGGCGTGCTCTCCGCGGTCAATGGCTGGAGCCGCCACCTCACGCCACACCACCGTCAAGTCGTTGCCACCGCGCCGCGCGACAACAGAAGAGAACTACCTGGTAATAAAGACGACAAGGTTTCGGCACATGAAGACACGCACCCCGCGCGGTCCTGTTGAGCACGCTGCTGCGTCACCCGTCTACGGGGTCGCATGGACCGTGTCGGGTCATACGTGGTGACCCCGTGACCCTGCCCTCCTCCTACACACCGCCGTATAGCCGCCGCCACCGCCTCAGCGCTGCTGGTTCATAGGGCATAGCGCATACTGTGGCCCGTGAATTTTGGTGGCGTGGTGGGCGAACCAGATTGCCCTTATTTAAAACAGCACGGTTTTGCGCGGCGGGAATGCGCGGAAATGCGCGGAAATGCGCGGGCCATGGCGGCGGTGCCGCGCTGCCGCGGCGGCTACTCGGTATGGAGGGAAGACACCGCTCCGTCACGCACGCCGTGTGCCGCGCATCGCTCGCGACGGTAATGGGCAGGAGGAGCGGGGCCTCTCGCGGAGCCTCCGCGGAGCCTCAGAGTCTCTCTACCTCAGCGGAGCCGGCCAGCCCAGGCCAGTACAGTTTGCACAAAGTGCGCCACTCGCAAAATGCACGGCCGTGCAGCGGCGTGGTGTGGCGTGGCTGTCAGGCCCTGCAGCCGGCACCGGCAAGGTGGCCCCCGAGCAATGGAGCGAAGAAAGTGTCGGTGCAGCATGATCGTTTCTGCCGGAGCAGCATCACTTTCCCCTGTCACTCGCTGGACCGGGCCGCGAAGTGGGGGACAGCAGGGGGAGGTGGGAGTGGCATAAGAAACACACACAAAAAAACAACAACACACACACACACAACGATGACATTTTTTACCATCAAATCAAATCTGAGGCAAAGACAACATTTTGAAAGTCGCAGCCCTTTCGGCGCTGGGCTAATACAGTAAATACTTACTTGATGTCGCGGCCCAGGGTGTGCTGCAGGATGTAGAGCCAGTTGTAGCGCGAGCCGGTGAGCAGCCAGCCCAGCACCACGGCCAGGCCGGCCTGCAGCAGCATGGACCTGCCCAGCAGCAGCGACACCACCGCCCCCACGCCCAGCACCACCGTCACGGCGTAGCGCGCCGACCTTTCCTTCTCCATCTGCAAAACAGGAAAAGAGATAAACGTCCATCGGACGGTCGTGATCGCGCAGAGGAAATAAACCATTGCAGAAGAATGCAGGGAACAAGATCGAAAAAGGATGTCACCATGTTAACGCATAGCTATTTCCGTTCTCTTCTTCCTCACATTCTTCTGCATTTCAGCTTTGCCGGAACGCTTTAATGAGAACTAGTGGTAAGAGTTTGTCCAGAAAGTACGCCCGTCTTTTCCGATCCATTCGGAAAATCGCCAGAGCTTGTCGCCTGCGAGATTCGGGGTAGGCCACCCCGCGGTACACGCATGCACTGTATGCGAGATTTTGCCTAACCATCCGGCGCTATGCGAGCTTGCATTGGCTTAATTTGGCACTTTCGTAACCGCAAACTAAGGACGTACATTTGCGACCGAGGCAAAAATTAAGACTCGTCAGAGTTCTGTAACTAGGGACTAGGGCGGCTCGCAAAGGAGCCCGAGCAGACGGCGTCCTCACGACGTAACCCGGCCCGCGCAGGTGGAGTCCTCCAGTCGAGTCCTGGAGGGGGTGCCGCCACCGCCGAGGAGCTCGCGCAGCGGCTCGCGATCCAAAGCGCGCCTCCTGCCTGCAGCGGGGTCGGGCCGCAACAGCGCGCTCTCTCTCCCCCACCCTTCCCCTGCCCCTCTCTCCCTTGCACTCGATCCTCCCCACCCTTTCACCACACCATGCCCTGGAGGAGAGGTTGTTGCCTTCGCAATCCTTTGCCGCGGCTGCATTCAGCCCAGCGGACTCGACACTACGCCGCGCCGCCAAAGAGTCATTAGCAACGTGACTCGGGCGAAACGAGCTACGTATCAAGCGCATAAGGACGTCGTCATTTAATTACAAATTATGTAGAAAAATTCCCCAAGTCTCTGAGGCGAACACCGCGAGCGACCACGCGGGCTGTTCGCCTCGTTTAAGGAGACAGAAAAAATTATACCGCGTAAGAGTAAACAAAAGGTCGTGTAGCAGGTATATAATCCGAAGAAGAGTCGCGATGCAAATGTTGGCAATAGAGATGGACCTCGCCGCACGCGAGCCTCTGCTGCGTCGGCGTTCAAAGTCCACGCACGAGTCCAGGAGGGAGGAGGAGCCGCCTTGGACTGGGCCGCGCGGCGGCAGCAGGCCACCGTGTAGCGACCGATACAACAAAAAGGCTTCCGAGAGCGCAGCAGAACAGGTGCAGGAGGCGAGGAGGAGGAGGCAGCAGTAGCGCGCATGGCATAACAAGTGAGGCGCCTTTTGTGGGGGAACGCGTCGCGTGGTCATGACCCACCTCACCGCCATGCACCGCTCGGCGCTACCGGGCGCCACCGCACGCCACGTCGCCACGCCACTACACCCCTACACCCCAAAGGATATAGGGCTGGGCGATATCACGAAAATATTGCACCCAGAAAAATAGTTTTGATTCAAGTGCACGCTGACACAAGATGAAATTCACTATTGAAACAATGCAATATTGTCTTTGGAATAAGATTTTTCTTCGAGAGAAAATATCAGCTTGATTCAAGAGAAAATTTGATCTTGTGTCAGCGTGCACTTGAAACAAGGAAAAATTTACTAGAAACAAGAAACGATTTTTCTGGGTGTGCGATACCACTGAGACTCGATGCATCGAGTCGATGTTCGATACTTGGTCGATAATCGTACCGCGCAATATCGAAATCTGCATGTCGCACACTCTAAATGTCTAAGGACAATTTTTGTAACTAGCACCGGACTTCTGTGTGCATAACTAGCTCAGATACAATATTGTAACTACCAACACACATTTAGTGACTAGCAAGTCACAATATAGTATCTGATTCCAGTTATGCACGCAGAAGTCCGGTGCTAGTTACAAAAATTGTCCTTGACATTTAGAGTGCACCCCCCCCCCCAAAAAAGGGAGCAAAGCAGGGCTGGTTGCTCGCCCGTCGCGGGGCAGAGGGGGGGGGGGGGCACAAGAGACGCCGTCGTGCACTTCGGACACGACCAACCAACCACAGGCCCGCCCCGCTGCATCAAGCAGATACCATAGCGGCAACGACACCGAATTGATTAAACATTTTTCATTTGGCACCTGCAGTCTAACGTGACGACGGCGTGCTACCTCTGCACCGCGTACGTGCTATCTTGCTTTATTCCGGAAGCCGCACCGCACGCGGTTGGCGCTCGGGGAAAACAGAGGCGCGAACCCCCCGCGTCTTATCAAATTTGCGACGCCGACGCGCACTTCCTGAACGCTTGGTACTTATGCATGA
>NW_026267134.1:3287979-3318868 GCF_000697945.3 Frankliniella occidentalis
GAGTGTGACCGCGCGACCTTTGTGTAAATGAATGCCACACGACGTGTAAATGTAGTGCCCCGCCAACACGGTGCACAGTAGCAGTATTTGGTGCATACGTACGAGTAAGCAGAACGCAAAATAAAAACGTGTGTGTCGCCGCTCCTTATTAGACCGTTTCGGCCGGCTTTGCGCGTTTGCGAAGATCGAGAAGAAATTGGAGCGGTATGCATTACTCGGGCGCCCTTCCCCAGCTGAGCGGGACGAGGCCGGCGAGGCCGCGGGCCCCGTGGACTATCGGCCGCCCCTCCACGCCTCACCATGGGTTATCTCGAGAGTACCACCCGGGCGCGGGCGCGGGGCCGCACGGCCCGGCCCGATACGGCCCAGGGGACGATAGGGTACGATAGACGTTCCATCAGCCCCTGTACATTCAATCGTCACGGACGCCCCAGCCCAGCAGCCAGCGCCTCTATCCACGACGACGGTGCAAGGCGGCCAGACTCATCCCCGGGAGGGTAGCACGGGCGGGCGGGCGCTCATACGGGGTGGCCGAGCATGGCCCGAGTAAAAGTCGAAACCTATTGGATTATTTCCCTCTTGGGGGCGACCTTGTCGGGGAAAAGCACTTGCCTCCCGGCCCACACCGGCGCCATCATATTCCCCGTGACTCACCCCCCCCCCTTTTGGCTTTTCACCTATTTCCATTTTCCCGCCCAGGCCGCCCCGCTTTCCTCGTCCCACAGTTGCCGATTCTCCTCCCGCTCAGGTGGTTACCCAACGCGTGGCGCGTGGGAAACTTTGGGGTAGAGGGGAGGGGGGAGGGGTGAAGAAACGCACGACGCGCGAGTCAGTCGCCGTTTGAAGCCGCCGTCGAGCGGGGCGCCCCCTTCCGCCCTCCTCCTGGCGCAACCGCAACCACCCCGGCTGAAGCTAAAGCCTCGGTGCGACACCCCAGACCAAGTACTCCTCTAACGCTGACCCCAGCTTACCCCTCCCCCGCGCCGGCCGCACAATCACCTGGCCAGCCCGGAAGTGTCACGGGACGCCCTACCCCCAACCCCCTTCCACCGCCCCGCCCCGCCCCGCAACGCACCCCCCGCAGAGCCCTCCCATACTCGACACGCCCTGCTGGCCCCGCCCCAACCCGATCGATACTCTGCAAACAAACCCGTTCACCTCGGCGCGTTGTCGCTGCCCGTCCTTTACAGGCAGAGACAATTAATCGAGACACATCGATTGATCGATCGCCACCCAATAACGCCACAAGTGTCCCCCCTGGGGCGCGGCGGCGGCGTCCTCGTAGTAATAGTAATGTCTTTCTGCGGTGTGGCGCGCGGCCGCGGACGTGAGGGCCGGTGAAGAGGGTCGCCGCGAGGGCGTTCCCCCCTCAGCGCAGCCCCTAAAGTCCACATCCGCGCCCCACCATGGTGCACGGGTGCACGGGCACCCGGCCTGAACTACCCTACCCCACGCCCCGCCCCACCTTGCTCCAGCCCTGTCCACCCGGAGCTCCCCCTCGGCCGCACCCCTCGAGCGGTGCCTACCGCCACCAGCAACGGCCGGCCACCCCTGCGCCGCCCCGCCCCACCCCACCCCCTCCCACTGCAGCGACCGCGTAAAGGTTAGGTCGCACCGGGCGGGGCGGGGCCGAGCAGCAGGCGCCAGATCGAGGACAACCGAATGCAACGGCCGTCCATATTTATGGCTATGGCTCGCGAGGGTGCATTGTGAATCAGCCCCCTGCCGCCCCCCCCCCCCAACCCCCGCTTGTTATCGTCACGGCACGAAATGAACACCCGAAGTTTGGCATGCGGCGGCGGCGCCAGGCGCGCATCCCATGGCGACACATATCTCCTTTGATTTCCGCTCCCCTTTAACTAATTGAGATAAAGACGAGGAGCCACTCACTGAGCGCGGTTGGGAGGACCATACCGCTCTGCTGCCGGCGTGCTCTCGCCGGCTCGGGCCGTTATGAAAACGCGTGACGAACGCGTGACGCTACGGCGCCGAGTAGTACAACGGCTCGTCACACGTTCAAAGGGAAGCGCCATAGGGGAGCGGGGGCGCCGTCGAGAGGCGCGAGGCTGTGACGAACGCCTATCCGCCGGCAGTAGGCAGGAGCTGTGCTCACCGTGACGTCTTCGCGGAGACCACCGTCGTTGTGTGTTGTGTGCAGTATGCGGGCTAGCGCGGGCGAATGGTGAATATGTAAAGGGCCCGCTCGGGTCCGCCTCCGCTCCGCACTTCGAGCCGCCCCCCTCCTCGAGCTAGAGTGTCCTGCTGTCAAGTCCCGGTAAACACGCGCGGTGCTCTCGAGTCGAGCACCGCGAGGTGACTCCGCACCGTTGTTGCAGCCGGTCGCTTTATCGTCCACGAGGACCGCGGGTCGGGGTCCATCGAGAGCACGGCACCGCGGCAACACCTTGTGCTCTATGCTCGAGGGGGTGACACCGCATTCAGGGGGCGATACGACAACTATCTCACCGGACGGGGCGAAGAGAGATTCGACCGACGGACTCTCTCAAGCCGATACAGATGCCATAGCAGCGATACCGTGATGGTTTCCGTTGTGTTCCATAGTTCCCTGTAATCCCACTATCAGTTCGCGCGCGAAAACACGAAAAACACACCCACACAAAAAAAAGAGAATCAGGTGGCTGAGATAGGATTGGCAGGACATGAGTTGACTGGCAAATACAAGGGTGATTGCGAGCGACGGAAAAACGCGTGCTTAAGGATATGACATGTGATCGGTCACCAGTAGCGTAGTGTGTGTGGCGCTACATCCGGATCTTACTTCAACATTCTCGCGCCGCAAGCAAGACCTCCGTTATGACCTGCTTCGCGCCACCTCCTCACAGCAGGTCTCATGGTAATCCGGTCCGCGACATAGCGCCTAACCTAGCCTAGTCTAGACTGGTCTGCCGAAATCCCAATCCCGCTCGCCTTTTAAAGTCCAGCTCGCAGTTGGGCTATACTGCACGCCCCGCCCCATCAATGCATAATGCATGTGCATTCAATTACACTTCCCTCTCCCTTTCTCCGCCTACCCTTGCCCGGTTGTTCCTCGGCCCCTTGCCACCATCCCTTTTCCGTTTCCAGACCCGCGAGCAATAACTTTCTTTCCATATTACGCACGTCTTCTGCGAACTCTTTTTGTCTCCGACCGACCACGATCTAGACGAAAATAATAACCCTGACCCACAAATTATGGGTTCGGTATACCACCGCAGACAGATGGAAAAGGCGCGAGTCATCACACCCGCCTCGGACGCAGTTTTGCCGCCCGGGCTGCGCGCGTCCGCGCGCAGCATTTCCCAGAGTCCGCGTTTTTTGGGGTTTGGTGTTTCGTGTCCCGAGGGATGGCAAGGCTGAGTAGCTGAGCAGTTCTTGCTTCACAACTTGCGCCTGCTGGGCTGGTCTTCCCTCGCGCCTCGGCGGCGGGGCAGCAGCGCCGCCGCAACCGACTCCCCCTCCAGGCGGCAAGGCCAGCTGACTTGGGGGGGTACTTGGAGGTGCAGTCGCTCCCGCGGACGGTCAAGCGCACACGCACGCATGCAGCGTTATATAGCGTGCCCCAAAACTGACGTCAGCGCTGCACATGGGAATCGCCAGCCTGGCCACCATCGCAGCTGGACAGAGTCCGCTCCGAGTAAGCTCTGTACTTGGACGGTTGGGCTTGAGTATGGGCTTTGCTGGGCGGCACCGTCAGCTGATCACCTTTCCGTGCCGAGGCACGCGGCATTCTTTTTTTCGTTATCCGTGCGAGACATTTGGCGGTGCAAAGTCCCCTCTCCCTCTCGACTTTACCTGACCGCAGACTGTCAAGGCCCCTCGGAGCCCAATGAGTACAGAGCAGTAAAGAAAATGTAACATGCCTGCCTGTGTCGGTCAGTAATTCTTCATTCTTTTGGACATCCCCTTCCGGGGGAAGTCCTTGACACTGCACCCCCCCCCCCTTTCTTTTCTTTCCCATCCCTCCGAGGTCCGCTCCTGCGCCCCACGTGCCGGGGTACGCCGACGTATCGGATACCCGTCCGTAGTGACTCGCTCGCGGAGCGGCCCCCGGCCGCACCGTGAGCCCGGCCCGATCAGAAAGTCAGAAAGTACGTCAGCGCCCGGGTCCGCCGCGTCGGAAAGGGGGGAACAAGGGCGCGGGACGACTCCGCCGCACATAGGTCATATTCGCTGCGCCCAAGCCGCTCGCCGCCGCGCTTCAGATTCGCGAGAATCGCCCCACAGTCAGCTGCTCCCTCTCGCACTGCGTGCAGCGCCAGTTAGGCAAACAGGCCCGCCTGCGCCGGGGCCGGGTTCGGCCGGCGGGCAGCGCCTCGCTCTCGCTCGGATGGCAAACTAGACACTATCCCACTATCCAAACAACTCACCTTCGCCCTTCTCTCTCTCTCTTTCTCTCCTCGGTGACGACGACGACAGAGCCTCACGCGGCCGAGTCAAAACACACACGCACACGCGCGCGTTGTGGGGGGGCTTGGGGGGTAGGGCGGCCACCACCTCCTTGCTGGGCTCCGGTCGCGTCGGCAGCCGGTCGCAGACTGACGGGTTGGGTTGGGGCGCGGCGCGGGGCGGCGTGGCGCGGCGCGCGGTGGTCTGGCGTGGCGGCAGTGGCGTAGCAGGAGGGGGCGGGCGGGACGGCCGGGGCCGGGGCGCCACGCCGCTGCCGGCCGCGATAGGAGGGCTCGGCTCACGGCACGGCCCGAGTCCGCCAAGACCGGCTCGGCAGGAGTAGAGTCCTAAGGCAGGAGGGGGTCGGGGGGAAGGACCTGTACCTGTAAGCAGCGAGGAGGACCTGGTGAAGCCCCCCCCCCCCTTCTGCCCTGCTGGCAACGCGATGGAACAGGTTTCAGATGGAAGCTGTCTGCTCTGCTGGCTCTCGGGTTCCTTCGGGTGAGGAGGGTATTTCTAGACTCAATAGTGTTTACTGTGAGCTGTTCCGATGAACGAGTGGACAGTAAATGCACGGGAGTGAGGAATGACATGATGTGCCTCCATGGACTGAGCAGCGTTCGTAGCGCACGCCACACGCCTCCCGGTGTGCAGGCAGCCGAGCTCGCGCGGCGGCAGGGGTTGTGGCCTACCCACCAGGCGCTCGGGCCGCACCGATACGACGCGGCGTGTGTGCATGTGTGTGTGGGCCACTCGATGGTCGTGACAGGAGGAGTCAGCGGCGGGGGGCTTAGCCGAATGTAGTGGAGTGGAGAGTTCGAGCGTTTTCGGACCGGATAGCACACGCGAGAAGTCAGGTGAGCAGAGACTACAGGCCAGATCTGGGCTCTGGGTGTGTCGCAACAAGCTGTCATCGCGGATTTCCCGTCCGAATTAGTGTTCTGCCAGCGCGTCCAGGTTATGTTTATGCCTTTGAGTCTACTTGTAAGTTTTCTCTTGCTACTTAATTTTGTAGATATTCTGTTTTTCCATTTAAAAAATACTGCTTATCATGAATGGTTCATGAGTTAAAGGGCATAATGATTGTCTCATCTAGGTGTACTTTGTACTTGTGTGCTTAGATCTAAACTTAACTTTTGGGGTATAAAAATTTAAAAAATTGTGAGCCAGTTCACCCTTTCTTGGCCCATGACAACTCACAAGTGACTTTAATCTGGCCTGATCAAAACTGATAAAGCATAGGCCTAAGCCGAGAAACAGTCTGACCTTGATTAAGCTTAGCTTGGATTTTATCAAGTGAAGACGCAGCAAACAAGTAAAACTCATATACTTAGAACATATTACCCTAACTCTATAATTTTTTCAAATTTCCCCCCAGATTTGAAGATACTACTATGATTCGTATAACACAAAGTAGAGCTGTGCCTCAGCTGGTGGCTCTGCAGAAAAGTCTATTTAATTGTCGACATAAAAGCCATGGAGCAACAGAAAATCACAGGTGTGTATGCATGTTCACCAGAGACATTGCATTGTTCATACCATAAATATTTTAAATACTTTTTTCCCCTAGCTGTAAATTATTAATTGTTGGCGGAGGTTCTGCTGGCTGCTCCATTGCAGCTAAATTTGCGTCCAAGCTTGGAAGAGGGAAAGTGGTTATTCTCGAGCCATCTGATGTAAGATTTCTAACTAATATAATTCACGCCTGCTGGGCTGGTCTTCCCTCGCGCCTCGGCGGCGGGGCAGCAGCGCCGCCGCAACCGACTCCCCCTCCAGGCGGCAAGGCCAGCTGACTTGGGGGGGTACTTGGAGGTGCAGTCGCTCCCGCGGACGGTCAAGCGCACACGCACGCATGCAGCGTTATATAGCGTGCCCCAAAACTGACGTCAGCGCTGCACATGGGAATCGCCAGCCTGGCCACCATCGCAGCTGGACAGAGTCCGCTCCGAGTAAGCTCTGTACTTGGACGGTTGGGCTTGAGTATGGGCTTTGCTGGGCGGCACCGTCAGCTGATCACCTTTCCGTGCCGAGGCACGCGGCATTCTTTTTTTCGTTATCCGTGCGAGACATTTGGCGGTGCAAAGTCCCCTCTCCCTCTCGACTTTACCTGACCGCAGACTGTCAAGGCCCCTCGGAGCCCAATGAGTACAGAGCAGTAAAGAAAATGTAACATGCCTGCCTGTGTCGGTCAGTAATTCTTCATTCTTTTGGACATCCCCTTCCGGGGGAAGTCCTTGACACTGCCCCCCCCCCCCCTTTCTTTTCTTTCCCATCCCTCCGAGGTCCGCTCCTGCGCCCCACGTGCCGGGGTACGCCGACGTATCGGATACCCGTCCGTAGTGACTCGCTCGCGGAGCGGCCCCCGGCCGCACCGTGAGCCCGGCCCGATCAGAAAGTCAGAAAGTACGTCAGCGCCCGGGTCCGCCGCGTCGGAAAGGGGGGAACAAGGGCGCGGGACGACTCCGCCGCACATAGGTCATATTCGCTGCGCCCAAGCCGCTCGCCGCCGCGCTTCAGATTCGCGAGAATCGCCCCACAGTCAGCTGCTCCCTCTCGCACTGCGTGCAGCGCCAGTTAGGCAAACAGGCCCGCCTGCGCCGGGGCCGGGTTCGGCCGGCGGGCAGCGCCTCGCTCTCGCTCGGATGGCAAACTAGACACTATCCCACTATCCAAACAACTCACCTTCGCCCTTCTCTCTCTCTCTTTCTCTCCTCGGTGACGACGACGACAGAGCCTCACGCGGCCGAGTCAAAACACACACGCACACGCGCGCGTTGTGGGGGGGCTTGGGGGGTAGGGCGGCCACCACCTCCTTGCTGGGCTCCGGTCGCGTCGGCAGCCGGTCGCAGACTGACGGGTTGGGTTGGGGCGCGGCGCGGGGCGGCGTGGCGCGGCGCGCGGTGGTCTGGCGTGGCGGCAGTGGCGTAGCAGGAGGGGGCGGGCGGGACGGCCGGGGCCGGGGCGCCACGCCGCTGCCGGCCGCGATAGGAGGGCTCGGCTCACGGCACGGCCCGAGTCCGCCAAGACCGGCTCGGCAGGAGTAGAGTCCTAAGGCAGGAGGGGGTCGGGGGGAAGGACCTGTACCTGTAAGCAGCGAGGAGGACCTGGTGAAGCCCCCCCCCCCCTTCTGCCCTGCTGGCAACGCGATGGAACAGGTTTCAGATGGAAGCTGTCTGCTCTGCTGGCTCTCGGGTTCCTTCGGGTGAGGAGGGTATTTCTAGACTCAATAGTGTTTACTGTGAGCTGTTCCGATGAACGAGTGGACAGTAAATGCACGGGAGTGAGGAATGACATGATGTGCCTCCATGGTCTGAGCAGCGTTCGTAGCGCACGCCACACGCCTCCCGGTGTGCAGGCAGCCGAGCTCGCGCGGCGGCAGGGGTTGTGGCCTACCCACCAGGCGCTCGGGCCGCACCGATACGACGCGGCGTGTGTGCATGTGTGTGTGGGCCACTCGATGGTCGTGACAGGAGGAGTCAGCGGCGGGGGGCTTAGCCGAATGTAGTGGAGTGGAGAGTTCGAGCGTTTTCGGACCGGATAGCACACGCGAGAAGTCAGGTGAGCAGAGACTACAGGCCAGATCTGGGCTCTGGGTGTGTCGCAACAAGCTGTCATCGCGGATTTCCCGTCCGAATTAGTGTTCTGCCAGCGCGTCCAGGTTATGTTTATGCCTTTGAGTCTACTTGTAAGTTTTCTCTTGCTACTTAATTTTGTAGATATTCTGTTTTTCCATTTAAAAAATACTGCTTATCATGAATGGTTCATGAGTTAAAGGGCATAATGATTGTCTCATCTAGGTGTACTTTGTACTTGTGTGCTTAGATCTAAACTTAACTTTTGGGGTATAAAAATTTAAAAAATTGTGAGCCAGTTCACCCTTTCTTGGCCCATGACAACTCACAAGTGACTTTAATCTGGCCTGATCAAAACTGATAAAGCATAGGCCTAAGCCGAGAAACAGTCTGACCTTGATTAAGCTTAGCTTGGATTTTATCAAGTGAAGACGCAGCAAACAAGTAAAACTCATATACTTAGAACATATTACCCTAACTCTATAATTTTTTCAAATTTCCCCCCAGATTTGAAGATACTACTATGATTCGTATAACACAAAGTAGAGCTGTGCCTCAGCTGGTGGCTCTGCAGAAAAGTCTATTTAATTGTCGACATAAAAGCCATGGAGCAACAGAAAATCACAGGTGTGTATGCATGTTCACCAGAGACATTGCATTGTTCATACCATAAATATTTTAAATACTTTTTTCCCCTAGCTGTAAATTATTAATTGTTGGCGGAGGTTCTGCTGGCTGCTCCATTGCAGCTAAATTTGCGTCCAAGCTTGGAAGAGGGAAAGTGGTTATTCTCGAGCCATCTGATGTAAGATTTCTAACTAATATAATTCACTAAATTGTAAAATCAATATTAAATTTCTCATAGTAATTTTTTTATTATTATTTTTTTATTTAGGTTCATTATTACCAACCTCTCTTTACTCTTGTTGGGGGTGGTGTCTCTTCAGTCGAAAGGACTGTACGCCCTATGGGATCTGTTCTTCCAAAAGATGCAACATGGGTAAAAGATGAGGCAGTGTCATTTACCCCTGAGGAAAATCTTGTAAAAACTAAAAATGGCTCTTGCATTAAATATGATATGCTGGTTTTGGCATTAGGCCTGCAACTAAATTTTAATAAGGTAACCAAACTACAATATTTAAATAGATAGATGTAGTATTTGTTGCTAAGGTTCCATCTTAGCATTATCATATTACTTATTTCAAGGTTGAAGGGCTACTTGAGGCTTTGGAAACTCCTAAAAGTGGTGTTGTGTCAAACTATTCACCGAAGTATTGCTCAAATACTTTTCAAGAACTTCAAGCATTTTCAAAGGGAAATGCAGTTTTTACGTGTCCAAGCACACCCATCAAGTGTGGTGGAGCACCTCAGAAAGCAGCATATCTTTCAGAGCATTATATGAGAAAGGTAAAACAGTTCTATAATCATTGAACTCAGAGAACTACAAATTTAGTTATGTTTGTCAGATTTTATTTGAATATTTTGATTATATTTTCAGACAGGAAAAAGAAAAGATGCCAACATCATTTACAGAACTGGTGCAGGGGTATATTTCCCCAGTCCACACTATGAAAAAGTGCTCTACAAAGTAGCTGCAAGCCGTGGAATTGATGTCGCAATAAAGGAAGATTTAATCAAAGTTAATCCTAAGCAAAAAACTGCTATTTTTGAAAATGTTGATTCAAAGAAACAGACAACAATTGAGGTAAGTTGAAGTAAACCATTACTAAATTATAAATTTGCCAAATTACGCACACTTACATGCTATGTGAAAAAATGAAATAAGCCCATCTGTCTCTACTTTTCAGTATTCATTCTTGCATGCGACTCCTCCTCAAGGACCTCCTTCAGTGCTTGCTAAATGCAAGGATCTGACTGATTCAGCAGGGTGGGTCAACGTGAATAAGGAGACACTACAACATGTCAAATATAGCAATGTTTTCAGTCTTGGAGACTGTTCCAATCTTCCAACTTCAAAGACTGGAGCTGCAGTGGGTATGGATATTCTCATTTTTTTTACTCAACATTTCAATATTTTATTTTTTATCAATGCAATAGTAATTCCAACACCTCTCCCCTCTAGCTGGCCAGTTAGGAATTTTGTCAAAAAATTTGTTGAGTGCTCTGGAGGGAAAGCCACTTCAAGCTAAGTACAGTGGGTATACATCATGTCCACTAGTGACTGGGTACGGCTCTCTCATTTTAGCTGAATTTGACTATGACAAGAACCCAGTAGAAACTCTACCATTCGATCAGAGAAAAGAATCAAGAATAAACTATGAACTTAAAAAACATGTCATGCCTGCTATATACTGGACTCTGATGCTCAGGTAAGCTGTTGAAATTATCTTATGATTTCCTTATAAAAGAACCCAGAACATTTCAAAGCATGATATTTCTATAAATTTTGCAGAGGTTTCTGGGATGGCCCAGGCAAATTGCGGTCTATTAGTAACCCATTGGGCTAAGTGGAACTAAAAGTGGAACATCATTTGTGTATGTAATGTATATAATAAATAAGAGAATAATCACTACCCTTGTAGCACTAAATCTTCTAAGAACATTCTCAAAACGTTTTTAGGTTCCCTGAACGTTCATTGAACATTCTTAGAACAATTTGTGCTACCAGGGAAGGTATTGAAAAAATGAAAATCTCAGGCTGTGAAGTAATAAATATGAATATTGGTTAAATGATAAATTAGAGACCCAGTTATTTCAAACTTTATTATATGAACTATAGTAATGCTATTACAGCTGATAAAGGTGAAATCTGTATGAATTATTTTTTATGATAATGTATGAAGAATGGCAATTTAACGTGGGAATTAATACTCATTAAAAGAAAACATGACCAAAATGGTATAAACTTTCAATAATAAAATATAAGGGACCTCTATCATATTAAGGCAGACTATTACATTATCACACATAAAATTAAAAAACAAACCGACACCTCAGAAATGGAAATCTGCAGGTTCAACTCAGGTACTTTTTTTTATCTCTCCAAATTCTACTCAGCATTCAATTTTGTGTATAGTGAAAATTAAACCGATAGCTGAGCTTGTTGGTACTCAAAAACACTTCCACGCTCAATATGCTTGCTAGATTGCTGAATCAGAGGAATTCCTACCTCATCTGGTGGCCCATATCCTCCTCCACCAGGGGCATTCAACTGGAAGACATCCTGAAAAATTGAAAGGCAAATTTAAAACTGATGCTAGTACTATTAGAAGTTCCACTGATTGACTCGTCTACTTACACCTGGTTCGACATTTATAGCAGTTTTTGATCCCAAATAAATTACGCGACCATCAGCTTTCAACATTAAATTTAACCCCTTCTTGCCATCTTCACCACCTGAAAATAAGATATTCAAAATATTTTTATAATACCAATATTCATTCATAATACCAATATTTTTTTTTCATAAAACTAGTGAAAATAAAAGATTTAAACTAACCATGTAAACCATACGGTGCAAAAACTCGTCTATCTGTGAGAATTGAAAGAGTCATATTTCTTCTGAAAAGAAGTTCACGCAAAATTCCATCACCCCCTTTGAACTTCCCAGATCCTCCAGAATTTGGACGCAGTTCAAATTTACGCAGGATAACTGGATATCGCTGTTCAAGAATTTCAGGGTCTGTGATGCGAGTGTTGGTCATATGGGTATGAACACCACTCCTACCATTCCATCCAGGGCCCTAAAGAATATATTTAGAATAAAATACAAAAGTTTGATAACATTTAAAGTTACAATCCCCATAAAGAGGGATATTGGTAGAAATGAACTTACTGCGCCAGCTCCTCCTCCAATTGTCTCATAATAACCATAACCCTCCTCACCAAAGGTAACATTATTCATACATCCTTGTGATGCAGCACAGACATCAAATGCCCTTAAAACAACATCAACTATGCGTTGTGAGGTAAGAACATTACCACCAACCACAGCAGCTGTTTCAGATGGATCAAGTATTGATCCTTTGGGAATGTGGAGCTTGATGGGAGCAAGACATCCCTGCAATAAAGAATAAAATACTACATTTTCTGAAAGTTTGTGAATATTCAAAACCAAAAGTTATCTGTAAATTTACCTGGTTTAAAGGTACGTCATGACCAACCATGCAACGTAGACAATATATGAGGGCAGAGAGGGTTATTGCTCGAGGAGCATTACAATTCCCCCATACCTCAAATCCAGAACCACTACAGTTCAAAAATGAATGAGTTAAGTGATAGACATATGATTAAAAGAAGTTAATACTGTGAAAAAACTCACCTAAAGTCACAAAATGCTGAGCCTTGATCTACGTCAATATCCACTGTTAATTTTATAGGCGAGCCATCATCCATATAGTCCACTGCAGAAAGCTGAGTCTTTCCTGTCATTTCCAAAGAACGTTTACCAATCTCTCGAAGCATATTTCTCACAGCAAGCTCTGCATTGCTTTGAATATGTGCCATGTATGCTTGTACTACATTTAGTCCATATTGATCAATCAGTTCGTTAACTAAAATAGAACCCTACAAAATAGAACAATTTAGAGATAAATAAATATATATTTGATTTTTCCTTTTATGAATCAAAAGTTTGAAACAGATACAAACCCTCTGATTTGCAGCAATCTGAGCTCTAAGATCAGATAGATTATCTTGGAGGTTCCTTGTTCCAGAACTGCCAGGTACTGTTCCTGGGGCCATTAGCCTCTCTATGAGACGCTGCTCTCTAAATTCACCATATCGAACTAAAAGAAAACTCTTGAAGGTGGCCCCTTCCTCAACAAGTGACTTAGAATGTGGTGGCATTGAGCCAGGAGTAATACCTCCAATATCAGCATGGTGACCACGTGATGCAACAAAGAATATTGGTCGAGGAACACCCCTAAAACAAATTGATACAAGGTAAGTCTTCTAGCACAGAATGCCAGGTATTGATGATCATTGTAATTTCTAATAATTGACTGTAACATACTTCCGGAACACAGGAGTGATGACAGTAAAGTCAGGCAGATGAGAACCTCCGGCAGATGGATGATTAGATAGAATCACATCTCCATCATGGATATCATCACCTCTGCGTCTTAGCTGTCAAGGAAAATATTAGGGTTGGTATTAACCACAATTATAATGAGAAATGTGTTCAAAAAATCAACATATAAAATATTTCACCTGGTACTGGATTGTTTCCTGCATTGCACCCAGGTGAACAGGGATATGAGGGGCATTAGAAACTAAACCTCCATCTGGTCCAAAGAGAGCACATGAAAAATCTAAGCGCTCTTTAATATTAGTAGAAATAGCTGTTCTCTGAAGCACCCTGGAAAAGATAAATAGATAGATAAATACATAAAAAATCTATAAGTGATTAGCTTCCTAAAGTAAGGTCATCCAGCCCAACATACCTCCCCATTTGCTCTGCAATACTCATGAAGCGGTGAGAAAAAATACTCAATTGTATAGAGTCCAGTTCTGGACCAATTTTATTCACCTTGCCTGAACCAATGGTAATTTCTATATTACCAGACACTGTTATCTTAGCAATACAATCTGGTTCAACAAGAATGGTACTCAATTGGTCCATTATGATTGCAGGCCCCTTAATTTCCTGTCCGGCTTTCAGCTTATCCAAATGGTACACTTTCGTTAAAACAAACCCACCATGGAAAAAGACTTGAACTTCCTGGAGGAGAAAAAACAAACATAGCAATTTGAATAGAATAGTCGATTACAGTTTCAAAGATTTTTCAGAGAAACAAGAAATTTAATGCACACCTTCTCAGGTTTAGGAGTAGTTTTGGATGATTCTATTGGGGTTTCTTTCGCTGGAAACGATTTTCCTACCCCTCTTACCCTAATATCGTCTACAACAACATCTCTCTCAGTAAGCACAAAACCAAATTCCATTTGATACCTGTCAATGAATGTTTTGAGGAAATCCCCATTAGTGCATAGTGAGCTTTTATCTGAGGAAACAGCTGAGGGTCCACACATAAGGGCACAATCAGTTCCTTTATAACGTAGGTGGAGGTAAGGTTCTGTTTCAATGTTATCACTTGTAAATCCCTGCTTTTTCAGCTCTTCCTCACAGCTTTTACTTAAGGCAAAAAGCCTGGCGTCAATTGTAGAAAAGTTTTCTGAAAAAAAAAAATTCAATTACTTGATTAGATTAGATCATTATAACATAGATGGTGGCGTATAAGTTAAATACACACCAGGACAATACTTCATAGAACTGGGTTCTTGTGCTTCATGGACAACATCAGCCAATGCCATACCATAAGCAGACAGAATTCCAGCATACTTGTGAACTCGAACTTTAGTCATTCCTAAAGATCGAGCAATGGCACAAGCATGTTGGCCACCAGCACCACCAAAGCAAGCTAAAATATGCCTACTTGTGTCATATCCTTTAGCCTTCAAGAGACAATAAAACAGA
Source organism: Frankliniella occidentalis (assembly GCF_000697945.3). NCBI lineage: Eukaryota > Metazoa > Arthropoda > Insecta > Thysanoptera > Thripidae > Frankliniella > Frankliniella occidentalis. Next base: position 3,302,377 of record NW_026267134.1, read on the forward strand.
AAACACAGTTAATTATTAGTACAAGCTGATATTCTTCAAAAGATAAAACTAAAGTATATTTTAAGTACCTGTGTTACAGCACGAATTGGGCGACACATGGCTTCATTGGCAACATTAATAAAGCCCATAGCAACGTCCATCATGGACATTTGCTTTTTGCTGGAACCTTCTGTACTCTTTGCCAAGAATTCATTTACCTGAAACCATACAAGCCAGTAATAAGGATACATTCATTTAAACTCTTTATTAATTTTAAAACAGTCAAACTACCTCAGCACTGATGGCTTCAAAAGCTGACACAGTTGCCTCTCTGTCAAGAGGTTGATCTTCTGTGGGACCAAAAATCTTTGGGAAGTATTCTGGCAACAGCCTTCCCAGACAAAGGTTGGCATCAGTAACAGTAAGAGGTCCTCCTTTGCGGTAGCAAACAGGGCCTGGGTGAGCCCCTGCTGATTCTGGTCCAACCACAAAAAGGCCAGAACGGAAAAAGAGCATAGAACCTCCGCCAGCAGCCACTGTGTTTACATCTAGCTGAATAAACATTTCAAGATTAAGATTGGGAAGGGTAAGCAGTACAGGGTTAGAAATATTTTTCAAAAGTATTTAAAGCACTTCTTACTTGAGGTGCTTGAATAGTAATACCAGCAGTAGTTGCCTCAAAAACATGCTCATACTGTCCTGCATATCTGCTAACATCAGTCGATGTACCACCCATATCAAAACCAATCACAGGTTGTTTTTCATCAGAGTCATCATCAAGATGGTAAGATGTAATACCATATCCAACCACTCCACCAGCTGGCCCTGACAAAATTGCTCTAGACCCAATAAACCTAATAATAAAAGAAATAAGAACAATTTTAAAAACTATTACAATTAATTTAATTTGTTTTAAAGCTATTTAATGAGTTATTTTTGCTTACATATCCATAGGAGTAAGACCTCCATCACTTTGCATGAAGAGTACATTGACACCCTTCAAGTTGTCTTTAAAACCAGCCACAAAACCCTAAAATATTTTTTTTCATTTGAAAAGAAGAAAGACTGTTCAATGAAATTGATCTACAGATTACAGGTGATACAGGTGGACCTGGGCCCAACATACCTGGACATATTTCTTGATATGAGGAGTTAGGTAAGCATCAGCACAAGCAGTGTAACCACGTGACACAATTCGCACCATAGGCATAACTTGATGTGAAAGAGACACATGACTAAAACCTAATTCACTGGCTAGCTTCCCAATAGCAAGTTCATGGTCTTTATGCCTGTAGAAACAACACATTGTTAATACCAAAGTAAGAATTAGATCAGAACCGAGAGGCTGAGGAAGAATATATTTCTTACATATAGGAATGCATAAGTACAACAGCTAAACTGGATATTCCTTTTTTGAGTAGAGCCAGTAATTTTGGTTTGAGCGTTTTAAGATCTGGTTCTTTAGACACCAACAATTTGTCTCCAGTTGTACCAGCTATTCGTGCCCAGCTGCGAGATTCTTCTCCAAGTTGACAACGATCTTCTTGAGCTGGTACAACTCTTGCGTCAACCTCCACTACTTCTGAATAAAGAACTTCTGGGACAGTAATAGACTACAAGGAGGATGAAAAGAATTTCTATAAGTAAAAGCAACAGATGTGTTGGTATCAATCAATGACAAAAATTTACTCACAAGATCAAATATTTTGGGGCGAGCTTGACTGCCAATATACAAGACGTCTTTGAAACCTTTTGTTATTACGAGGGCCATGCGTTCTCCCTTGCGTTCTAGGAGAGCATTTGTAGCAACGGTAGTTCCCATGCGGATCCAGTCAATGTGACTTCCATCAACAGGTTCATTAGGAGGCATCTTTTTGCCAAGTTCCTAAGAAAATAGCACTATAAGCAGCTGTCAACAAATAAATGACTTCTAGCAAAATTAATATAGGAACAAGGTTTAGAAATCACTTACCTCTTCTAGAATTCGACGAATGCCTTCCCTCGGGGCATCCTGATAATTTGATGGGTCCACAGATAATAACTTCATGACTCTTATTTTTCCCCCAGGACATCTTGCATAAATATCGGTGAAGGTACCTCCACGGTCAATAGCAAACTGAAAACCCCCATTGCGACTCATTTCAGCAGATCAAAAGAGTGTGGGACCACCTGTCAGATACTCTTGGACACCTGTAATAAAAGACACCAGGTGATAAAGATAAGAACTATTGTAATCAGAAGGGAAGTATTATGGAGCTGGCATTAGCTTAACCTTGACTTAGCAATGCAACCAGATAGAAACATAGGTATTAACAAAAAATCCATGGGTAAACTATGCCTCAATACATTTTCTAAGAATATAACGACAGAAAACAAAACCTAAATTGTGTTTTTAACCGGCTCAAAAACAAAAACAGCTGGAGGGGAGAGAAGTACGCAGCAGACGAAACGAGCAGACAAGTTGACAGTTTTTCCAACCTAACATTCTCAGCGTATTAAATCATTTAGCGATACTGTGCTGAGAAAAACGTGCTAGAAAGCCGAAATGCTAGAATTTAGACAAATGTTTCTGATCAAAAATAACAGTGCGACATCGAAAGAACTGATAACTGTACGACCTCAAACTACGCGGTAAGCATCTACGTTTCGAGGGTTGGTTAACATGTATTGCGCGTGGCGCGCCAAACCGGCAGCGGCAAGATCAAAGACAGTCTCTCGAAGACATGTCTCAGCTCAGAGCCGCCTCAGCGCTGCGGTTCACGGTTTATTTCGAGACGTCTGCCGGGTCGGGGCGCAATGACAGAGCACGGCGAGCAGCACGAGATAGAGCGCGCGTGACGTATTCCTGGAGGGCAATGACTCTGACTGGGGGTGTGTTGGTCGGGCCGGGAGTGGGGAGTGGGGGTGGTTCGGCAGGCCCGGCCCACAGTCAGTCAAGCAAGTGACTGCGGCGAAATACACATATCCACATTTTCTGGCGCCAAAAATCGTTTGCAAAACGAAAATTTTCTAAGATTGGGTATCAACGGGCTGAGAGCAACCTTGTTAACAGAGGTAACCCTCGTTCGGTGCCGTCAAGTTTCCACAATATACAAAGCAGAAGCAGCCTGCTCGTTTATGAGCTTAAGCTCAATTGAATTCCCATCGCGTCACATTTAGAGAATTTGGGAGGAGTTCCCGGCAACGACCGCGGCGACACATTATTTCCGACCAAGAAAAGCAGCCTGACCTATGCACTCCGTGTACCAGATCGGGCGGGGCGAGCGCGGTGAGGAGCGGGAGGGGGAGGAGATACGGACCCGATTAGACCCAGGAAGGGACTGGGATGACGATGATGATGATGGGTGCCGATGATGGCGCCTCGCGCACTGGTGCCGCCGAGGGAGGGAAAGACCACCGGACGCGGCGGTGCGGGGGCGGCGGCCGGGCGGGAGCAAGGTGCCTTCACCTTCAGGTGCTGAGCTAAGTGCGCACTGCGCAGCCGGGAAACACGTTTGATACAGAGGGGACCATGTCTGGGGCTGCTCGCTCGAGCGCAGCAAATAAAGTAATCGTCCCCCAGATAGTCGCGTGTCGCCGCGTCGAGCCGCGTCTCGCGCGTGACGTCAATCGAGCCAGATCTGGCCGGCGCTCCCGGTTCTCAGAACCAGTATCAGGTCATAAGTCTTGATATGTTACGCGACGTATAAGTGAAGATTAAGTCCGGTTCAGAGAAACTAAATAAAAAGCACGAAGCACGGTTAAAAGCGTGTAGCGATACTTTCGCCACATGCTAATGGCGAGCGAACCCTGTAGTACTGTAAAGTTACGAGGAACCTTCACCCTTCACTATGCTACGGTGCATGTCACACTGTTTAAAGCTTATGGCGAATTTCACGGTAAGCTACAGTGAATTACAGTGATATTTGCCGTATCTTACAGTGAAAATTGACCTAAGCTATGCTGCTGCATGGTTCACTGTAGCTCACGGTGAAATTCACCGTAAGCTTTTAACAGTGCACTGCAACTTCCAATGCTGCAGGGTTCACTGTAGTTTACGGTGAAATTCAACGTAGGCTTCTACAGGGTGGGTGATCCGCGCCGTGTTTTTTTCTGCTTATATTGTACCGTATTGCGGACGGATTGCATACTCGCACGGGGCCGAAAGGCGCCATGGCGAGCGACGATAGGCAAGCCCGCCCGCCCGCATGAATCCGGTACAGCACAAGCAGAAATAAACCACGGCGCAGATCACCTACCCTGTATTAGTGAGCGAGAAATTCAAATCGGAGAGAAGGTCAGGAAAAGTCACGAAAAGGCTGCTTCGGGTGGTAAACAAACGGTGCAGTGTCGGCACCGCAGAGGAGCTGGTGCAGCGGCGGCAACGCGGGCGGCAAGCGCTCACGCGAAAAAGCCCCTGCAGGATAGGCAACCCCCCAGCCGCATCGCACGCATGTTCCCCTGTTGCCTACTTTACGGCGTTCACCAACACCAAACCCCCCGCTACTATTTTGTTTCGTTATCCGTCGGGAACATGCCACGGGGTGCAACGCGCCTCGTTTCGAATAAAAGCAACATTTAAAGAACCAAATGAAATACACAAACACACCTCTTCTTAGCGTCCTCTACCTCGGGGTTCCTTATTTCCCTACGGAGCAGCCCAACACGGCGAAGGCGGAGAGCCGCTGCGGGGGACAAGAGCACGGCTGGGTCACTTCCCCGGCGCGAGCGTGGGCCTCGAAGCTCTGGACACAACTAACACACATGTCTTAAGTCGCCCCCACTACATTCGTGAGGCTGTCGGGAGTCGGTGGCGGGGCGAGGGGAGCACATCTCCCCCCACTCGTGGCTCTCCTCATGCCGCAGCACGGACCACAGGAGGGCCCAGGGAGAGACCCAGTTTGCTCGCTCCCAACAAGCCTCGCTGAGGCAAGGTACGGCAGATAAGGCGACTTGACACAGGACACTGTTGCAGTGCGCCGTTTACACACGGCTACGTGCAAAACGTGAGGCCGGGTGTTGCCGAACGGGAAGGGAAGTCATGTGGCACTGAATAATGGCGCCGGATATCCAACCACCGTATGGTTACTTCAGAGAACACTATAGTGAGTTTAAGTAACCGTGCCATGATTAGTACAGCACAGCTTTCCATTTTTCTGGGTATATTATAGGCAACAGTGCACCCATGCATGCATAAAGGGCCGGAGTAATGAACACACACACACACACACACACGACTAGATAACGACGCTTCGTTTACCTAGTATAGTTCATAATAGGTTGACGAGGCTTTTTAGACGAGGAAAGAGACCTCGCCCATCCCTTCTGCTCTCCGTCCCGCAGGAAGGCAGGACCCGTTTTGACATGCCCTTGTAGGAGCATTTATTTGTCCTCTCCTGCTCACGAGAGTAGTGCTGCCGATGATGCCGGTGGTGGCCCTGGTCCAGGAGAGCTCCAGCCTCACCCCCCCCCCCTCTCTCTCTCTCACTCACTCACTCATTCCCTCTGGGCCGGACAGGGGCATCACCCGCTTCACCAAACACCCCTGCGACAAGAAGAAAAAGACGGCCGGGCCGCCGGAATAAAAACTGTTGGAAAAACAGTGATAAGAGCGCCGCCTGCTGCGGGCGGGGCGGGTCCGATCATCAGTAATATAGGGAAGATAAGGCCCGGAGCGAGGCGATGTAGGATATTGACGTTTGAGAGTGAAATGAATCGGCCGCGCAGCGCAAACCAATAAAGATTTGGCGGCGGTAGGGAGCTCGCGCACGCGAGGGACCCACCGGGGCTTGTAGTGGGCCGGCTCGCGAGGTGCCGCTGTGCAAAACGTACACGTAACACACCTAAAACAAATTGAAACGCGCAGTCGAAAAGTGTGGCATTGCGCATGTGCCATGTAAGTCGCCTCACACCTACACTCACACTGTAGGAGGGAGGTAGTTTGCGGGTGGCCATCTAGTGCTGGGGTCTTCCCTCCCTGTCCACGACAACGTCGTGGCTCTGACAGTAATAATCTATAAACAGCGATAAATAGAGGGTCGCGACAACGCAGGCCGGCTGTCACATCGTGTCAAGATCAAGGTTTCAATCTGGGGCTGGCCTCGCGGTGGGGACTATCTCGCGACATCGGCAGGCACCGGCACCTCCAACAAAAGCAGAGTCTGTTTGGGCAAGAACCATGGTCAGGGTACTGACTTTGGCAGGCATTTTGTACAGACTTGAACATTTATTTCAGACTTCAAAGACCCAAAGATATTATAATTAAGACCCTTAAATAATAAAATTCATGATTCCCGGTCTTAAAAATATTGTCTTGTGTAAATAAATAAAAAACTTAACCTTCAGAATTCATAGTAAGCAATAAAATTAGAATGATAGTGAAAATATTAATCATCCGCATCACCTTCATCAGTCTTCTCTTGAAGTGTTGCATTCAAATATGAAGTGGCAGGGGCTATGTCACCACCCTTGTTTTTCACAATTAATTTATGCTTCCGAATTTTTATGTAGCCTCGAGGTATTTCTTTTGGAAGTTTACATATTGTTTGGAGAAAAATATCTATCTCTTTTCCTTTCATGCCCAAAGCCATACTGTAAGAGGAAAAAATACATCAAGTCAGCAAGAACATAAGCATTTTTAAATCATTTGAGTAAATTAGTATGTTTGAGGCAGAAACTTAGAACAAAATTTAAGTACACAAGCTTACCAGCAGAAATCTTTGAACAGCTGGGAGTTTGATGCAGGATTTGAAAGTAATTGTGCTATCATCAGCTGAAAAAAGAGGATAGCTAATTAATCAACAGATACTGCGAGTATACTTTTAAAGGCCGTGAATTTCTTTAGTACCTTATTAGTGATTGCACTGTTATTGTCACCGACGTCTAGGTAGCACTGATATAAGCGGCTAACAGATATCCAATCATGTCTTAACAGTGCTCGTCTGATTTCCTGGACAAGGCTTGGGCTAGATGCAAAGATACCTACAATCAAGGCCAAGGATTAATTTGATGTATACGTCATAAAGCAATATTAAGAGAAAATTGTGAAGACATACGTCTCGCAGATCTGTCATTCTTAAAGCAATATATATCTTCTGTCTCGAGAGGGGCATTTAACAGAGCCATAGCTTTATTCTGAACACAATAAAACACAGGGCTAGAGAGGATTCAACGAGAAACTGTAAAACACAATCGTCAAAATGAAATAAATAGGAAACTAACCCAATGTTTTCGCTCAACACGCTGCTCTGCTATTTCTTCCTTTTTCTCCTGAAATAAACGCGAAGCGCCGTGTCTTTTCTTAACAGAACCATATGGTTTCTTATTGACTGGCGTAATCGATGTATTTGTTGTATCATTACTTGAATTTGAAATATTTGATTCATTCAATTCCATGGTCACACACTTTTGAGCGGTTATGTTATGTTTATGTCATTTTCTGACACCTACATTTCTCTTCTCACGTCAGGTGAATTATAGGCAGGCGGTGAACAGCTGAGGACAAGAACGTTTTATTTTCACAGAGGGCGTTCGACCTTCTCATCAAAGTGCCTCGCTTCGTCGTAGTGTTCGTACTCATCTAAGGTCCTGAAAAATACTTACGTGAGTTTAATTGGCAGTAATGTGTTTAGCAGATTTCATGTATCAACTCATGTCATACCAGTTTTACTTTCTCATGTTTCCTTTACACCTGTTAATCTTTCCAAAGAGGGTCTATCGTCCACTTTGAGGTCGACATCACAGTTTTAGAATCAAGGTAGCAAGGGCACAAAATTCATATTTTTAGTTGATTATGTGTTCGTTCACAACAAGTTCTTTAGTATAGTACCATGAATTGTCAGTGTCTTTCAGCTAAATGACACTTACATGATTCATGTTGCACTTTACTGACACTTGATATGGTTTATCCACCACCCATAAAATATCTCGTAACTTCTTCACACGTAAGAGCGAAAGCGCCAATCTTTATAAATAATTCACATCTGTTGAGAGTAGAAAATGACACGTATGACTATATCTTTACGTAAAATTGCTATTTTACATGTATGGTTTTTGGGTGATTTGTACTAGAACGACCTAACCTCATTTCTCTGGAAGGTGCCACTTCCCTTCCCTCTGCTACCAACTTATGTCATGTGATCATTCTGAAACATTCGCAAATTACGAAAGGTTCTGTAAATTTTCTAATAATACTGTTTTTAATTATCTTTTACAGACAAAATGGCACTTAAATTAAGGACCAAGTTGCCACAATTGGCACAAACGATGGCTCGTCAGATGTCATCCCATGACATCTTCTATCACGACCAGAGAGAGCTGTGTGGCAACAGGGAGATTGTTGGACATGGAAAGAGTGGCAAATACACTTATTACGATGGCCATGATTTGCCATTCCCAGCTATCCGTTTCCGCCCGGATGATGCTGCCAGCAAGGTTTGCCGCCTTTCCATCATTTTCCAGTTCCATCAATTTAATTTATTGCAGCATTACTCTGACAATGTATTGTCTTTTTTGCAGGCACTCCGTGAGAAGGAAAAGGGAGACTGGAAGAACTTGACTCTTGAAGAGAAGAAAACCCTTTACCGACACAGCTTTTGCCAGACTTTCGTTGAGATGGATGCCCCCGATCCAGAGTGGAAGGCTGTTCTTGGGTACACTCTTATTGGTGTTGCTGTTGCTTGGGGAATGTATCTGACAACTGCTTCTATCAGTGAGTTTTTAATCTAATATTAGCATCTACGTGGATACCTTCATCCCCTCAAATTAAATTTTGTGATCAATTAATTCATAATCCGATCCTTATATTTTTTCCAGTGCCTGAGCATCCTTACCGCGAATTCTTTGATGCTCATGAGACAAGAGTAGCATCTGAGCAGAGGAAGCTTGACCGTGGAACTTACAAGGATAAGGACTTCACTGGTTGGGATTATGAGAATCGTAAATGGAAGGAATGAATTGTGTAGCAATTTTAGACAAATTGTAATTAAATGTCTTTTAAATCAATCATTGTGAAGGCTATGCCTCAAGCTTAGTTCTGACAATTTGTTTGCAAGACAGCTTGAAAAAGTGCTTTTAAAGTTTCCATTCTGTAAATATGTCTTTCAAGCAATAAACCGGGTAACAATTTGAAGTGTTTTTGAATATCTTGGGTCCAGTTCTCAATCCAACCTTAGTTAGCTTAGTGCAGCACAATGATTTCAATGTGCTGCACTATCAAATGTTACTTATGGGCATGTAAATGATTAAACTGACATTTCAGTTCCAATTGGGGATTGCAGCTTCTCTGCTTAGTGAGTTGACTATTGTAAGACTAGAGTATTGTTAACATAATGAAATCAAATTCCAAAGGGGTCAGTTTCAGTTAGCAAGTTTATTCTTCGCCAGAGTACAGTAATATTTACAGGGAAGAAGGATCAATGAACTAAAATGACAGATCACATTGATAAAAAGTCCAAAATTCATCACAAAAGGCACATTTAAAAGGGTGTATCGAGCAAAATGTCCAGCATTTACTATAATTATTAAAACTGATGCAACATGAGAAGACAACACATTACGCAATCTGCACTTTAGCACCATCTAGGTATGTTTTCAGATGAGCTCTGTCAGAATCTGTAAGTCCTGTAGTGAGAAGAGGAGAGAGTCTTCCAGGATAGGCTACAGACAATTTGCTGAGACTCTGAGCCAGATTTAACCTTGGGTCTCCTGCACCTGCAACACAAAAAATATTCCTTACATTAGCTTTAAAAGCACTTGATATGTAAAATAAACTCATCTAAAGAATACTTGCCACCCAAGGGATCATGTTCTTGTTTATTTGCAAAGTTAAGCTGAGAATAAGCAACAGTATAACCAGGAGCATCGTCTACTTCAATGAAATGGTCATCAGGATGAATGGACTCATCCTCAGGCAGTTCAAACAATCCAATGAGTGCCTGTAGTAAGGGGGACCTACAAAAAGGGTAATATTACACACTTCAGCTCTATACAAAATAGACACATTAGCAACAGCTATACACAAAACCGTATTATATCACACATACCATAGTCTTGAGTAGGGACCATCGAGTAACTGAGGACATTCACATAAGATTTTTGTGACACCAACTGCTGTAATTTTGCGCTCAACTGCACCACTTATCTTTTGCATATCTACTATCATCAATCTTTCCAGTACCATCCCAAACATCCTAGAGAGACAGAAATAAAATTATAGCAGCATCAACTTAAAACAAAAAGTCATGGTAGAAAATTAACAGTGTGTTCTACTTACTGGGCCTGAATACCATCAATCATTTCAATCAGACTATTGGCACCATACTTAACGGAGTAAAAGCACATAAACACCAAAAGGCCTTTCACAAACTTAGTAGTTTTGCTTGACTGCAAACGTTGGAAAAGTAGAACAAACACTTGACGAAGGTACGAAGATAGCGCTTGGCTGAGAGCAAAAAATTAAAGGGTTAGATAACATATGCCTCTCTCGTTAATCTGTCCACATATATTTGGTACACAACAACTCACGTTGGTAAGTGTTCTATAAGAGATTGAATTAGATAAAATCCTTCATGGTCATTCGCTTTTGAAGCAACAAGCTTTTGGAAAACACCAAGCAAACCACTCTAAAAAAAATAAATGGAAAAGATCAAAATTTATGACAATTGCAATTTAAAAATACAGGCATTGAAGAAAAAATAAAACTTTACTCACAATTTTCTGGGATTCTGCAATTTGACCAGCTCCTTTGTGAATGAATGCCCGAAGCAGACGCACAAGAGGGTGTATATTTCCTGGTCTCTCCCAAAGAACCGGGACCAGCAAGCAGGGAAACAATACCATGTATGGCTCAGGAATGGTTCCACTTTCATGCAGTTCAAGCAGTAGAGACAACAATTGAAAAACATAAGGGATGAATTCTTCAAAACAAAAGAACAAGAAATCATATTAGCTTATTAAACATATATACTGTAGCTCAACTTTTTCATTTTTCTTTAGATGTTAAATACCCTGAACGTCTTGAGAAAGAATGCCTTGGAAAATTGGAAAGAGTGCTTCCTCAAATGATGCTACAGCTGCAGGTGTAGATTTGCAGACAATCCTTCATAGAAAAAATTGCATATTTAAAGACGCACATGGTAAACAAGATAAAACAGAAAAGAAAAGAATGGCATGGATGTTACCTGATAGAAAGACCTATAGTTTCAAACAGATAATGATTGAAATGTGGTTTGCTCGGATTTCTTGCAACTAAAGCCAACTTTTCAGTAAGTTTTGGCAAGAGTTCCGCAAGGAAAGGTATAACATTTTCTTGCAGTGAAGAAAAGCTCCGCATTATGGCTGAAATAAAAATACACCATAAAATATAATACTGATAAATTGATAGATTGAAAATAACTAAATTATGCTACACCATACCTTTCATTATGTACTCATTTTCTGAGGATCCAGGAAGACAAAGAGCACCAAACAGAGAGTTTAGTAGAACGTGGGCCATCTGTGAGACTTCTTCCTTCTTTACACTGAAAATTGATAGAATTTTTTTGTAACAAAAACAAAGAAATCAAAGAATTTTTCTCATTAATACCAAAATATTTTGAAGACAATTCTCAGCTCTTCAGGTAATCTTACAGGGGTTGGTGGTCAGGTCCACGTATTGTTAAGATTTTTTCAATAGATGCTGCTGCATAAGTATGTACAACAGGACTTGCGGCAGAAAGATGATTAACAAGTTTGGGAAGACTTCCAACCACAACTTCCCGAGGCAATACTGTTCTGAATATCATGATGTATTTGATGGCGTCTGCTCTGATGACTGGAAGCGAGTTCACTTGGGAGAAGAAAAAAAAGAAACTTGTAAAAGACGAAAGAAAGATTGTTTCAATTGAAGCCCTTACATGAAGTTTAACTCCCACATACCATCAGGCTTCTCCAGTTCAGGGATTATGTGTTGGGCTGCAAAGTCTGTTAAATTGACAAGCTGACTGGACTGAGTTACACCATGTTTCTCAGTCTGTCCCTTAGCAGCTAGAGAGGTCACAAGATACAATGCAGCATCTTTACTGCGCCAGTTTTGAGCTGGATTTTCTGAATATTTCTGAAGCATTGCCTAGTTAAATAGCAAATATGTATGTTAGAACTCATAATCATAATGTGATGTAGAGGTAACTGCTTAACTTGAAAATAACCTCAACATACTTGAACATATTGACCAAAGATCTGCATCATTTTCTCTTCGAAGTAACGAGATAGGACTTTAACAAGATCACACGCTGCTCTACGCCTTGTATCGACATCAGAACCCTCAATGTCTCTTCTGATATATTCCTCAGGATTATCTTCAAAGAGTTCTTCGTCAGACGCTGGAAGTTTTAAGAAAAGAGCAGGTGGAGATGTTAAATGGAACTATTTTATTCTGAAAACCAAAAATGGCTATTACTTACTTCTGAATTCCATATTAGGTATGATCACCTTTTCACAAATACTGCTTAAAACAGTGGGATCTTCGAAAAGATGTCTGTAATGAGACCTGTCAGCAACTGTTGCAAGGAATTGCAAAGAGTTGCTAACCAGCTAGAGAAAGAAGATTTTGGATAATTAGATTCTACAATTGGAATCATTTAACAGAAGAAGAATCAGAACTTACAGAATCATATTTGGCAAGATGGCTAGTACTAGTAAGCAAATTCCACACATCTGTCACAAAAGTTGGAAGGTATGGTTGAAATTCCTCATCATACTTTTGGGCGTACAAAGCTGCATTATCACATATTTGCGATCGGAGTTGCTCCAGTAACCCAGGTTCATCATCATCCTAGTAATAAATGAGAAAGATTTCATGAATAACAAATTATACTCGAGTACAGAAGTAAAATTGAAGATACTGACCTGGGTATGTAAAGAGGGTACATCAGTGGTAAGTAAAGAGTGGAAATTTGTCATCCATGTCTCCATATTATCTTCAAAGAACTCTGGTATGTCCTAAAAAAAAAAAGCAGGAAAAATGTCACAAAAAAGATTAAGCGTACATAAAACCAAAAACATTTTAAGCCAAATAGACAGAAATTAAAAAATTGCTTACTTGAAAATTGAGGGAGTAGAAAACTTTACTAATTATTACCAAAGAGCTGTATATTACTTTTAACGCATTTGGATTGCTAGCATGGACAGTTGCCAAATTCAAGGTAGCCTGAAGGGGAAAAGTATCATTACCAGTTGTTCAGATTATTGTCACATACCTGATTTTGGAAAATTCGGTAATTAACTTACAACAAAGAGATCTGTCAAGGGCTTGGCAAAATTATCCAACACCAACTTAATTTCTGTCCACAGTGCTTGTGATTTGAATTCATATCGATATCTCTTGAAAATAGAATGAGCAGTGTGCAACACACCATTTATGATATTAAAGTCCCCTGGAAGATTTCAATGAGCACTTTGTTAAGTCACAATTATAAAATTAAATTAAATTTAACAGGAAATAAGAATAGTCCTACCTGATTGAAATTTTTCCACCATTTGACTGATGAGATTTGGCCACTTGAGAGGGAAGTCATATCGACCAATAATCGAAACTGCATCACTTAACTGCTTTTGTATGGATTCTGGAGACATCACCATTATGTTAACTATATTCTCTTTAATAGCCAACCTGTCATTGGCTGATATTCTGTCTCGTGTGTCCTCATCCTGTGAATTAAAGAAATTCAAGAATTTAAAACTGTCCATCAGAAGGTGATGATGATGTTACTACAAATAAAACTTACCGTGTGCCAGTTGCGTTTTACGTAATTCTTGAATGTTATAGCACAGGCAACTCGAATGGTCATTTCCACATTGTCTCTTGTTAATAGCTTTAACAAGAGCATTGGGTAGTTCTCGTTCACCTCCACAGACTCCAAGAAAGTTTCAGCTAGAAAATTTACACACACACAATGAGAAGAAAACCAAATGACAAAGGGTGAAGCTCGATGGATTACTGTAATACCTGGTTTTCGCACATTGACGTCTGGGTTTAATGTGTCATACAGGTACTTCTGAAGAGAAGCAAAGTTTTGGTCACTAAGCTCCATTTTCTGAAAAGAAAATTTAGATACAAAATTTACACTTGATTAAAAATGAATGGCGAAATGTTTATCACCGTCCATCTGAGCCCGACGAGAGATGTGTCAAGGCCTATACAGTAACATTTTCAAGGGAATATCTCGAGTAACGTGAAAGTAAATGAGGGTGTCATCGCTAATTTCATTTCGTAATTAAGCAAAAGTTGTCAAAAAAAATACACTGATGCTGTCTTGTCGCAAAACTTAGGTTAGGATTTACCGGTAACAAACACGCGCGATAATCCTACGTAACTGTATTTAACAGCGCTTGTTACAAGGTTACCTGTCTTAATGAGTTTGATCAGAAACTGGACGATAGGCTTCAGCGCAGCTTCAAACGATGATTACGAAACTAAACACAGGGTGTAAAGAGATCTTTGGAAACAATAGCAATGTCTTCCGTGCTCACGGCCTTTCAAATTCACAGGACCAAAATGAAGGGCGGGAAAACTTCAGTCAGGGCCAGGTTATCCAAGCCGAAGTTTAGACTACTACGTTTCGAAGTTAATTACTACTGACAAAATTCTAAAGAAACGCTTACCATGTGATTCTGTTTCTTGATCAAAGTCACAAAATCATGTCGAAGGTCATGGTTTCAAGGCAAAAGTTGAGATCGCATAGCTCTCACAAATGTTTCTGTTGGTAACGGGTTTACCCTATCGGTATGAGAAACATTCGGTTTGCACCCCGCGCGCGGAGTTTGGTTGCCTTCGCTAACATACCATCAACCATGGTGCTCGTGGGCTGTGAGTCCGGTGAAGCTACTCGAAGTTCACACAGGTAGTCGAAAACAACAAGAATAGCTTGAAGCATATTTTAGAAGGAATGAAAATATACGTCGTTTATGGGTGGACCGTCCCAGAATTACTTTGGCTTTGGTCTTTGGGTTCCGTAAGCTTGTCCCGGGACCCAAAGACCAAAGTGACGCCGGGCTGACTATAGCGTCAAGTGATGTAAAATACGTCGGCAACCATGGAGGCAAGAACTTTCCTCTGTGGCTCAACCAAAGTTCCCGTGGTCTTCCCACCACGCAGAGCGCCTGAGGCGGTAACGCCGCGCGGTGTACCCACAAAGTACCTACCCGGGCGCCAGCCGACGTTAAATTGAAAACCTGGGAGCAGCCATTGATAAATTGTACGAGACGTGCACGCGGACGCATGTGCAATGAACGCGGCGCAGCTCACCAAGTGTAGCCTAATGCATAATGGGTAAATTAGCATAATTTTGGGCGCGGTCGTGTCAGGCGGACGAGGGGAAGGGGTGGGGGTCGGGGCTGGGTGCCGCCACCGCGTCTATTACACACTAAGTGATTTCAGGCGGTGAAAAATGAGATCAGCTCCGCGTAATAGATTTTCGAACGGCGCATGCAGAAGGCCGGCGTGAGGGAACGCGCGGGGAAAGGGTGAAGGGAAGGGCCGCGCCGGCGGGCCATCACGGAGCGAACGGTGGGCCCGGCCGGGCCGCGCGAGCGAGTAGCCCAGGGTAATTAGATGGAGCACGTCCTCGCTCTGGAAAAATTCGGCGGTAAGAAAAAAAAATTGTATCTGCAACCGGCCTAGTACCGGCCTAGTTTGTAGAACATTTTCGATTTTGGACCGCGAGGAAAAAAAGTACCCGAAAATAACTGTTTAGAAATGTATTATTAGCCATAGAATATGAGGAACAACAAGCAACAACACAAAATAGCCCCCCCCCCCACACAAAAAGCGAAAATCAAACTGTCAGAATTTTTTGGCAAAGTGTGGGTGAGCAGGAACACGGCAAACAGAACCGGAAGAGCATGTAAACTGGGGCCCCGTTCTGTTTCCGTGGCGCGTCGTTCCTGCGAAACACGCGTGTATGTATGAAAACATCAAAAATCCTCTGATACGTGTTACGACTTGAAGTCGGGATGATTTGGACGAGAAAAACTCTCCGCAGGGGGGTTCCAATTATCGTCATTGCGCGGGGGAGGAGAAGCAGGGGGGGAAAGGCGCGGGCCCCGGGGGCCTAACATCCTGCCCTTCTTTCCTCCCACGTTAGCCGGGCGGCTGCCCCGCGCCGTGGCCGGGGCCCTCATGTGGGCGGGGAGCGAACGCCAGAAACAGTTTGCTATCACACATACGCGTGTAGTGCCTAATTGTACACCGCCAGGAAAGCCGGAGCAAGCCCGAGTCCGCGGTGTTCGCACGCGCGTCCGGCTGCCCGATTTTTCATTACGATATGAGCGATTCCCCCCCGCCGCGTGCATCATCATTACGTACTGATGAGCGCAGCGGGGTGGGGCGGAGCGGAGCGGGGCGCGGCGCCAGTTTTCGACTACCAGGGGGTGGCTGGACTAACCCCTCGCACTTTTGTAGTCACACTGTGCCGCATGGAGCAGTACGGGTGGGTTGCCTCATATACTCGCTCATCAGCACGTAATGCGCCGTAGTCAGCGATGATAGGCAAACCCG
>NW_026267134.1:3323208-3324298 GCF_000697945.3 Frankliniella occidentalis
TGCTGGGCTGCTGCTGTCCGCCACAGGCGGGAGGAGCGCCGTGGTGTGGCGCGGCGGGGCCCGGCCAGCTGTAAATCACCTGCGAGGCGACATTGGGAGGTTAAACACGTATGTACACCTTGCACGAGGCAGTAAGTTAGTTGTTTGGGTTTTTTCGGTTCCATTTTTTTTGCTTTGTGTTTTCTGTTTCCATTTTGGGTCGGGCGTGCAGGTCGTTTATACCCCGTGTCAAGCCTTCCTGCCCAGCCGCCGCGCCCCACAGCCCCGTGATCGACTCGACGATAACCCTTGGTCGTTTGGCGTCGTCCTCCCCTGGGTCATCAATCGACGGATGACAAGCAGGGTGGTCAGCCCGTCGCTGTCTCAGAAAATATTATCATTAGAATTATTGGAGCAAAGGGAATTCCCGAACTCAGCCGCCCCTTCTCAACTAACGCACACTCACTCACTCACTCATCGTCGCCCACGCCGGTACCCCTCTACTCTACCCAACCCCGTCCTGATTTGACTCCCGATACAAAATGGTCCGCCAGTTCGATTGTCCCGACGATAGCCGCGGTCCTTAATTGCTGTTTGGTCAGACTTACATTTGTTCTCATTCGGAAGAGTCCCGGGAGGAAGGGAGCGAGAGGAGGGGGGGGGGGATTGGGGTGCAGAGGCAGAGGATCAAGAAGAAACGATATGATTGGCATGCGAGTCAAATTAATCGTCGAAATGATAATGATCGTAAAACGGCACGACAAGCAGGCAATGATCGACGGATCGTTCCTGCTGTGGATGTCGATCGGCCGCACTCTGTGTGTGTGTGTCTTTAGGGCAATTTGCTGGCGAGTCGTGCAAAATGTTTGTTCTTGCCGCCATCGCCGCCAGTATCGAATTGTGACTTCGAGTTTCATCGGTAACGGGGCCGAGTCTCCTGGGATGGGGCCCCATGAGTCATACCCCCCTGGCTGCGCATCGTCCAGCACCACCCTATCTATCATATACTACATAAAAGAAGCCAGGAATTATTTCTGACTTCTTTGTCTCCGGGGGGCGAGGATGGAGGCCCATGGCCCTGACCGGGCCACAATACTGCACGGGGTGGGGG
>NW_026267134.1:3324367-3327037 GCF_000697945.3 Frankliniella occidentalis
AACTGACTGAGTACACGGTATTCCAGCCCAGAGGGCGGCTTGTTCGAGACTTATCAGGAGTGCTTCGGTGACCGGCTCAAAGCGCGGCTGGTTAAAGACTGGCGAGCGCACTCGTGATGCGTGAGCGCGCGGCCCGCTGCCCTAGTGAGTATTGCTGATTTAGGCAAACAGTCGGGTGGCGCGCGTGACGCATCACGTTTGCGCTGCGCTATTAAAGTTACACCTAACAGGGGGGGGGCGTGCATGGCTCCGCGCCTCTCAGTGTCTTTTACTTTTCTGCAGAAAGTCAATGTTCTGGGAGACGAGACGGGTTGGCCGGGACCGGACCGGGGGAGGGGTGAAGGTGGGAGGGAGGAGGGGGACTGTGCGCGGCGTTCCTCTACCGCCTTCCGAACGGACCGAGGCGAAGCGGAGCACGCAGGTGCACGCCAGGTAGCCCCCGGAGCGAGGAGGAGCGGGGGCGGGGGTGGAGGGGGGGGGGGGGCTATCTATTGATAGACGGGAAGTCTCCTTGCCGCTCCTGAGTCCCTCCCTCGACAACACACACACCCAAAAAAATTAAGTCAAGGCCCCGACACGAATATTTTCCCCAAGGGAATTAAACGTAATTGTCAGCTTGTTTTTATTTTTTCACGGTAGTGGAGATTGATACTGCACTAGTCAAGAGGTTGGGGAAGGGATGCCCCCGTTGTAAATCAATCCCCCTTCCCAATGTCCTCGCGTGTCCCTGCCTGCCGAGCCCGGAGCCTGACTCCTGAGCGCCCCCGAGAGGACCGCGTCCACGTCCAAGTGTGCGAATAGGACAGAGACGTCCGCGTCGGCGTGCTCGCGGACTGGGCGGACCGTGCGCGGCAGGTGCGGCTGCCTGGTCCCGATCCGCGCGCAGCGCCGCTGTTGTGACTTGCCAGCCGGGCTCAACCTACTCGTAATCCTCGCGCCTTATCCTATCTATCCCCATCACAATCCCCCCGCACGGCCCATCCAATAATAGTACTCGGCGGACCAATATCCTCATGGTGCTGCTGGGCTGCTGCTGTCCGCCACAGGCGGGAGGAGCGCCGTGGTGTGGCGCGGCGGGGCCCGGCCAGCTGTAAATCACCTGCGAGGCGACATTGACGGTGGCTGTCGGGGCGGGGCGGGCCTGGCCCCGCGTAGCCCCGCGCGGGTAGGCTGTTTATTGCCCCCTGCCCACGCGGTGGGCCCGGTCATCGCCTGCTATGCGCCCCGCCCGGCCCCGCCCGGCTAGCTCTGCACCAGCGCCTTTAGGCTCGGGTCCAGCCCTTCTCGTGTTCGTTGCCCCCGTCGCCGTCGTCTCGTCTCGTCTCGTTCCCCCCGCACCAAGCGTCTCATTCCCGAACCGTTTTTCGTCTATCGGTCCCCGGTGATTGCTGCTCCTCCTCGAGGTCTCTATCGCCCCTGCTTTCTGCCGCGGGCGAGCGCGCGCTCGCGATTGCCTAAACAAATTGCGCGCGTGTGACGCTTGTATCGATCCATCGTTCCTTTCCATCTATCGTCTGCTATGCCGTAGTGGTGGGCGCTCTTGGCCGTCCCCCGCGCCCAAGTCTCCACGGAGACCCTCCCTGCCGCGTTGTTGGGCTCTTCCCTCTTATGATATGATGGGATGGATTCGGGACCTCCAGTGCCGCCCACATATACAAGCACCGACCCCATCCCATTTCAAGCCAGCCTGTCATAGATTTGCGATGCATGTGTTCGGCCGTCCCTTTTTTCCACCCTCGGCTCAGATGCCAAGATTCCTGGATCAGTACACTGCCAGACGTTATTCGCCTCCGATATAAACACTGATTCCGCCAATCGCATTAGATGCGCTCGCTTTTACCTTTTTGTTTGCCTCGTTGGATCCACAACGCGGCTTACTGCCCTGGTATGGCATTAGGGCCGAGGGCACTGAAAAAAACAAAACCTGAGAAGCCGAGATCATTCATTTGATATCAGAAAAAATACATGCGCTGGCAAAGCTTTTCCCTGCCGCGGGCAAGTAAGATCGATCATGCACACATAAACTTTGAAAAGCACAAGTGCGCAGCGTCAGTATTACAATTTGCGAAGCGACGGGGAAGGAGGAGATTCAGTGTATTATAATTACAGAGAAAGTGTACGCGTCGTGCGAATAAACCTGCGCCGCCTCCGCCACGCCCCCTTCCTACTCTCGGCACGACACCCGAATCCCTTCGAAATGGGCTGCGTGAGCTACCCGAGGCCGAGGAGTCCCCTCCCCCGCACCTTGGCCCCCAGCGCTACCAGGTAAGTACCCGACGAACCCTTCCCCCGCCTACCCGACAACGTCCTTCTCCTTCCACTCGGTCTTCATCGCGTTTAGCCCATAAGTGAGAGAGTGAGTGTGTGAGTGAGTGAAGGAGTGAGTGTGCGCGTGTGTGTGTGAAAGAGAGAAAGAGCACTAAAACCAGAAGTGATGATAGATACAGGCTTCTAGCCCGCATGCTCGGGTGCTGACGGGTTTGCCTAACTTCTCTAGCTGTGGTGCCCTCCGGCCCCGGGCCAATAGGCAACCCGCCCGCACGTGTGCATGCCGGCCAGTATACGCATCTGCACCGACAGGGCACAGCGACCACCCTAGATAGATAGATAGATAGATAGATAGATAGATAGATAGATAGATAGATAGATAGATAGATCGGCATGCATGAC
>NW_026267134.1:3327087-3331911 GCF_000697945.3 Frankliniella occidentalis
TTCCCGTGGTCTTCCCACCACGCAGAGCGCCTGAGGCGGTAACGCCGCGCGGTGTACCCACAAAGTACCTACCCGGGCGCCAGCCGACGTTAAATTGAAAACCTGGGAGCAGCCATTGATAAATTGTACGAGACGTGCACGCGGACGCATGTGCAATGAACGCGGCGCAGCTCACCAAGTGTAGCCTAATGCATAATGGGTAAATTAGCATAATTTTGGGCGCGGTCGTGTCAGGCGGACGAGGGGAAGGGGTGGGGGTCGGGGCTGGGTGCCGCCACCGCGTCTATTACACACTAAGTGATTTCAGGCGGTGAAAAATGAGATCAGCTCCGCGTAATAGATTTTCGAACGGCGCATGCAGAAGGCCGGCGTGAGGGAACGCGCGGGGAAAGGGTGAAGGGAAGGGCCGCGCCGGCGGGCCATCACGGAGCGAACGGTGGGCCCGGCCGGGCCGCGCGAGCGAGTAGCCCAGGGTAATTAGATGGAGCACGTCCTCGCTCTGGAAAAATTCGGCGGTAAGAAAAAAAAATTGTATCTGCAACCGGCCTAGTACCGGCCTAGTTTGTAGAACATTTTCGATTTTGGACCGCGAGGAAAAAAAGTACCCGAAAATAACTGTTTAGAAATGTATTATTAGCCATAGAATATGAGGAACAACAAGCAACAACACAAAATAGCCCCCCCCCCCACACAAAAAGCGAAAATCAAACTGTCAGAATTTTTTGGCAAAGTGTGGGTGAGCAGGAACACGGCAAACAGAACCGGAAGAGCATGTAAACTGGGGCCCCGTTCTGTTTCCGTGGCGCGTCGTTCCTGCGAAACACGCGTGTATGTATGAAAACATCAAAAATCCTCTGATACGTGTTACGACTTGAAGTCGGGATGATTTGGACGAGAAAAACTCTCCGCAGGGGGGTTCCAATTATCGTCATTGCGCGGGGGAGGAGAAGCAGGGGGGGAAAGGCGCGGGCCCCGGGGGCCTAACATCCTGCCCTTCTTTCCTCCCACGTTAGCCGGGCGGCTGCCCCGCGCCGTGGCCGGGGCCCTCATGTGGGCGGGGAGCGAACGCCAGAAACAGTTTGCTATCACACATACGCGTGTAGTGCCTAATTGTACACCGCCAGGAAAGCCGGAGCAAGCCCGAGTCCGCGGTGTTCGCACGCGCGTCCGGCTGCCCGATTTTTCATTACGATATGAGCGATTCCCCCCCGCCGCGTGCATCATCATTACGTACTGATGAGCGCGGCGGGGTGGGGCGGAGCGGAGCGGGGCGCGGCGCCAGTTTTCGACTACCAGGGGGTGGCTGGACTAACCCCTCGCACTTTTGTAGTCACACTGTGCCGCATGGAGCAGTACGGGTGGGTTGCCTCATATACTCGCTCATCAGCACGTAATGCGCCGTAGTCAGCGATGATAGGCAAACCCGCCCGCACTGCTGCATGCGGTATACAGTACAAGAGGGCGTGGGCGTGGGGTCAGAATCCGCCACACCTGGTATACCGCACAAGAGGAAGACAGGCGGGAAGTTCCACCCTTTTCGCCTTTGGGGGTGATCGTGCTTGCTGAAAGGGGGTTGCGAAGGGGCGCTACGCCCCACCACGCCCCACCACGCCCCGCCACGCCCCGCCACGCCCCGCCACGCCCCGCCACGCCCCGCGAAGCCCCGCTGCGCCATGCAGCTCCCCGCCGGGGACACGGCTGTCTGTTTGTCTGTCTGCCTGAGTGCGTGTTAATGCAAACGTATAAGGAGAGGTATAAGTACTTGCATGCGGCCAAGATAAGTGCACACGAGCAGAGCGCGGGGGCGTGGTGGAGCGGGGCGGGGCAGGGGTGGCGGCGGGGCCGGCCGCGAACGCCATAATGCTGTACACGGTAGTTTAGTAGGCAGCAGGACCAACGCGCGCTGCAAGTTTAAAATGGAAACCTCGGCGCTCGCGTTCTGTAAACATATTTGCCTCCTGCAAACACACGAACTCAGAAAAGGGACAACTGAGGCTGTGCTCGATGGGCGAGCCTCGGACCTAGGCCATATAACACAAAAAGGGCAATCACGCAATCGGGACCAAGCAGTCTCTTCGCAACCCCTTGCACCCCGAGTGACCCCCGGGTCAAGGAGTCTATTCGCACCCCTCGCACCCTGAGCGAACTTCGCCGGACGACGCGGAGGGGGCGTGCGGGCTCGCCGCCGGCAGGCTTATGTGCAGCCTCTGGAGGCGAGACTGGCGAAGCCTGGCAGTGCCTGGCAAGGCGGGCAGGGCGTGGCGGGATAAAGCCCCACGGGGGGTAGCAGCTCCAGCCCGGCCCCGGCCCGGGCTCCAGCCCCCGGAGGGCCCCTGATTTGCATACTAGATGGGTGGTTAACATGGTGCATGCTCTCGCCGGCATTATATCGGCGCGAGGTGGGGGAGGGCCGGGAGGGGGAGTTGGCGGATGGGGGCATCCACCCGAGTGAGTAAAGAGAGAGAGAGGGGGGGGGGTAAACACACGCCGAGGTGCACGGTGGTGCCCGCGGTGCCCGACGCGCCGGACAGCAGAGAGTCGCCATTCATCTGGAGGCGCGCGAAGGCCGGGGCAGGCAGCCACGGCCTAGGAGGCCCCGCCCCGGCCACATCGCACCCAGGAGGGCAAGGCAGGAGGGCCCCGCCGCCGCACCACCCCTTCGGCGAGTCGTTGAAAGTTAACGGGACGGGACGCGGAGGAGGTTCCTTATCAAAGGAACGGACATAACAGTTAGCGAGCGAGCAAACGGCCACGCCGCCGGCGCCGCGGGCCGCCCGGGTACGCCCCCCCTCTCCTTCCACCACCACCACGCACACACCTGGCGAGGGCTTCTCGGTGCTCGGCTAGTGCCAGAGCAGTTGGGCCGCACGGTCAGCCCTTCATATGGGTGGCAATACTGAAAAGTGTGCGTTTCGAGACCGCCCTCCATGCCGCCCGCCCAACTTCCACCAGTCCTCCCGCAAATCCTGTGGGTAGGATCGGTTGCCTACCATTCGGGCGCGCAGGCACGATGGTCTGCCTACCCTCCGGGGGGTTTGAAGGGGGGTTGCAGTAACATTTTCCTTTTACGGGCTTCCTTTGGGGGGAGTGTAGGTAGGGTAGGCCATCCGCGGCCACACGAAAACCAACTACCAACACAGAGTAACAGCGGGCCACCCGAGGGGAAGGTGGGCGCGGGGGTCGGGGCGTACCGCCTCATCTCGACGTGGAAAGTGAGACCCACCGCCTCGATCCCGCCGAGATGATCCTCAATCCCCCCGCCTCTCCCAAACCGCAACAATTAGTAGAGAGTTGTGTGTGTTGTACGGCAACGGCACGCCGCCGTGCCCTCCCGGCCCTCCCTCCCCTACCCCGCACCCCGCCACGTCCCCGCGGTGTCACCGGGACCCTCCCGGACAGCTGTCACGGCGTTGTCATAAGACACTGCACCGCCCCGCCACCGCACAGAGAGAAATGTTTTTGTACCCTTGAAAACGCAAACCCGTTCCCAACGCCATTTTTACGCCGGGTGCTCATCCAAAGCATCCTCCAAAGGCCTCCCGGCGGAGCTCTGCACCAAAGTGTTTGAACTGTCATGCGATTCGCGGAGAGTGCCGGGCAGCATGCGCGCGGCGCACCACTACAAGGCGGGCGCGGCGTGATACGTCGACGAGGTAATAACTAACCTTCCTCAACAACGCCGTGGCCGCCATGAGCACGGAGCCGGCGGAGCCACACCGAGACGAGGCGTTACTGCATGCGCGTCTGTCTGCGCGTGGTGTTGCTTTGAGCGACATCCCCATCCGTCTGTTCTCTTCTTTTCTCTCGCTCCATCCCCCCTCTCCCTCTCTCTGCCCCTCTCCGTCTCCATCTCTCTCCCCCTCTCGCCCTCCGCCACTCTTTCCTCTCTCTTTTCACTCCGCGACTGCTCCCTGCGAACCGCCCCGCTGCAAACAATGACGCATTACGGCGGCGGCGGAGCAGTTTTCTTTCCAGCATGAAGGGTAGATTTATTTATCCGACCGCAGCAGTCTGCTCGCTTGCTTCGTGTGGGAGTGCGTGTCGTGGGTAAAAGTGTGAAGGGCTGCGAGGGGAAGGCACACCATCCCATCGCGAAGGGCAAGGGCGTTTGAAACGTTGGTCGACTGACCGGGCCACGGATGTGGCGCGGCTTGGCGTGGCGCGGCGGTGCTAGGTTAGGCCCCTCGGCGGTCGGCCCGGCCGGCCACGCGGCGTGTTTGACTACATTCTACCGGGCTGACAAGTAGAATGCGCGTAAGGGGCGTGCATGCTCTTCTCGCGACTCTGTCATAAATAAAAGGCTGGGCAGAGCGCGGTAAGAGGGCAGAGCGCCACTCTCCCCCCTCTCCTCTCTCTCTCTCTGTCCCTCTCTCCTCCCGGCCCCCTCACGCTGACGTCTCGCGCAGCCATCCCGCTCTTTAGAGTACACAAGCTTGGCGTGGGAGGTTAAACACGTATGTACACCTTGCACGAGGCAGTAAGTTAGTTGTTTGGGTTTTTTCGGTTCCATTTTTTTTGCTTTGAGTTTTCTATTTCCCCTGGCGAAGGACCGCCCGACCTGAAATGATTGTTCGCTAAACGTTTGCTGTTTGGTCGCTATCGGTGCGCGGAGGGTCGCGCAAGGGACGCTAACGGGTCGTCAGGGATCGTCACTGTCCTCGTGGAGGACTGAGCTCGGTCCGCCATCGAGTCGCGCTGTTCGCTCTTGAGCGACTTCAGTACGCATTTGCGTCGTCATTTGGTCGTCATATTCGCCTTGAAAGCGACTCGAGTACGCCTTCTGTTCGCCCGGTTGGCCCGGAGGGGCCGTGGTCATCGGGTTTT
>NW_026267134.1:3336557-3344891 GCF_000697945.3 Frankliniella occidentalis
CTTTCTGCTGATCCTAGATAGATAGATAGATAGATAGATAGATAGATAGATAGATAGATAGATAGATAGATAGATAGATAGATAGATAGATAGATAGATAGATAGGCATGCATGACCGCGGTGCCGGAGCCTCCGCGTGCGTCCACAGCGCGTCGCCCCACGCCATGTTGACCAGCGGCGATGAGCGGACAGGTCCAAAACACGGCAGGAGCCCCTGTCCGCCCCATCCTTCCCCATTTGACTCCGGGCGTGGCGGGGCGGGGCGGGGCGACCGCTGCGATCGTGGCCCGCACAGGCCCGCGCGGCCGCCGCCATCTTGAATACCAATCCTCCCTAGCTAGATTCTCATCCCGAGGCCCGGCGGGCCCGGCAGGCCAGTGTGTGAGTGCACGAACAAGAAAGGGAGCAGCGTGGAGCAACGCCACACCCACCGGAGCTCCCCGTGCACGGCGCCGCGGCCGCGGCCGAGATCGCGTCCTCGCCGACCCGCCCGGGCCGCACGACGGGGACCTGTCGACGCCGGTGACGCTGGTTAGGTAAGGACCACGATGGCAGGTCGCTATGGGGGCCCGATGGACTCCTCGTCGTCCAGAAACGGCCGCAAATCTTGACTTTCCGCGGCGGCCGAGCTCGGGGAGCACAAGTTGGTGAGACTCGAGCCATAGCGACATGACCGCCAGCGCGGCCCGAAAGACCCGACGGACCCGACCCGAACCCAACGAGCGAGCCGAGCCGAGCCCAGCCGAGCGGGGCCGCGTCCGGGGCGTATCTGCCGTCCCGCTCCGCCCCGGGGCTCAGGTGCGGGCAGCTGCCTCCGAAGCGACCTGACCAGCCCACCGGGCTGGCAGGCAGACAGGCGAACGGCCAGCCCGAGCAGGCGGCCGCGGCGGACCGTAGGCGGGCGCACAGGTGGAGGGAAGGGGGTGGGTGAGGGGGAGGGGACCGGCCTGGAGCCGGGCGGGGAGGGCGGGCGGAGGAGAAGGGAGGAGGGTTCCTCAGTGAGTGCTGGAACGCAGCGAGGTGAGGCTCGTACGTGTCGCGTGGCGTCGGGCTGATCGCACCGGGACAAGTGTCGCGTCGTGTGAATGTGATAGTGAACGCGTGTGCTTCTGTGATAAAGTGTGTCGCGAGTGATAGTGTGAGCGTGTGATTGGATACAGTGATGATGTGATGTGCAAAGCCATGCGTGCGAGCGTGCACGCCCTCCTGCACGCCCTGTGCGTGCTCGCGCAGCTGGCGCTGTCCGTGCACGCGCAGGGCCCATGGCCCGGGCCAGGACCGGGCCCCGGGTCAGGGCAGGGCCCCGGCGAGCAGATGCAGTCCCGCGCCGTGGAGACGCGCGTCCAGCTGGAGATTCTGGAAGGCCAGCCCCGAGGCACAGTGGTGGGCGGCATACCGACCAAGCCAGGATTCACCTACCGCTTCAACGAGCCACCCCGGCAGTTCACGCTCAATGCCACCACGGGGGAGATCAGGACCACCACCGTCCTGGACAGGGAGTCCCTCCGCAATGAGCGCTACGACCTGGTGGTCCTATCGTCCCAGCCCACCTACCCCATCGAGGTCCGCATCGTGGTAGTGGACGTCAACGACAACAGCCCCGAGTTCCCCGAGTCCTCCATCGCGGTGTCCTTCTCGGAGAGCGCGGCCGCGGGCACGAGGCTGCTACTGGATGCGGCCTCGGACAAGGACCAGGGCGCCAACGGCGTGTCCAACGACTACCAGATCGTGGACGGCAACGTGGACGACAAGTTCAGGCTCGAGGTCACCGACAACCCGGCCGGCGGAGCCTACCTGCACCTGGAGACGACGGGCAAGCTCGACCGGGAGACGAGGGCCAACTACAGGCTCAACATCTCGGCGAGGGACGGTGGAACACCGCCCAGACACGGATACCTGCAGGTCAACGTCACCATCCTGGATGTGAACGACAACCCGCCCATCTTCGACCACTCGGACTACACCGTGTCGCTCAATGAGTCTGTGACGCCCGGATCAGCTGTTCTGCAGGTCATGGCCACCGATTCAGACGAGGGCGACAACGCCAAGATAACCTACTATCTGGCTGACCTGGAGAGACAGTTCGTCGTTGACCCGGAGACGGGCGTCATCACCACGACCGAGTCGTTGGACTGCCCACACCAGCAGAGCTGCCCACAGACCTCACAAGAAGGGGAGAACGCCCAGCCCCGGCGCGGTAGCTGTCCAAAGTCGTGTGTCTTCACAGTGTTCGCCCGGGACCACGGCAGCCCCCGCCAGGACGGCAGGACATACGTGACCGTCAGCCTGGTGGACGCCAACGACCACGACCCCACCATCCGCTTCAACTACTTCCCCGCCACGTCCACGTTCGCCACGGTGGACGAGAACGCGGCCAACGGGTCGGTCGTGGCCGCCATCTCCGTCGTTGACAAAGACGAGGGCCTAAACGGCGCCACGACCGTGGGCATCGCGGCCGGTAACGAGTTGAACCACTTCCGGCTGGACTCGCTGAACGACTTTGACATCGTGCGCGTGAACGGCATCCTGGATCGCGAGCAGATCAACAAGTACAACCTAACGATTGTGGCTGCCGACAAGGGGTCCCCGCCACGCACCGCCACCGCCTTCCTCATCATCCAGGTGAACGATGTGAATGACCACGAGCCCGTGTTCACCAAGAGCGAGTACTCCGCAGTGCTGAGCGAGCTGGCGCCCCCGGGCACCTACGTGGCGGGCATCACCGCCACCGACGAGGACACGGGGGTCAACGCCCAAATCTACTACGCCATCGTGTCTGGAAATGACCAGCAGTGGTTCCACGTGGACGCGGGGTCCGGCCTGGTCACCACCAGGGCAGCCCTCGACAGGGAGATCCAGGGCACCGTCGAGCTCAACATCTCGGCTCGGGACGGCGGCCCCAACCCCAAGTGGGCCTTCACCCAGCTGAAAGTGACCATCCTGGACGAGAACGACGAGAGCCCGCGTTTCTCGCAGGACGTGATCAACGTGTCGCTGCCGGAGGGCACGCCCCCGAACACCCTCGTCGCCATGCTGACGGCCGCGGACCACGACCAGGGCACCAACGGCAGTGTCACCTACTCCCTGCAGGCCGACGCGCTGCAGCGCTACCCTGGCGCCTTCGCTTTGGACTCGATCACGGGGCAGCTCACCACCAAGGCCAAGCTGGACCGGGAGGCCATCCCCAGCTACGAGATCGTCGTCCTGGCGAGAGACCAGGGCTCGCCGCTCCGCTCCTCCACCTCCACTGTGCACTTGACCGTCAGTGACGTCAACGACAACTCCCCCGTCTTCTACCCAGTACAGTACTTTGTGCACGTGCACGACGACACCCCCCTGGGGACGTCCGTGGCGCGTGTCACTGCCCAGGACGCCGATGAGGGGGATAACGCCGAGATTCGCTTCGCCGTGGAGAGCGGCGGTGAGGGGCTCTTCCACATCGACGAGGCCACGGGCGTGCTTTCAATCAAGTCGCCCCTGCGCGCCGCGCAGAAGTCCCTCTACCGACTGCGCGTGTCCGCCAGGGACGCAGGTGACAGGCGGGCCCCAGAAGACGCCCTCATCGAGGTGGTCAAGACCCGGAAACTGGAGAAGCTGGAATTTGAATCTGAACGCGGTTATGACTTCCAGGTGGCAGAGGACGACTCCCGTGAGGAGGCCGCCGTAGGCAGACACGTGGGGCAGGTCAAGGTACGTGGAGAGGCGGACAGCGTGCGGTACAGCCTTGTGTTCGGCGACGTCAACAAGGTGTTCAACATGGACGAGAGGACGGGTGGCCTGTCCACGGCCAGCAGGGTTGACAGGGAGCAGGCCGCCACCTACAGGTTGACGGTGGCCGCGCGGTCCGGGCTCGCCTACGGGCAGACCACCATCAACGTGACCGTCCTGGACGTCAACGACAACGAGCCCCGTTTCAGCCGTGAGCGCGAAGATGTCCGTTTGGCCGAAAACTCGGCCGTCGGCCAAGAGGTGTACCTTGCTCACGCCCAGGATCGCGATGCAGGCGTCAACAGCCGTATTCTGTACAGCCTCAGCAAGAACCCAGACGATCAGTTCCGCATCGTGGAAACAACTGGCGTCGTCTACCTCAACCGCCCCATCTTGACGGAACCGGGGACGTCCATGCAGCTCGAGGTCACCGCCACGGACAGCGGCAGGCCCGCGTTGTCTTCGAAGAACACGGTTGTCGTGACTGTCGAGGATGTCAACGACCACACACCTGTCTTCGACCACACCTCCTACGAGACGTCCCTGCTCGAGTCCACACCGGTGAACAGTCGTTTCTTTGCTCTGGCAGCTAGCGACCAGGACTTGGGCGCCAACGGCTTGGTGTCCTACAGCATCACGGAGGGTGACGGCGACGGCAAATTCGGCGTCTTTCCAGACGGCTTCCTGTACGTGCGCAGCGCCCTGGACCGGGAGGAGAAGGACTACTACGCGCTCACGGTGACGGCTCGGGACAACGGCGACCCGCCGCGCTCCTCCATGGTCCCCGTGGTCATCCACGTGGTTGACGAGAATGACAACGCCCCTGAGTTCAACAACGCCACGTTTAACTTGGTGCTTCGGGAGAACGAGCCCCCAGACACCTTCGTCGGCAAGCTCATGGCCTCAGACAAGGATATGGGCCGCAACGCCGAGCTCACATACTCCATCGCCAGCCCCAACAACGACTTCACCGTGGACCCGCGCAACGGCTTCATCAAGACCCTGCACATGTTCGACCGCGAGGAGCTGCTCCGCACCACGGGCCAGACCGTCGTCACCCTGGAGGCGTACGTGGCGGACAACGGCCAGCCGCGGCTCCGCGACAAGGTGAAGGTCAACGTGTACATCACGGACGTGAACGACAACCCTCCCCGCTTCCTGCGCACGCCCTACCGCACGCAGGTGTCCGAGGGCTCCACCGTCGGCACGCAGGTGCTCCGCGTCTACACGATGGACGCCGACGAAGGGCTCAACGGCGACGTGTTCTACTCTATCCTGGCGGGTGACTCCGAGGGCCGCTTCGCCATCGACGAGGCCACGGGGCAGATCGCCCTGGCTCGACCATTGGACCGCGAGACAGTCTCAAAGTACACGCTGCAGGTGGTGGCTATGGACGCGGGGCTCAACACGCGGCTCAACAGCAGCACTACAGTCGTTGTCGACGTCCTGGACGAGAACGACAACGCCCCCGAGTTCACGCAGAGCGAGTCCCACATCGAGGTGCTGGAGACCACCGCCATCAACACGAGACTCATCCAATTCAGAGGCTCCGACGCCGACCTGGGTGTGAACAGCGAGGTGACCTTCTCCATCACGGCGGGAAACCGAAGGGACACGTTCCACGTGGACCCTGCCTCTGGCGAGCTCTACCTGTACAAGCCGCTGGACTTCGAGGACATCAACGCCTACACACTCAACATCACGGCCTCGGACGGAGGGAGCCCCCGGCTCTCCACCACCATCCCCTTCCGAGTGACCGTCCTGGACAGCAACGACAACCCACCGGCCTTCCCCAACACGGCTATCGTCCGCCAGATCCGCGAGGGCATCCCCGTCAACACCCCCATCGTGACCGTCACAGCGGAGGACCCCGACTCGGGCGCCAACGGCAGGATCGTGTACTCCATCACGGCGCAGGAGCCCGAGGGACGCAACGGCCGTCAACACTTTGGCATCAACCCGAGCACGGGCGTCGTGCACACACTGCTCCCCATCGACCGCGAGTCCGTGGACACCTTCCGGCTCACTGTCGTGGCCTCCGACCAGGCCGAGCCAGCCGCGACGCGCCTCAGCGCAGAGAAGCTGGTGACCGTCATCGTGGAGGACGTGAACGATAACGCACCAGTGTTTACCTCCATGGCTGCCGTCGTGCTGCCCGCGTCCGGCGACGTGGTGACCACCGTGGCGGCGAGGGACGCGGACTCTGGCAGCAACGGGCTAGTCACGTACGAGCTGGTCAGCGGCGACCGCGAGCTCTTCGGCCTCGAGAGGTCGTCGGGTATCCTGAGCCTCCGCCGGCCGCCCAACCCCACCTTCTACCGCTACGAGCTGGCCGTCAAGGCCACAGATGAGGCCGTGCAGGTGGAGCGCCTCTCCACCGACGCGTACATGACAGTCCTGGCCGCGGGCGAGCCCGGCCCCGAGTTTCAGGGCGGCGCGGTGCGTGCCCAGGTCGCCGAGAACATGCCGGCGGGGACGTCCGTGGCCTCAGTGCGCGCCATCGTACCCTCTCGCCCCGACGCCGCGGTGGAGTTGTACGTGACCAACGTGACGGCCTGCGGGTCGGGCGCGCAGGCCGAGAGGCTGTTCGCCGTGGACCCCAAGCTCGGCGTCATCTCCACCACGCAGCCCATGGACCGTGAGGCCGGGCCGCCGTCCGCGCCCTGCTACAACATCGAGATCTTTGCAACCGTTGCTGGTGCCAAGAGACCGCAGACTCAAACGACAATGGTGAGTTGAACAAAATTTCTTACTACTTGGTTACTTATCGCGGGTCTTACCGACATTGGCCTATCCGCTCGAGAAGGAAGATGCCTAACGGTCTTATCAGCAAACCCTTTCCGAGCCGCGGCTGCCGCGGTAGCGAGTCGCGTGAACGCGTCCACACGTGAGAAAGTAGCTGTGCGGGTATGTGTGTGTGTGTTTCCCTGCTCCGCGCCTGGAGCACGGACCGTAATGAAATGAAACATTCAGCTTTTAAACGCACTTCACTTCCTCCCTCCACATTATCCTCATTATTGTGCTAAACACTCAGAACGGACCGAACTGGGCGCGCGGGCGTCACGCACAAAGTGTTTCTCTCCCCCTCCACCCTGACGCTCTCTCTCTTTCTGTCTCCCTCTCTCTCGCTCCCTCCTGCTCTTTCTCGCTCCCTCTCACTTGTCCTCTCGGTCCTCTCTCCCCTCCCGCTCTCCCTCTTTAAAGGGCTGCGCTCTTGAAGGCCGATCTATATCGTCCATTGGACCGCTGGTCCACACAGGGCCGCGTCGGGCGTGGCGCGGCGTGGTCCTCTGCCGCCTTCTCAATGGGTGCTGATTGCCAGATAAAAATCACCCGCCACATTCTATCGGTGTTTTTATTTGTTTTCTACGAAAATGCGTCACCCCCATAAGCTCGGTAACCCACGCTTTTCGTTGCCTCATCGCACCCGTTCAGTGGTTCAGACCTCCCTACTGATGAGGAGGGAGAGAAAGGAGAGGTAAAGGGGGGGGGGGGGGCAGATCGAAAATTATGTGACTGATTGGAAGACTTCTCATGAGGCAAAGTACAGAGGAGTAGTCACCAAAGTTTTCGAGAGGCGCGGGGGTCGTTCAACCCACAATACAACCCACTCCTCCCGCCGCGGCGCTCTCTGCCCCGCCAGCAGCTCTTGGCAGTGTACGTCACTTTGCATACAACAGGCTGCACCGGCGCGCCCGTCCCGCCGCGGCTGATGGATTTACACGCGTCATATGCCACACGTATTATTGTTATTTTGCGTTATTACGAGGTCGTTAACCGCTTCATTTTATATACTCGATTCAAAATAAGCCGAATGTATTTTTTGGGGGGGCGGCCCGCCGTGCCGTCGCCCTGTTTACGATCGTGTGGAGCGTCCCCTCGCCCCGATCTGCGAAAGGATTGCAGCTGCAGCAGCAGTTCGGGCTGGGCGGAGGGGCGCGGCCGGGACCGCGACGCTGCGGCGGCGACGTGGCGACGACTTTGGCTACCCGGCCGGGCCGCGAGCTGGACGTGTGGTTGTGGGCACCTCCACCCCACCCCCACCCCTCCCGCCTGGGGTAGCACCATCCGCGGGGGAACTTCCACGCCATTGCCTCGCCCTTATCATCAGCCGAAGCCCATCAAGGAGAATATAAAACAACATATTCAGCGAGAAAAATTAGAGTGAGGAGGGGGAGGAGGAGGAGGCGGTGGCAGCGTTGGGCCGGGGGTTCATCTCTCTCGGCAGCCGTAAAAGTAAACGCCACGGCTATAAAATGTATGCACGCCGCCATTTTGAGAAAAGGATAAATATATCGCACAAAGATGCAGTCGCACTGCACACAGCACCCGCAGCGACCGGTTGGTTGGTTGGTGGGTTGGTGGTATGTAGTGGCGGTGTGGCAGCACCGAAAGCTACAGGTACAGTCTGACCAGGCATGTGTATGTACCGCCTGGAATTTCGTGGATGCTGTACCGCTTTGCAGGGGTGTCGGGCGGGTTTGCCTATCGCCATGCTTTAAGGCGGCAACGAGCAGGATGCGGCACGGTATGTACTACGAAAGTCAACTGGTTTACTTCACGGAAAAATAAATGACCTAGGCCAACAATGTCATATAAATCTCAAAACGAAACAATAATTTTTAT
>NW_026267134.1:3347851-3352320 GCF_000697945.3 Frankliniella occidentalis
CCTTTCGGAGGTGGCCGCCATGCCGCATAGCGGGCAAGACCGTGGAGGACGCGTGACGTGTCGTACACTCCAGGCGAGGCCGTGAAAATGAAATGATTTTAAAATAAAAAGAAGAGTTAATGGCTGGTCAATTAAAAAGTGAATAATTAATAGTGCAAGAAAAGCGTACATGAGGCCCGGGCTGCAGCAGAGGCCGGGAGTTTCTTTTCTTTGCGGACTTGATGGGATTAATTGTGTGTGCTGCAAAAAGTGCACCTCGGCCACGCCACGACAGCCCACGCCTGCACGAACGCGAATACGCTCCGGGTGTTTCAATCGTGTTCCCTTTCCTTTTGGCGCGGTCGGGGCCGGAGCGGCCGAGCGGTGGTGAGGACGGGACGCGAATGTGGTCGCGGGTGAACGCGAGGGCAGCAGCAGCAGCAGGGTGCGCTCGAAGAGCTCGCCGCGCGGGGTCGCTGGCAGGCCAAGTTTGGTGCAGCATCCTCTGGAGCCTTTCGTTCTCGGAATGAACATTTTTGCGGAGCGTTGGGCCGGTGCCGGTGCGGCCCCTGGGAGGGACTCTGGATGTGCATCGGACTGGTTGGACTGGCGCAGGACAGGGGGAGGGGGGGCAGGCCGTGCAGCCCAGCCGCTCTGCAGGGCGGGCAAGGCAGGCCCAGGCCGAGCTGGGCAGAGATCTCTCGGAAGAGAAACGCGCGGCCGGTAACTGGTTCTGTCGCAGAGCGCGGGGCGGAGCGCGGGGCGGAGGGCGGGGCGGGGCGGCGTGTCGCGGGGCCGAAGCCATGCGGACTCGCAGGGGATGGGGGACTCCGGAGGGAGGGGGGGAGGTCGGCCCGCGGCGCGGAGGGGACGCAGGACGTCAACATCTCTCGCAGGGCGACGCGCAAGCCGAGGCGAGAGGCCGACCCGACAAGGTATGAGAAAGTCGCAGTTACTGCGTGGGGGAGGTCCCGCCCTCGCGGCGCGGGACGCACGTTTCACCGGCTAGAAAGAAATGGGGGCTTTTATGAACCATTATTTCTATCGGTGGCGAAAAAAAAAGAGAGAGAGAAGAAAGAACGCATCCCCGGCTTTTCCCGAACGCGCGGCGCATTCGGAATCCAACGGCATGGTGAAGGCAGATCTTCTCGTCCGTGAGTGAATGGCTACCGGGGGATCAGCGCTCAGCACTAGCGGCAGCAGCAGCCACGACGGCGGGGAGAAAGAGGAAGAAAGTCAAAGGACTGCGCGGAATGACCCGACGTGATTCCCCATCGCCACAGCGGCCTGCCTCTCGGCCTGCCTCTCCTCCGCGGGGCGCGCCGCGCGTCACGAGGCACGCCGCGCAGATAGGGCAAGAGTCGACTGCGCGCCGCGACCCTGCGAAGAACGAACGAGACGCAAATGGCGAAGGAGGAAAACTACTTGTTTCTCTACTTACTAGTTTTTACCGCCTGTCTAAACCATGGTGGGCCGGTGGACCGTCGATGCCTTTCATGCTTCTCTCTCTAGGTGTACTGTACCGGATGCACGCGTGCGGGTGGGCTTGCCTATCGTCGCTCACCGAGGCGCCTCCCGGCCCCGTGCGGCTATGCAATCCCGCAACACTGTTGTGTCCGCTCTGAAACACCACGCCTGGTACATTTGGGGTATTTGGACTCCGATGTACCTCTTTTTCCTGTTCGACTCTTGGGGCACACTGCCCCCTGCCTTCGACCACCGCCACTGCAAGCGACTGTGCCACGCCCCCCTCCCCCACCTCACCTCCCCCACCTCACCTCCCCTAGCCCCGCTGCCCTCGCCCTCGTCGCCGCGGGCGACCACGATACGTTGGCCCATTGTCATGAAATTTCCGAATCGACGGCGGCGGCGTCGGAGGCGCAGGAAGCAGATAGGATACGGCTACCCGGGTGGAGCGGGGTGGGGCGGGGCGGGCCGCGTGCCGCACGAAACGCCCGCGGGCAGCCGCCCCCGCGGTAGGTATCGCCCTGATCTGTTTGGTGAGCCTGGAGCGGGGTCCCGCCCGCGCCCCCGCCGCCCCCACACCCCGGCACGCCCCCACGACCCGCCCCACGGGCCACTGCTCGGCACGGGGCGCGCACGCGCTGGCCGAGGGAGGGAGAGGGAGAGGGGGACGGGGACGGAGACGGAGACCACCGAGGAGCCCGCAGCCCGCGGGGTGATGGGACTACAGGACCAGCATCATCAGGATGGGACCAAATAAAAGGACACTGGCCTTGCACGCGGCCGGTGCTGCTGAAATAATGAGCCCCAACTGTGACAGATGGAAACGCTTATTCGCGGCAATCAGCGCAATAATCAATCAATTAAATGCCGCAACCGCCGCAACGGCCGCGCCTCTCTGGCAGCGCAGCGCTGGCTGTCCTCTTTTCAGGCATTGCTCTCTTTACGTGTATTTTGTTGTTGCGTGTTTTTGTTGCCCCCCCCCCTTCTCCTCCCTCGGGGCCTCTCTGTCCTGGCCTGGCCTGCGTGGCGTGGCGCGCTTTCAAGTTTTGTGCGGTGACGTTGTGATCTGCGAACACGGCTAATTATCTGGCTCAAATACCGAGGCTGTGCGGCCGGGCCCGGGCCGCAGGCTGGGCGGGGCTGGACTCCTCTGGCCTTGGGAACGGAGCCCACCGCCCTGTCGAACTGTTGTCACACTTCGGCCCGCAATCACATACGTATACGGTACACCGTTCACCATGTAGAGGCGCCTTAAACTCTTTACCTCTTTATTTCTTTTTATTCGCTGCTTTCCATGTGTCCTCTTTTCGTTATAAATACTGGGGTCGGGACTGTATGTGTGTGTGTGTTTGTGTGTGACTGTACACTGTTGCACACTTTGGCAGCCGGCTGCATATCGGGGCGATCGGGTCGGTCCGCGGCCCCGGGCCGCCCCGGCGAGGGAGCAGGGTGCGAGCGGCGGCCCGGGGCGGCCCGCCACCGACCAAGCCGATAGAATTATGTCCCTCTATAAATCGCGAGCGCATCGGACTATAATTAATAAATCCAGAACTTACGGAAGGCTCCTCTGTTTTATTATCGGGCCGCTTTGGCCCACGCGGATATCTCATGGCGCTCGCCCCACCCCGCACACACACGGCTCGTCCGGGGCCCGGCGGGCGGTGCGGGGCGGAAGGGGCAGGGGAGGGGGCTGAAATTACAGGGTGTCCTAAAACGTACAGCAGCGGTGTGCGCGCCCGGCGCCTCCCCCTCCACCCCTCCCCCTCCTCCGCTCGTCCGCTGCCGCCGGGCGGCTGGGTGCGCCAGATGCAGGCGAACCAGTAAACGCCGCTTAACACAACACTTACGTGAAAGGGTTAGCTGCTCTTGCCCGGCCCCCTCATGTGCTCATGCGCCGGTAGAGAAGACGCTCCGCAGCGCCCTAATGTACTACAGCCTGGGCACACACTGAAAAAAAGAACCAGGTGCCGGCGGTGGTGCGGGCCGGTCCGCACGGCCCCGGTCCACTATGCCGGCGGCGCGGGTTCTACTCCCGTCCGGAGCGTCCGGTTTTATGGCCCGCCCTGCGACTGATAGCATCAGGCAGGCCGGGGCCGGCCGGTGGCGCGGCGCGTCGGGGCACGGACCAGGTGATGCTACACTGCCATGTGACAAAACGTTGACGACCGTCGTCGGTCGGTGCTGCCTGCATTAAAAACACAAGAAGGAACATACATACATTTCCGTTGCTTGGTCTTGTAAGTTGGTGTGCGGAGTCCTCGGCGAGCTGCGGAGTTTGGTTTCCATGCTGGGGCTGGGAGGCGTTTGCCCGGCGCGACGTGAGGGCGCCCCGAGGTGCTCCCGGTGCGCGGGCCGGGCGTCCTCCCGCGGCGTCCTCGACGCAGTCCACCGTGAAACTCCTCGCCTTGTTCTCACGGCACCGGCACCGCCATGTGTGTGTGTGTGTGTGGGTGTTTGTATGTATGTGTTTCTGCGAGCCTGCTGTGGGCGCTGTGGGCCTCGAGGGCCTGCCTGCTGTGACCCTTCCAGGTCGCAGTCTGCTGAGTCTATAGTACTCCAGGAAGGTCTCCAGTGGGACTCCTCGTGGCTGTATCGCGGTCCTTCTTCTCTTCGCCAGCACCACCACCACCCGGGTCCAACGGAGCGCCCAGCAATGCCCGGCAAACCGGCTGGCGGCCCCGCCCCGCCCCGCCCCGCCGCACTGTCCTGCTGCTCCGGATGGACCGCTCGCCGTGCGCCCTTCGGCGTAGCGCTGTCGTTGCGCCAAACAGTTTGTCATCGCGTTCGGCCCGACTAGCGCTGTCATATTCGAACGACTCGCTCCGAAACAGTCTCCTCCGTTCGCCTCCGCTCCTCTGCTGCGCGCCCTGCTCTTTTCTTTCCTTTTCCCTGCCCGAGGGTACCGGCGGGTACCCGGTCCTGTCCGGCCCCGGCCACGCGATGTCGGCCAGCGATTGGTTAGCCCTTCCACCCCAACCCTGCGTGCCTTGAGGCGCGGCGTGTCGTGGCGGGGCGGGGTGGGG
>NW_026267134.1:3356013-3358931 GCF_000697945.3 Frankliniella occidentalis
CCCCCCCCATCCGCCCGCTCCTCGGCACCG
This sequence comes from Frankliniella occidentalis, assembly GCF_000697945.3. NCBI lineage: Eukaryota > Metazoa > Arthropoda > Insecta > Thysanoptera > Thripidae > Frankliniella > Frankliniella occidentalis. Next base: position 3,356,044 of record NW_026267134.1, read on the forward strand.
GCCACCCCTCACCGCCACCAGCAACCAGCACAGCCTGATTTGTCATCCCAGCCTGGAATGCGGGTACCAAAAGCGTCAAGTGCACGCACACGGCGCGACCGGCGCGCATGCACACGCTCATACATTCACAGAGAGACACTGACATCGTGCGAACACTCGACTGGTTCTCATTTGTACGCCTCCAGTGAGCCTCTCCTCTGGCCTCTCCCCCAGCCAGGCCGAGAGGACGCTCCACATCGAGAGAGCCAGCCCGGGCCCGCCTGCATGCAGCGCGACCATCACATATCGCAGGACGCGCCAGAATCCTGTAGGACAACTTTCAACGAGGGTTACTCACGACGAAGAGCCTCTGGTGTAGTTTAGTTACGGCAATAGACGTCGGCGGGCGCCCTGTTTGGAGAGGCGGGCGGCGGCGTGGAGGGTGGCGTGGAGGATGCAGTCAGTAACGTCGCGCGGAATCACCTCCGCATCCTGTGCACCAGGGAATGTTTGTTTCGGATTGCGTGCGCCGAGCCCCTCCTCCCCCCCCCTCTCTCTCTCGGCCGGTCGCGCCGGTCGCCCCCCTGCTGCGCGGCTAGGACGTCTGCGGCCGGGTGCACGGCCTCGGCCCCGCAGCCGGCCGTGTCCTTGACGGCGTGCTCATTGCCGCCCGGGTTAGGGTCAGGCCTCGGACCTAATCTGATTCGATGACGGCCTCGGCGCCTTGGTCAATGACTTGGGCCCCTGACAGTGACGCACGGGCGAGGCCGGCGAGGCCCCGGCGTGGCGGCCCCGCAGCGCCCCGCAGCCATCGCCCCCCGCGGAGTCGGACCGGAGCCAGTCTGGCCAACCGCTCCCACGAACACAGCTCGCTCGGACACCTGTTAGAAAAAGAGAGGGAGGGGGGCAGGCAGGAAAAATCGTCTTCGATTATCGTGCGGGGCGTTGGCTTTTGCTGGCGGAGTTCGTCGGTTGCGGGTTCGAATCCTCCCGACGGCGTTGCGTGCATAAACTGTCGTTTTTTTACCCTCCACTAAAAACGGGGCACAACGAGTGTTGTTGATGTCGGCGATGACTTGGGAGGAGGAAACGATCAACGATACAATCTTACACAACCTGCTCTATGCGTAATGCCGGCTTTACAGCTTGCTTTTACGAGTCCTCCTAGCCGCGCGCCTCGGTCCCGCCCCGCCCCGCCTCGCCCCGCCATCGCAGGATTGGCTAAGCGAGACGGCGCCCAGCTAATTGGAGCCCATTTGCATGGGCTGCAGATCACAGTGGTGGTGCCCCCCGGTCCCCGCACTGGGGCACGCCACCGGGGAGGCTTCCGCAAAAGTGCAATACACCCGTGGAAAGGGCAAAAAAGGCGGACACAGTACATGTGTTGCCGAATGCCTTTTTAGAAAGTGAAATGTCGCGCTGTACTTAAGTTTGGCTGGCTCTATTTATATGGCCATGCAGCACTTTCTGGGCGTGTACCACCATGAGACGTATGCAGTGCTGGTCACTCAATCAGGGTCGCTTTCTGGCTGGCCGTGACTAGTCGAAGTGCCTTAATTACAACAATCAGGTTGTGTATGTGTGTCTGTGTGAGTGAGTGTGTGTGTGTGTGTGTGTGTGTGTGTGTGTGTGTTAGACAGAATGCGGTTGCGTGTGTCTGCGTTTACAAATGTATGTGTGTGTCCCTATAAGCCTTGCCGCCAAAATCCTTCTATAATCGTTTTCGTAGAGTGATCGGCTACTTTGGCGACGAGCGAGCCGTCTTTCGTCTTTTCGAAACGACCGCGTCTTCTGCTCCGCCTTTTTTTTCATGAGTCCAATAATCCTTTCCAGAGGAGAGGGGGTGAGGGTCGGGGGGGATATAGGGGTATGGGAACAGGTAATAGGCTGTGGCGGTGGTGGTGGTGGCGGCGGCGTGGTGAGGCGGGCGAGAGGGAGCCCCCCCGTGAAGGGACAAGATACCTCCAGACTGCGCCCGGCATAAATCATATAACAAACAAACCTCCCATCCGCCGGGGCGTGGCGTGGCGCGGCGTGGCCCGATGCGGCGTGGTGCGGAGGCTAGAGGGGCGCAAGGTGGTGCTGGCCGCGGACCCCGGCGTGAGCTGCGTAGGCCAGCCTCGGCCAGCCCCGGCCAGGCCTCTCTGAGCGTGGTGGTGCGGCGCGGCCGGCGGTAGCCGAGCGCTGCGGCGTGGCGCGGGCGCGGGGCGGTAGCGCAGCGCGGTGTGGCGGCGCGGTTGGCGAGGGCCCCGCGCACACCGCATCACTCTTCCCGTAAGACCACACGGCACATTTGTCTAGAAATAATCCCCCGGCCAGCAGCAGCAGCTGCGCGACGGTTTGGGCTCCGCAGCCACGCCACGCCACGCCACGCTGAGATGAGCCCGGATTTATTTGCCGACTCCCCGGCGGCCGCTGCTGCGGCCTTCCCTCCTCCCTGAGCTGCTGCGCCCGGCCAGGAAATTCCTGCGCCGTCATAACCGGACAAAAGCTCGGGACTAGGAGAGGAGCGGCGCGCGAAACGAGAGACAGAGAGAGAAGAAGAAGAAGAAGAAGAAGAAGAAGAAGAAGAAGAAGGAAAACAGAAAGAAAAAGAGAGTAAATGTTGCGGAGGATCGAAGCATAAAATTCAAAACGCTCTCGGGGATGTAAGAATGCGGGCCGTGAGCACGAGTCCGGTCCGGTGCCGCGGCGTGCCCCCGGGGCCCCCGGGGCTGCTGGGCCCCAGCCATCGCCACCGCCCCACCCCGCCGCCCGACCCGCGCGCCCGCACCGCCGCCAAAGCCTCTTTCGAACGGACGAGAAAAATTTTGAGCGTCAAACTGTGGCGCGCTTGTCGTGTTTGTTGTCGGGCTGCCTCGGCCCGGGAGCGAGTTTGCGTTGCGTGTCCACGCGGTCCTCGGGGCGGG
>NW_026267134.1:3358981-3360238 GCF_000697945.3 Frankliniella occidentalis
CCCCCTTCCTCGCCACGCCCCGCCACGCCCCGCGCTTCTCCGGGAAAGAAATAATCGGCTGTTGTAACCCATGATGTTCCTGAGCCCGGCCCCGCCCCGCCCCGGTACAGTCCGAGCAGCAATGCCCGGTGCCGAGGCGCACGGCCCTGTTGCTGCCGCGGTCGTCGCTCGCGGGTCGGGGCGCGCACTATCAGCCGGCCTATGATAAGGAGGCGTGGTGGGGCGTGGAGCGCGGACCTGGCGTGATGCTCACGCCCCAACATGGAGGCCGACAGGTCGGAGATAGAACGCTCCGGCTTGAGTGCCGGTGCGAGCTGGCCGAGGCGAGCCGTGGCGGGCCGCGCGGGCACCGGGTTACAGCGCCGTATCTCCCGTGGAGCCGTGTCGCGCTTACAGAGAGTAGCGCCCGTGCATCTCTTCGGCCAGGCCTAGCCGCAGGGCCGCCGCGCCCCGCCACGCCCCGCCACGCCCCACTTGGTCGCCCGACCGCTAGGCCCCGGAGCGGCGGGGCGCGCACCCCGTTCGCGTACACGCGCGTACCCGTGTCGCGGCCGGCGCCGCCGAGTGTCACAGCAGCGGAGTGTCCCCCTGCGGCCATGCGTGCTCCGGCTGCAGCAGCTCAACTCCAGGGCTGTGCGCCCGGCTGGACTGCTGTGGGAGCTCGCCGATAATGTTTGCCACCTGCTCAGCGGGCTGCATGCGATTCCTATAAAAGCGCGGCATCCACCGCGGTCGGTCGGTGGCTATGGCGCTGCGCTGGCGCGGGCCGCGGCGCGGGAGCACCAGTCTCGCCGTGCGTTCAGGTCGCTGCCTCCACCGTCCACCTTTGCCGCGCGCGCCGTTGGCGGGGAGCCCGTGTGGATACGTAGGCCGTATACATTCCAGCCCGGCTGAGCTTCTGAAAGACCGTCACTCCCTTCTCCCCTCTCCGCCTCGCCGCTCTGCCCCTCTCCCTCCTCCTCATCTCTCTCTCTCTTTCTCTTTCGCTCTTGGTGTACGGTCCACCGGGATGACCGACCGTGCGGCTCGGCTCGGCCCTCGGCGCGGCGGCCCTAGGCCCCCTCGAGGCCTGCGTCAGAAAATGCTGCACCTCCCCTCAACCCTTCCCTCCTCACTCCCCACCTCCTCGCCACTCCGTCTCTCTCTCCCTCCCCTGCTCTCAAACAAGGCCAGAGGGCAAAGTGGATCGCTCGTCCGATTTTCCGATTAGTTGCACAGTCATGCACCATGCCATGCAGGCATTCTGTCGTGGCGTGG
>NW_026267134.1:3366093-3368864 GCF_000697945.3 Frankliniella occidentalis
TAATGACGGCTCGTAGCCCCTCGGTAAGTAATTGTCGCACGCCACCTAGCGGCCGGCTCTGAGACTATCAAACGGCCACTTCATCTTATACCTCTTTTTTTCTGCCCCCTTTCGTTTGCGAGGTACAACATAGCTCTTTATATATACGACCTCAAGAAGTGGTGTTGTGTGACAGCAACTTGCTTCATTATTATAGTGCGGCTCAGCCGCGCAGGGATTGCGACTCGCAAGCAGCTCAATGACAAACTTTTCAGCGTGCCTGGAGCCTGTTAAATATGCCAGGCATGATTTTATTGTGGGGGGTGGGGGGTCGAAGAGGTGAAGCAACGCCTGCGTGAGGTATACGAAATTGGACGAGGTTTTGCATCCACCCGGTACACACGAAAAGTCTCGGAATGTAACCCACTTGTGTTTCGCTGAGTAGTAGCCGAAGAGGATCGGACCACGTCGTCCTACTTCGGCTCTCTCTTTCTCTCTCTCTCTCTCCCTTTCGTCTCTGGTCCGACCGAACCAGTCTCGGCCCCGCCGCGCCGCGGCGCCTCCAATATGTACTCGAATCTGACGGAGCGCGACGTTCGGCGAGTCACGGGTGCCTTTTGAATTTCCCGCGCAGCGCGCAGAATCCCCCGCTCACGACGGCGCGCCGTCGCCGTCCGTCCGCTTGCATTTCGTTCCGGCCCGACACCCTTCCGATTGTTAGTCCGACTGGCTGCGCTGGCTGCACCGCACGGCCGGCCCTTGTTGCGCACCGCCACGCCACGCCACGTGGGGGACACGCGGCGAAAGGTCCGCCCCGCCTGCACTTTCCCCTTTTGAAAGAGAAGGGAGGGCGAGGAGGGGGACCCTCGCGCGGCGGGTAGGACCTCCATTGATCCAGAGACGTCCCTCTCTGAATTTCTCATGTATATACACTCGCGGAAGATGAAGCGCGCGCGCGCGCGGCAAAGGAGAAATCCCAGCCGCGCAGCCACCATAACCTTTCCTTTTTCCTTGATCGGGCGGGGGGAGGCGGGCGGGGTGGGTCTCCGGGGTCTCCTCTCCGCCGAGGCTCCGCCCGGGCTGCTGCAGCAGCTCGGGGTCTTCGCAATTACAGTACGATCCGCCGGCGGGTGCTTTGCACTGGGCGGGATAGGGTCACGGACCGCCTGCCCTGATGCCGCTGCTGCTGCTGCTGGCGGGCCCACGCCGCTGCCGCCGAAAGTAAGAGTCGGCCCTCCCCTCGTCAAGTAGTGTATTGAGGAATTGATTGGACTCGCCATAGGATTGGGACCCGACGTCCAAATGGACCGCTATACACCGGCCGGGCGGCGCCACAACCCACGACGGCCACGCGAGGTTGCATGCCCATCGCGACAGCGAGGAGGAGAAAACCGAATGGAGCGCGGGGAGGAAACGGGAAGGGGGAGCGGGGGTTAGTGAAAGGGGAGGGGGCGCGGGGTCATGCCGTCTGTGCTTTGTCCGCGGACCGTGCTATCGGGAGGATTGGTCTATGCCCCGGCGGACGGACGGACGGACGTTGGCCTGCTCGCGGGCCTGACCTAGATCAACCTGCGCGCGCGGAGAGACCGCCGCAGCGACCGACACGATGTGCTCCGCGGGGTCCGGAAGGCGATGGCGGCGATCGCGAGACTCGCGCACGGAGACACGCGGAGCAGTAGGGGACGACGGAAAACGCTTTCAGCAGGTTTCTTTCCGAATGCATGTCGTGTGTAGTATTTTTGTGCTTTTTATTATTATTTTCTGGCAGTAGACGCGCGTCGCCATCGTCGTTTGCTGCCGGCTCGTTTTCACGCCGTTGCGTACACGAGTCTACGAACCTCTCGTCGCGCGGCTGAAATGGAGACTAGACGCACACACACACACACATTCACACATTCACACGCACGTCGTGTATGTGTGGTGTACACATTGAAATGGTAGTAGTTGGAAAGAAAACCGTCGTGGTCGTCGTCGGAGAAAGAAGGAGAGCATGGAGTAAAAAAAATTAACGACGATCAAAGGAAATAATGAAAGAGGATGAAAGAGGATGTAATGACGGTGTGGGGCGGCACGCTAGGCCCCTGTGAGATGGGGCGGCGGGCTGCTGGGCCGGGCTGGGCCCCTGATGGGGCTGCCCCCGTTGGGCTTCTGGTTCGCAGCGATCACGAGATGAAATGAACCGGCCAATCAGAAGTCGCTTGTTATCATCTTGGCGCCAAATACCGACCGGCGGCAGCTTCGGTCGGCCCGCGTCCGCGCCATGATTCATTGATCGTTTTCACCCCGTATGAGCGGCGGGTGTTATTTTTACCATCGTGCCTCTTTCTGTTTTGTTTTTGTTTTTCTAGAAACTCGACGGTTGGCCGTTCATATCCGAATTGTTAGTCTTCCCCAGGTTGATTGTATAGTTTCTCTCTCACTCGCCGACCATTGAATACGCCCCTCCCCCCTCACCCTTTCCCTCCCTCCTCGCTCCGTTATCCCATTCATATCGTAGTTTGCTTTAACCTTCCCCGCGCCTCTCTCAAGCAACTTCTCTGTGTGTATTCGTCTTCACCGGGCGGGATGCAAAGTAAACAAACGATTGGAAAAAAATGAATGGCACGTTAATCGCCCCCTTCTCTCCTTCCCCCTCCTCCTCCTCCCCTTCCTCTCTGAGAGCCCCGGCCGGCCGCGTTGTGTTGTTGCAGGTGAGCCTTGGGCGCAGCGCTGCTGGGAGGGAGGTGATGGTGGCCGCTGACCGCTGGGCGTGAGTAGGCGCTGTGGGCGTCGGCCTGCCCCACCTCACCCCA
>NW_026267134.1:3369039-3373456 GCF_000697945.3 Frankliniella occidentalis
GGGGGGGGGGGGGGAGCCGTCACCTGTCTCTCCGTCGCCGAGTGAGAACCCGCCAGTCAAAACGATATCGCCACACATGACGTCTGCCCACAATGTTTGCTTCTGACGACACGTCGTGTTTCTATGTGTTCATCGCCATTCAATGTCCCATTTCTCAGCCGATCGCCGCGCCAAGCTCATCACCATCGCGAAGGTGCTGCGGCCGCGGAGCGCGCCACCCGGGCCGGCCGGGCGCGATGTTTGCTAAGTGCCGCGATGTGTCGGGCCAACGGCGCCAACGACAAACGGCCCGGCCGCGCCTCGGAGCCGCCTCGCCAGAGCCGCGGCGCGGCGCGATCTATCATTGTGAGGCGGGGCGGGGCGGGGCGGGGCGGGGCGGCCAACGGGACTGGCGGACACGGAGAAGCAATTTGTGCATAGCTAACGAGAACACCAGAAACCTCTCCCGCTCTGCTCTTCGCTCTCCTCTCTCTCTACCTCGCGCGGCTCGGTGTCCGCGGCTGGCCCGGGGACCCCGGCAGGTGGCGTACCAAGTCGCGCCCCTCTTGCTTTGCGATAGCCCCGGACGCGGGGCCGAGGGGTGGCGGCGGCGGCCGCGCCCTCCCGAGGGCCCGCTCTCTGAGTCAGCTCGCAGGCGGCCGTGGAGCCCGTCATGGGCCGCCGTCATGGGCCGGCCCTGCCGCTGCTGCTGGCTGCTGCCTGTTGGGCTGCGTCTCGCCCGGGCTGGGCTCGGCCGGGCCGGCGGTGAAGGGGTGAGGGGGGCACCGGGACTGGTTGCACGGCATTCTTGGAGCGATTTGAACCGCCGCCACCACCGCACCGGCACCGGCCGCCGCCGCCTCCTCCACCACCGCCACCGCCGCCTCGACTCCTGCTGCGTCGGCCCCTATCCCTTCCCGCTCCCCTCTCTCCCTCGGACCCCCGCCAGCGCGACTGGCCGCCTCCTCGGCGGAGGGGCGCGGCGCGGCGGGGCACATGTGGAGTGTCCTGCCGCCCCGCCCCGCCCCGCCCCTCGCGGCCGATGCCGGCCGGTGCCTGGCAGACCGGCCCGCTCCGCTGCTCCGGCACCTCCATTCTTCATAGCTTGACGGCTGGAGCTTCACCGCAGCCAAGCAGCTGGGCTCTGCCCCTGCTCCGAGCCCAACCAGGCTGGGTTGAGTCGAGCCGGGCCCCAGCCCAAGCAGAACGCCAATATCAAAAGCTGCCCTCAAAGGGTATACGTTCGATGCCCGAAGGGCGGATAGGCGAACTAAAAACGTCTCCCGACCGCCAGCCATTTTGAGCTGGAGGCGAACGCCCGGCTGGGTAGGCAACGTTGGGCTCGCGCACCGAGCGGGTGGCCTACCCCGCCGACGGGGAGCCTGCTGGCCGCGCAGCTCTCGCTGCGGCATCTGTCGGCCGCCTCTTTCTCTCTCTCCCTCGCCTTCTGTGTCCCACTCTCTCTCTCTCCCACTCCCACCCTGGTCTTCTGGCGTGACACACACACACACGCACACACACGGCCGAGATTTATTTCCCGGACACTTGGAGACTTATCTGCGCATGGGCTAATGCACCGTTGGCGTGGCGTGGCGCGGCCGCCCGCTTTGCATAAATACACAATCAGCTGGGGCCGGTGGTGCTGCCGGGGCCGCCGCGCCATCGGTCTGTCCCCGCAGTCCGGGCGAAGACACAGCGCGAAAACAGAGAAAAATCACATCAAACACGCACACTATAAGCGATGTACCGCTTTATAGAATATGTAGTACAAAACGTGTGCCGGAGCGCTGGTCGCGCTGCGGAGCGACGGCGTGTACTCCCAGTCTGACCGCACCCTTGACGACGACCACTCTCCGGCAGTACACGCCGTCGGGCCGGGCCGGGCCGAGGCTGGCTGGGCTGGGCTGCGCTGTGCGACAAGCTCCCCGCCTCCCGCCCCCGTCGTCTCAGCAGCAGCAGCAGGTCTCAATTTCGTCCTTGTCCTCCGCCGCCGCAGCAGTTTGTCCAACCGCAGCTCCGAGAGGTGCAGCGCAGCGTCGCCAGCCCGAGCCGAGCCAGCCAGCCAGGCCCTTGAGTCGCGCGCGCGCTCATATTTGGGCTTGGATTCCGCGGTGCGCTCGACGTGACGCCGCCGTCGTGTACTCGCGGCCGGCTGGCGCGGCGCCGAGCTGCACCGCAGTGGGTGGAGACCGGCGAGGCGCGTTATCCAAATACGTCGTCACGTCACGGCCACTTGCGTTAACACGTTTGGGCCTCAGTGGAGCGCGGCGGCAGACAGCAGCAGGGCCGTGAGCGCCGGTACGGCACGCTGGGCGTCACGGCCGCTTGGCCCCGGCCCCGGCCCCGGCCCGGCCCGGCCGCGGGCGCGCGAGACTGTGTAAAGACCCTTATCACCTGATCGCGCTTATCAGCCGCGTGCGCTCACGCGCCGCCGCGTGCCATACCGAGCGCGAGCACATCCACGCCGTCGCACACCATTAGCGTCACGCACGGTTCGTGTGCATCGCCCTGATTTAGTTACTACCCATGTTCGGCGACGCCCCCGGCGCTGGCCGAATGTTAACAAAAAGACAAATATTAAGGGATAATCCCGAAAGTACTTCGTTCGCCGTTGCTGAAAGCTTGCCAAGTTGAAGCTTTCGGGGCGCCTGGTAGGTAGGCAGCATCCTGGCTGCAGCGCATGCGTGTACTGCGCGGTGGCCTACCCGGAGTGTCGCAGGCGCCTTGCTCCCGCTAATTATTGCCGAATTAATCTGAGAAAAACGTGCGTTCGTACTTTCTAGACGATCCCTAACGTTGCACATAGTGATCAGTTTTCGCTCGTTTCTTTTATATCTGGTGTGTGCCGATTCTCATACATACAAGGCACCTGCTTGGCGGTGCCGCGCCGCACAGCCTATGGTGTATCTATTCGATTACAAAAGTTTGTCATCGATACGAAATGGTCGTGTCAACCCTGTCGCAACCCTGTGTGTGTGTGTGTGTGTGTGTGTGTGGCTGTGTGTGTGTGTGACTGTGCGTGCGTGTACCGGTCCCAAATGGCGCGGGGGCGCGGGGGCCGCATACCAATGCCGCGTGTCGCCTTGCCCTTGTCGCGCGTCCCTCTCTAGCGCCGCGTACAAGAAGTTCCACAAGATGTCCCTCCCTCTTCTCCCCTCCCCACCCTTTTCTGCTCTGCCGCGCCGCCTTCTCGTGCGCTGTATATCACAGCGCTTAGTTATGAGAGTTCTGACCGACGCAGCGGGGCGGGGCGGGGCGGGGCGTCTCATCGGACTAACATCTGTCCGTCAATCACGATGGCGAGCCTACGGAATGCTAGCCAGCAAATAGCGCTACGTGTGTTTCTTGCTTCTCTCTTCTCCTCTCCTCTGCACCCCCCTCCCCTCTCCCTCTCTCACAAACACAAAGATCGGTGCCGACTCGCTTGCTTACCTTACTCATACTTTGTCGCTGAATCGGAATCAACGGTCTCACAAATCGTCCGGAAACACTCCTTCATAGTCCTCTGGTATCGTTAGTTCCGTCGTGTCCCGCCTCCCCGTTGGTTATCGCTGGCGTTCGGAAGAAGAAGGCTCGCTCGGGCCGACCCGGCCGACCTGCTGTAGCAGTCGGATTCACCTGTCAATGTCGTTTATAAGGCAGCAGGCATGTCTTTGGAGGATGGGGGCTCCGGCCACCAGGGCCACCCGGCGTGACACGGGACACGGTCCGTGCGGTAAAAGATATAGAGAAACATAATCACATATCAAAATGACTCCATTTGTTCGAAAGATGACACATTTTTTAAGATTTGCGATACCTAGCTATAAAAAAGGCATTGTTTTACGGAGATACAAAAAATAAATTCCAACGTCCAACATTTTAAGTGCAGTGGTGGAGAGTATCTGGATGAAACTTCGAAAAAGAAGGTTTGACGGGCGTGTTCCCTTTCGGTTGCGCTGCGCTGCGCCTGTTACCCCCCAGGCTGATGTTATCAGGAAGGCGGTCCGTCGTGGGCCGGGGTCCGGGCCGGGCCGGGCCGCCCTGTCACCCGACAGGTATGCAACCCCCGGGGTCGGGCCCGGGCCGGCTCTGGGGCCGCCGCTGTCTGATCATGACCTTTAATTGGGCTGCCAGCTCGCGGGTCGGATTGGGGGGGGGGGGCAGTAAGGGCGACAACAAAAGGGACATGGAGCTACGCGCAATGAGTTATTCCTCGTCGTCGTCGTCGTCGTCGTTGTTGTTGTTGTTGTTGTTGCCGACGTCGTTGTTGTTGCCGACGTCGCTGTTGTTGTTGTTGTCGTCGTCGTTGTCTGACGTGTTGCTTTTGAATCGAGTTTAGGGACGCCCCCCTCTATGTCCGTGCCGAGCATCTGACAGTGATCTAGGAGCGCGCGGCCGGGCCGGGTCGAGCTCCGGGCTCGATACCAAAAACCCGCCTCGCCCCGCCCCCCGCCCA
>NW_026267134.1:3374048-3378370 GCF_000697945.3 Frankliniella occidentalis
TGGGGTTAGGGAGCAAGGTAGTATGGAAATCACCTCAGAATGCCTGTGCGTGATCAATTCTCACGAAGCACGAGGCTTGAAAATTTGCCTTTCGAAAAGAGCAACTTTGACATGCCGTTGGCGTCTGACATGTCTCCGAACTACAACAAGCTCCTCGCAAAGCCCTCGGCCTTGCCAGGAGTAAGAGAGAGAGAGAGAGAGAGGGGGGGGGAGAGCAGGACCAAACAGAGTGTGCGCGGAAGTGCGCTGGAGAAACTGAGAAAGAGCGAGAGAGAGACAGAGAGAGAGAGAGAGAGAGAGAAAGAGAAAGAGATAGAGGGGGAGAGAGAGAAAAGGGAGAGGCGCGTAGCGCCCGAGTATTTACATACATCTACCTGACCTTTCGCACTCTGGCCGCACCGCATGTGTCTCAAACCTAGTGCATTCCCATGGAGAGGAGCTGGTTTAAAGGGGAAGGGAGGAAGGGGGGACAGAGGGGGGGGGGGCTGGGGAAGCAAGCGGGCGCCGGCTAAAGGGTTGGGAGCCGGCCGCAGTCTATCACCTGTAATCATCGTCAGGAGCATTTTTGTTTCTCATATTGCCGACCCGACCGACCCCGACGCCTCAGCGCTTATGAGAGCTTCGGCAGCCAGCCAGCCGACCGGGACTGCCTGCTGCGGGAGGAGGAGGAGGAGGGGACGGGGGACTGCTTCTCCTCCCAGACGGGCTGCGTGTAGTAGAGAAAATAAAAGCTTCTTTCGGACGAAGGCGAATATGATTTGGTCGGAGCGTGCGTGGGCCAGCGGCTCGGCAGGCAGGTAGGCAGGTTGGAAAGGGAAGAAGAGAGGGGGGGGGGGGGTAGTACAGTCGGGTCAGACAAAGCTGGTCCGAACCGGCCAGGACGCGCTCGTCAGGCGTCCACTGCTACGGACAGTGAACCCGCGCGTGGATCTCGCCGAGGCGTCCCGCACATAAAATGACACGCATTGTGTTTTGTACTTTTGTTTTTAAAGTGCAATCGTCAATGACTCTGCCATTAAAGTATAAAGACAATTTGTCCCTATATGTCATCAATGTTTTGAGAGGCAGGCCTGTGTGGCCGGCACTGGTCAACTTTATTTTATTTATGTTTCCCGACACCTGACTAGCCCTGGTCCACTTCCCCTATGTCCTGTTTACACCGCCTAAACACGGGCTGCATGAGGAATAGCGGACATCAATTTTTAAGAGCGCTTATAGCGTTTACCTAACATGTGGGATGGTATTGGGTCCCCCAAGGAGGGGGAAAAAAGGGGGACCTGGGATCCTGTGGGGTCCCGTGAGGTCCTGTGCGGTCCAGTGGGTGTCCGTCGGGGTCCCGCATGGCGTCCTGCGAGGACGGATGGCTTCTCAAAGGGCCGCACCGGCTCACTCCACAATGACGAGGTGTGGAACAAATCCGAGCCACGAGAAGGGGAGAGAGAAGGGGAGGGGGGGGGGGTGCTAGAGGTGCCGCAGTTCCTCGACCGCAGCCAATCCTTCCAATTTATATGAAAAAGAGGCACGGGACGGCCGAAAAAATGAATAACAGGTGAGGAGGGAAGAAGATGAAGAGGGATTTTCTTTGTGACAAAAATTACCGCCGTTTCTTGTGTTACGCCGTGCAGCGGCGTGTCTTTCAGCTTTACGCCGCGTGGTCCCAGCGCTTTTGCCGCGTCGCACGGGAGAACCCCTCTCTTATATATAGCAGCCTTTTTCTTGGCGGCAGTGTACTCGCGGCGGCCCTGGGGCGTTACTCACTGCTATATGCCATATATCGCCTTATGCACGGGGCGTCGGTCGCCGCCGCCGCCGCTCGGGCGTCGCCCAGGAGAGCAGGGTGTCTATAATGCTGCCACGGAGTGCAACGCTATCAAAAGGTCAGGCCTAACCGATGGACCCGCCCCGCCCAAACTCAGAGATCAGCCTCGAGGGGGCGCTCGCCCGCCGGCCCCGGCTCGTTCGCCGCCCAATCCGTATCTTAATTTAATTTTCGTGTCCAACTAATACGCCCATACGCCCCCATGCGTGTACGACATGGCGGAATGGCTCAGCTGGACGAGTCTATTTCGTCGTGTTTGTGTGGTGCAGAGAGAGGGAGAGAGAGACAGAGAGAATCATTTTCGACTTTTTTTCCCGCGAGAGAAAGAGAGGCAGAGCTATGTCAACGGTGTATTCTTATTCATCAATATTCAACGCGGATGTAGTTCCCGCTGCCCAAAACAATAGAGGTGGACAGTTTGTGATTACAGCGGGGCCCGCTGGAGTCATTACGAATGCGGTGAGTGATTGGTCCCTCCCCCCCCCCTCCCTCGTCGTGCACACATTGCATTGCGTCATTTGAAGTGGTGCGGGGTACTTTTGTCATACGACAATCAGAATTTTTAATAAACGTGCTTTTGAAGAAAAATAATGGAACAAAAATTATAAGTAATGTTGCTGTTCATGGTGGGAAAATTTATACCATAATAGCGTAAAAATAATCTTCCTTTGATCAACGCGATAGTACTCGATAACAAAACGATTATGACGTGTATTTTATGCCACGTTCGAAAAACTTTTTCTAATATCCGTGTGAGGTCCGCACTGACGCCGCCGCCCCCTTCCCCTGCTCCTTTCTGTGCGTGTGAGGTGTGTGCCAGTCCTTTCAAACTCCGATTCGACTCACATCGCCGCGTGCACTGGACGAGCGGGGGAGAAAGGGGTGGAGGGGAGGGCCCCGCTGCCGCTCCCCCCCGCGCTCCGCTGGCCGATGATGAAAGATGAAGGGTCAGAGTTATAAAACACATGCGGTGGGACGTCGCCCTTCCCCTTTGGGCCTGAAGGCGCGCGGGCTGCGCCTGTCCGGGCCCGGCCCGTCCCGCGCTGGTGAAATTTGAAATTATTCATCCCATGTGTTGTATGGCAGGCCGCCGGGTTTGGCGGCGGTGCGCGGTGTGAGGAGGAAAGGGCATGTCGTCGTCGTGTGTGGGCATCGCAAGGGCGAAAAGGAAATGAAAAACGTGCGCTGAGAAAGTTGAAGTGCTGAAAATTTCGTGACGTTCAACGCGTGGATGAATGGGTATGTCAAGAACGAATATCAGCCTCCAAATGTAACAACGTACACTGCTGTGTACCACACCAACCACCGACGGCTGCTGCAGCTGAGCGAAGCGTTCGTCATGTGAGCACCCTGTCACATTCCGCCGCCTTCACGACTTTGACTTCACGGCGGCGCGCGGCGCACCGCGAGAAAAGCGGGGAGAAAAGCGTGGAAATGAGACCTGTGCGGGGGGACTTATTGTGAGCGGTCCGTGCACCACGCCTGGCACGGGAAGAGGGGGGCGGCGAAGTGGCAGAAATCAGCTGGTCTCTCAGTCATAATAAGAGTTATTATTATTATTTTTCGATTAAGGATACACGGTTCGTCTTTTATTCGTATTAGGACGAAGGGTATAGACCACGAGACTCGTATTTTGCGGAGCTTCCTGAACTATCTGTACCATATGGTGTGGAGGCTGATGTAGCTTGCTTCTTATTCGGACGCGTTGAAAATAAATCGAATCGTGACTCTACAGATAGATTGCACGTAATTTATGCTCCATAGCTTATTTCAACTTTTTGTCAAAAAAACAACAAAAAACAGGGGGAATAAGAAGCATAAAAATTGATGTTTTATGAGCTTTCAAAGAGGGTTGGCTTTACGACAGAGGAATGAACGTCGCGTTGAGAAATAACAATTTAAAAACGAATCTCGACAGTTTGTTTGCGGCAATCGGATATTACTTCGAGAAATTCAGTGGAGGGCTATTAATATAAGCCAGAATTTCAAAAAGAAAATATTCCCTTTGCGAACTCGGGGCAACTTCAGAACTACACAATGCGAACCCGGCTTTTATTTTTGTCGGTGTGGCGATAAGTGTTGAAAGGGTTCGAGCCGTGCCAAGTTGTGGGATGCTCCATTAGAATAGCCGAGCAAAAGGCTTGCTGCTGACGCCTCTATCGAATAGCGGAATTTGCTGCTCGATAAAACGTATTTATTTATAAGAGGGGCACAACGCCTTCCTGCTCAGTCCCCGCCGCCTTTGCTCGGCTCGCCTCGGATGCGGTTATCGGCACTGCACGTAGTGATTGCTAAAACATGTTGACCGTGTCAGCGACTTGGCGACGCTCCGCCGGGAGGGGGCCCGGGAGGGGGCCGCAGCGGGGAGAGCGAGAGAAGGAGAGTGGCCTGCTGCAGCTGCATGCTGGAGGCAGGCGGGTATACCCTGCAGGGTACCTCGGGCGGGTAGCCCGCCCCGCCCGCCCGCCCATGGCGTCCTGCGAGGACGGATGGCTTCTCAAAG
>NW_026267134.1:3382466-3391128 GCF_000697945.3 Frankliniella occidentalis
CGCTCCAACCGCAGTAGTCAGCCGTGCGGGTAGGCAGCCGGCGCACAGCCCGCCTGTGCGGGTGGCCTACCTAGACTTCGCAGGCGTTCCGCTCTCTAGGAGGGCACCGGCGTTGAGGTCTCCCGCCGATCCGCGCCGAGCTATGATAAGGAGAGTCGGAAGAGTCTCTGTGGAGAGTCTTTGCGGAGAGTCTCTGCGGAGAGTCTTTGTGGAGAGTCTCTGTAGTCTCTGTGGAGAGTCTCTGCGGAGAGTCTTTGCGGAAAGTCTCTGTAGTCTTTGCGGAGAGTCTCTGTTGTCTCTGCGGAGAGTCTATGTAGTCTCTGTGGAAGAGTCTTTGCGGAGAGTCTCTGTAGTCTCCTTGGAGAGTCTCTGTAGTCTCCTTGGAGAGTCTCTGTAGTCTCTGTGGAGAGTCTCTGTAGTCTCTGTGGAGAGTCTCTGAGGATGGTCTCCGTGGAGAATGGACTGTCTCTCTGGCAGGAGATAGTGGGGCCACCCGCGAGTGAGAGGACAGCGATATCGTGCTGGAGCCGGCAGCCGGCGACATTGCGGGACGAATCGCCGTGGGCCCCTGCTGCTGGCCCTGCTGCTGGCGAGTGGCGCCGTGCGGCGGGGCCTGGCCATGGGCCGGGCGCGGAATGTCCTCTGCTCCTGGAAGCGGACGCACTTGCTCTCCCGTCTCTCCCGGCGGCACGGCGGCGCCATGACGCGCGGCGGGAGTGCGCTACCGGGAACGGCCGGGCGAGCCAAGAAGGACCCGGGCCGGAGCGGGCACACCACCGCGCACCGGGCGCACCGGGGGCTGCAGCAGCGAGCCTCGAGCAAGCCTCTGCAACCTGATTGAGCTGCTCGTCAGTTTGCCCCGCGGGACCCGACCGGACCGGGCTCCGCCAATTACGTGGGGGACTAGTGACGACACGACGTTTATTTTATTTTTCATTTCCGATTTGATTCGCGTCTGTGAGCAACGCGAGTGTTCCCCGCCGTGTGCACCACGGATCCGAGTATCTCTCTCTCTCGTTTCTCCTCCTCCTCCTCTTGTATTCCCCCCCCCCCTCTTCTCTCTCCCTCTCTCTCTCTTTATTCCCTCTCGGCCCCTCTGTGTGTGTGTGTACAGCCCCGGCCGGCGCTCATTAAGATTCAAAGCTTTTTGAAAAACTGTCAGACCGTCTGACGAGAAGGCGTTGTCCGTGAGGCGGGGCCGGCGGGGCGCGCCCGACCACTGTCCGTCCCGACCCGGCTCGGCTCGGCTCGGGATCCACGGATGTAGTGGAGCGGTGCGTGGTGCATATCACACAATAATTTAGCTGCCACTCAGCCAATCAGAGTGCGTCAGCCGGCCTCAGCCGGCGTCAGCCTGTGCCGAAATTACTTTACGCGCATCTTCCCGCAAAGGAGGCAGCAGCCGGCTGGGGGGAGGCCGCGCCGCCGGGATTTGGGGGAGGGGGGGGGGCTGCAGCGCACAACACACCGACCGACACGCTAGACGTCAGGTCGCGTCTAGATTCCTGTTTATAGAATCACACACCGCGCGAGGAATACCGAAGGGAGGTCTTTTGAATGTCACTTTTCGTATACTACCCGAACGTCAGGAGTACTGCTCCAAGTCGCGGGCCCCGCTCTGCTGCGTCCCCCCGCGCGTAAAGTTACGACTTGTTCATTATTTTTAATTCTTGTAATGAGCATTCGCGCCCCAAGGCCTGTCATTCTGAGCGCCTGCCGAGAGGTTATAGTAGCCCCCCTCCCTTCCTCCCCTCCTCTCCTCCCCCCCTCCCCTCCTCTGGCTCCGCATTCTTCCTCCCGTCCTCCTCCCCCTTCCCCCGACCCTCATGCCAATTCGGACGTATCGTGCTTTCCAATTCGCCTCATAACGCAGCAGTAATAAAAGCTATGTCAAACAGAAATCAACAACGACTTGGTATGCGCGTCAGATGGAGCAGGGAGGGTGTGTGTAAAGGATGTCAGATTTCAGGACACTCCTGAGCCGACGGCCAACGGACAGTCTGCATCGAATCAGAAACAGGACAGATCCACCACATCCTCCCACTCCCCCTCCCCGAGTCGCTACCCCCGGTCGGTCACGCCCGGCGCGACGCGTGGGATCCCCTCTGGATGGACGTGAGGCGGCACATTTGGGCTCCACGACGTGGACGTGGGCCCGGGGCCCGGGCCCCTGTGTGGCCCCGATGAGGGCTCTTCACGCAGCTGGAGGCGTGGCGCGGCGTGGCGGCGCTGGAGTGGCCGGGGCCGGACTTTGAAATAACAAACAGCGAACGCTCTTTATATTATCTTTTATTTCTCTAACAGTGTGTTTCCTTCCGTCTGCTTGCAGGTGACCGTCTCGGTGCTGGACCGCAACGACTCCCCGCCCTCCTTCCGCGGGTCGCCGCTCAGCTTCCTCGTGTCGGAGGAGCTCGCCGTCGGCCAGTCGGTGGCCACGCTGGCCGCCACGGACCCGGATACGATCGGCGAGCTGTCGTACGCCCTGGTGGAGCAGGCCGCCAACACCAGCGGCGCCCCGGCGGCGTCCCCCTTCACCCTGGACGCGCGGACCGGCGTGATCCGCCTGCGCGACGCCCTGGACCGCGAGGTGCAGGACGCCTACCGACTGCTGGTCCGGGCCTCGGACGGCGTGCAGGCCACGGACGCCTTCGTCACCATCCAGGTTAGTTTATCGAGGAGGTTCTGAACTTGAGGAGGGTGAGTTGTTTCGCCCGGCGAGCTGCTATCTGACGGCCGCATCGCGAAGCAGCCGGCCGACCAGGCAGCGCGGATTTGGCGAGGAGGGGAAGTGAGGGGAGGGGGAGGGAGGGAGGAGCGCCCCCTGGTGCGCGGCTGGCGCCGAGAGTCGTGTACGAGTGTCGTGCACCGTCAGGACCGTCAGGACCCATGGCTTGTCAAGCTTACCCAAAAATACGCGACTTCGGGCGCGGCATGCCGAGCCCGGGCTATATACACACCAGCGCGAAGTGTCGGTCGTAAAACCAAAAAGATTCAAATAAAAAAAAAAATAAGCCGGTGACCAATCGCGCGATCGCACGGCCGTCGCCTTGACCAATAGGGGGATCCCTATAGGTCCAACAACAATTTGAGGCAAGTGGCTTATTGCAGTACGTAATTGTCCACGTCATTACGTTATGTGCAAAAAAATATTAAAAAATCCAAAATATAGGGTATTTGGGAAGCACAAACTATGGGCACGAAATTAAGCTTAAGCTGTTCAGGGTAGACGTCGCGAGGTGTGCTATGTCACGTCACAATTGGTATGACTTCACACGCGAGGCCGCAGTGGGGCGGATATAGTCCGCTCGCGCCGCGCTACGCTGTGCTCTACGCTGTGCGCTACGCTGGTCCGGGCCGCCGCCTGGGCCGGGAGCGCGGGCGAAGTTAGTCGGAGCGGGACGGGCAGCGCAATTACCAGGCATTCCTTTCCTTTTGTGAACACGTGATTGCCGTGAGCCGCGCTGCGCCGGCGGACGGACCGGACAGGACGGAACGGAACGGGAAGATATCGGGACCGCGGGCGCGGGGGTACTTCTTTCATGACTTCATTTGAACCCAGGGTTATTGTAAACGGAAAGTGATGACTTAGGTAATATTTTCACGGGTTGTGAAAAGTGGGGACAGTATTACCGTGGTGTCCTTTACCACCCTGAAATTAATCGAAGGGTCGTTAAAAGGACACCCTACCCCCTTAAATATTTCCTTTTGTTTTGCACCAAATGAGGATTTTTTGTCGCTTCATTGTAAATAGCGGACCTTTCTCTAACCCTGTGCGTTTTCTGATTCTAGGTGACGGACACCAACGACAACCCACCCGTGTTCTCGCAGTGGGCCTACTCCATGGAGGTGCGCGAGGACGCTGCGCGGGGCGCGAGGGTGGGCCAGGTGACCGCCAAGGACCAGGACGAGGGCCCCAACGGCCTGGTGTCCTACTCCGTCGTCTCGGACTGGGGCAACGACATCTTCGCCCTGCACCCGCAGACCGGCATCTTCACCCTGGCCTCCCGCCTGGACTACGAGGAGGTAAGCGAGCACCGGGTCCAGCACCCAGGCCCCAGCACACTTTTGCATGCTCACAGGAATTCCTTGTCCGTCATCGTCGCTCGGCCCTGCCCCTGCCCCTGCCCCTGCCTCTGCCCTCTGGGCTTGGACTCGTCGTTGGCGACGTGGACAAACGGTATAGGTCAAGGGACGGGTACGAGTACGAGTACCGTCCTCCCCGCCCCGCCCCGCCGTCCTCCACCTCCGCGCCTTTCTCCTCTCGGCTACGCCTTTTACGACCTGATAGTGAATATGGAACGCCGAGCCGGCCGAGGTGCAGCGTTGCCAAGCGCAAAGGGCTCAAAGAGCGCGCGGGTTGTTTTAAAATCGACGTGGGTGTGATACTTAGCCCCTGCCGCGTCCCCCCGCGTGCAGGTGGCTGTCTTCGCACATGGGGAGAAGGGGCACCTGCGGGGAGGAGGGCAAGGGGTCGGGGACCTAGTTAGGAGCGTCCACAGCAGCTGTCAGTCTGACGGCGCGCGAGCCAGACAGGAGAGGAAGCCTAGAAAGAGAGCGGGGAGAGCGGAGGGGGGTGGAAGTGGAGTCATGGGCTCCACCACTCCCATTTAGTCGTAAAAAGTACCTCTCTTTGTGTCGCCTGACTTATCAGGCCTGTGGCCGCCCGTGGCCGCTTGAGGCCCGGCCCCGTGAGGAGAGCCGCGCCGCCCCGCCCTGCTCCACTTGGTTTTACTACTCCGGGCAGACGGGCGGCCGGAGGCGACCGGAGGGGGACCTAGGGCTGAACACAGAGGAGGTGACCCCCCCCCCCTCTCCTCCCCACTCACACCACCTCGCCCGCACTAAAACTGACCGTTACATTTTACGCACCCGCAGACTAATATAATCCCTTTCTGGAAGGAATTTGGTCTTCGATTAGAATAACGGAAACTTTACTAGGAGGGCTCCTCTGGGGGTGTGGTGTGGTGGGAGTGAGTGAGTGAGTGGGACGGCGTATCCGAAGTAAATAAAAAAGCGGTCGTTGTCGCGGCCGCGGCGGGAGAGTCCTCGGCGGGGCGGAGAGTCGGGGCGTGTTGTGAGGGGCGGCTGACGGAATGGGCCGCGCGGTGAGTTTGCCGAGGACACTTTTCACTTCCTGCTCTCCTCCACCTCCTGATCTCCACACCTCCTGCCCCGCGGCTGACGAGGAGGTCCTTTTCTTTGGTTGAAGCCCTTCGAATCCGCGCCCGTCCCGTGTTGGGCAAACGCTGCAGCAGCTCGCCGTACACGGGGCGTGGCGTGGCGTGGCGCGGCGTGGCGACTAGACTCGCCGTGCATATTCATCACCGGGCAACCACTACTAATCGAGGTGAACACCCTTGATCCCTCCGGGATCCCTGCTCCTCGC
Source organism: Frankliniella occidentalis (assembly GCF_000697945.3). Lineage (NCBI taxonomy): Eukaryota > Metazoa > Arthropoda > Insecta > Thysanoptera > Thripidae > Frankliniella > Frankliniella occidentalis. The sequence continues at coordinate 3,387,853 of NW_026267134.1, forward strand.
CGCGTCTCTACACTGTCATCAGTCCGCAGGGATGCCGCCTGTAATCCCGACCGCGGGGACGACGGCGGGGCGGGGACGAAGCCGCCGCGCGCCGCGGTTCAAGTCCACACCCACAAGTACCGTTACCGCTCGCGCGTACACGCGCATTAGCAAGGAAGCCGAAGCGAAGAATTTTTCAAGATCCCCCGGCTTCGAAATTGTTTGTCAAGTGCAACGAGGAAACAGATATAAAACAAGTCCCCGCGCGCGCAACTCTGATGCCGCCGTGAGATGCGAGTCGCAAGCCCTCCCCCCAGGCCCCCGGCCCCTCTCGCCTCACCCTCCTCCGCCCGGCAGCCGCGCCGCGCCGGCCGCCGCGCCAAGCCACGCCGTTTGATGGGCAAAGGCGGTAGTTTTAATTAGATTACATTCACTGCGTCTCATAAAAAAGAAGCTGGCGACGACGTGGCTGGGAGGGAGAGGGGAAGGTTCGCGATGCAGTAGCGTCGCGCCACGCCCCGCGCCGCGCCGGTCGCGGCCGTGATTGGCTGTCCGGCCATCGGGACGAAAAATTTATCTGCGGAACGTTTTTCGTTCCCATTCAGTCGAAGGGAAAGGGCCCCTCCCCTCTGCGGGTCGGGCCGTATTGGTCAACCCAGCCAACCTCGCCTCGCCACACTCCACGCCGTACTCACCGCGTGCAAAGAGTGCGCACGTATACCCTGCGCACTACCCCCGCAGGGTCGCACGGGGGCATAAAACGCAGCATAGTGTTTCGAGATGCGCGCGCGTCTCTCGACTGGGCTGGAATTAATTTCACTCCACGACTCTGAAAGACACGGCTAGCGGCGCTTTATTTTACTGTGAAACTGTCCGTGGTACCTATTGTAAAAGTGTAAATTTCAGAAATAGACTCACACATGAATAATGAAATTTTCAAAATTATTTGGTAAAAATTATCAGAAAACTGGTCCCGGAATAATGTTCCTAAGTGAGTTTCTTTTATTATTGAAATAACTAATGTCGAGTCCGGCGACATTTTTCGCAGTTTTAACGCCGCGGTTACCGTCGCCTGCCTCGCGGCCCACGCACGCCTGCCGGCCGCCGTACCGTCCAGCAGTTCTGCGCGCCGGCGCCGCGGCAAGGCACGGCACACCGGCCTTGCGGCCCGTAATATCGCAATATGCACCGCGCATGCGGCGCGGCGCGCTAAAGCTAAAAATAACAAACTACTAGCATCACATAATTAGCGATTGATTTCGCAGCGGGGACGTACGCGCGGCGTGCCAGTGTGGCGCCCCGCCCCGCCCGGACAGCTTGTCCGACACCCTCCTCCCCCCCGTCGCCACGCCCCGCCGCGCCCCACCGCGCCCCGCCACCTCGCGTCAACACGCTTGGCAGCCGCCGCTGCTGCTCCCCGGGGTCTCCGCCGCGGGGCCGCCGCGCGCCGGCGCCACCACACCGGGGCACTCGTGCGCGAGGACGAGACTGATATGATGCCTTGTCACAACTGGGTCGTCGTCGGGCTGTGTCGGCTGTATCGGAAAAGGTTAAAGATGACATTCGATGCAGCAGAAAGTCGGGCGCGGCGGGCGCGCGGACTCCCTACTTGCGCCGCCCCTTGCAGAGGGGGTCAATGGGCCCCGACCCGCCCCCTACTTGCGCTGCTTGCGCCAGCCTGACCCCCATTTCAGCACGGGGGCGCCCCTCTTATTGCCTCGTGTGTCTATCGGGGCCCTCTGGGGCCGGCGTCGCCCCGGGGCGCGCAGCGGCGGCGCAGCGGGTGGGGCGTTGTGCTCGCCGCGCCACGCCCCGCCACGCCCCGCCACGCCCCGCCACGCCCGCACGCCCTCCGAGGACGCGCCAAAGAGGGGCGTAAAGTAGGCCATGGTGGAGAATAGCGCCGGGTCCAGACGGATGTCTTCTCGGGGCAGCGCGGGGAGGGTGCGCGCGCGCGCGCGCTCGCATAGCACCCCGCGGGCGATCGTGGCGGAAACCGTGTCGACGAGCCAGGCAGACTGGCAGGCAGGCAGGCAGGCAGGCAGGCAGGCAGGCAGCCTTGCGCGGCTGATTGGCTGAGCCCGCTCGCAATGCGCGGCGATCTTATCAGAGGCGTCAAAGTGAAAATGCAGCGGAGCGCGCCGCGCCGCGCCTGGCGCCGGGCCTTACAATGTTCCAGGCGCGCGCGGCGCGAGCTCGCGGCCAGGCTCGTTCCGTCCCGGATGGCGCCGTTCGACCTGCCAAGCCGACCGGCGGCGGCGTCAAAATTGTTTATTCATTTCAATTTTTGTCGTATTTATTTTATTTATTTAATTGGGCCGGCGAAGGGTGCGCGTGCGCACGCTCGACGCTCGGGGTTGCTGCGGGGCGCCACGGCGACGCGGCCCTGAGTGAAGCGCCCTCGGACACGCGACGGACGCATGCGGCGCGCCGCGGTGCATACCCAGTAGCCGACGGAGGTGGGCTCCGCTGCGGCTATGGCCTACATACACAAGACCAGCCACTCGGCGCCGCACGACGCCAGTCCAGTCCGCGCCATAACTCATGGCGAGCGAGCAAATATAAATAACACTTTTGCGTGACAAAACAGCGCACATAAATTATTTGTCCGCGCGGCATGGCACCGACGGGAGCGCGAGTGGTAGAGGTGGTGTGCCGTGGGTCCATGCGGGAGAGCGGGAGGCCTTATGCAGCACTAATTGATAGCTTCCATACGAAATCGGTGCGTACGCGTGCTGTATGCGACTGACGTGAGCGGAGCCAGGCCTGAAAACTGGGGCCTCGCCTCGCCCGCGGAATACAAATACCGCAAAAGTGAGAGCATTTCAATTTTCCTGGGGGAAAAGACACGGAGGGGACTTTAGAATCGGTGTGAGGTATGCATGAAACGATTCGGTAGTTCCGTGCAGGATTTGAGACTCATTTGGTCCCACCCACAGAGCTCCCTCCATTTTGCCACCCAGTGATTCTCATACACGTCGTCTTACTGTTTCAGGTGCAGCACTACATCTTCGTGGTGCAGGCCTCGGACGCAGGCCGGCCTTCGCTGTCCTCCACGCTCACCGTCTTCATCAACGTCGTGGACGTAAACGACAATGCTCCGCTCTTCGACCCCATGAGCTATTCCGATGAAGTCTGGGAGAACGTGACGGCGGGAGCTTCCGTTGTCACCGTCTCGGCCACGGACCTGGACTCTGGTGAGTGCCCCCAGGGCGTCTATAGAGTCGCATGTGCGCGAAGGAGAGAGCGGCATCCTCCCGGACGAGATGGGAGTTTGACAACGTCCTGCGAATGCCC
>NW_026267134.1:3391243-3394614 GCF_000697945.3 Frankliniella occidentalis
GGGGGGGCAAGGAAGAATCGCAGCGGATTCACGGAAGAATTTCAACTGGCGGTCTTCGTGGTTCGCCCAGCAACAGTCAGCAGCTCGCAGCCTGAGCCCGGGGAGAGGTGAGGAGGAGGGGTTTTCCTCGTAGCCGTCCACGGCATGTCCTCCATCCGTGGGGCCATAGCGCACATACTGCTGCTAGGAGTTGCATGGCGCCACGCGGCAATCTATGTCGTGAGGTACTCGGAAGTGGACCGCGGCGGTGGACTCGGGCTGCCGCCGCTTTGCCAATACGTTACGATGATTAATTAGGCCCCAAGCGGGGTAAAGGGAAAGCGCTGGCGCCCCGGGCGGGGTGCGCGGCGTGCACGTGCAGCGCTGCGGGCGCGGCGGCGTGATGGTGCACATCTCCGAGGCGTCCCGCGCCCCGCCGCGCTCGCCCACCGGCCACGCCTCATGCCACGCCCTGTCACTTACGCCTCATTCGTTTCCTTCCGTAGGAGCCAACGGCCGCCTGGAGTACGCCATCACCGGCGGCGACGACGAGGACGAGTTCTCCATGTCGCCCAACGGCACCATCGTCACGCGGCGTGCGCTGGACCGCGAGGCCAAGGCCAGCTACAGCCTGGTGGTCACCGCCACGGACTGCGCCGACCCGCCCAGTGCGCGCCTGTCCTCCACCGTGCAGGTCTCCATCACGGTGCGCGACGTCAACGACAACGCCCCGGAGTTCATCACGCCGTCCGAAACCTCCGTCGGGGAGAACGTGTCCCCGGGCACGGTGCTGCTGGCCGTCAAGGCCGTGGACAAGGACGAGGGCCGCAACGGATACGTGGAGTACTCGCTGGACGCGGTGGAGGCCGTGGACGCGGAGTCGGGCGCGGTGGCGGCCAGCAACGTCGTCGACGACGTCATGTTCTCGCTGGGCCCGGCCGACGGCTTGCTCCGCGTGGCCGGCCGCCTGGACCGCGAGGTACGCTCCGCCTACAAGCTGCGCGTCACGGCCCGAGACAGGGGTGACCCGCCGCGCGCCACCACCGCCCACGTCGTGGTGCACGTGCTGGACGAGAACGACAACTCGCCCGTGTTCGACCCCAAGCAGTACTCGGCGACGGTGGCCGAGAACGCGTCCATCGGCGCAAGCGTGCTACAGGTGTCCGCCACCGACATGGACGACGGCGACAACGGCCGGGTGCGCTACTCCATCTGGTCGGGCGACGACAACCGGGACTTCTCCATCAGCGAGGACGGCGGCGTCGTCCGCGTGGCCAAGAACCTCAACTTCGAACGCAAGAGTCGGTACGTGCTGACGGTGCGCGCCGAGGACTGCGCCGGCGAGCAGGGCTCGGCCCGCTACGACACGGCCGTCATCGCCATCAACGTGGCCGACATCAACGACAACCCGCCCACCTTCCTGGACTCGCCCTACCTGGCGTACGTCGTGGAGGGCGTCGTGCCGCCGCCCAACGGCTTCGTTCTCCGGGTGCACGCCTTCGACGCTGACTCGCCGCCCTTCAACGGCCAGGTGCGCTACTTCCTCAAGGAGGGCGACCCGGACCTCTTCCGCATCGACGCGTCGACAGGCGACATCTCGCTGCAGCGCGCGCTGGACCGGGAGGAGCAGGCCGAGCACATCCTCACCCTGGTCGCCATGGACACCGGTGAGTAACGACCCCAGCAGCTCAGCAGCTCCGCCAGGAGTTCGCGTCGGTTAGGGTTTCCGTCTCATTTATCCGCGCCCCGCTCGACATGTCCGCCTGCATGACTGATCGCCGATCCACCGCAGCTCGGCGGCGGGGCGGGGAGGGAAGTGAATCGGGAGGGAGGGAGGGCAAGCCCAAATTGTTTGACCCTGGGTAGTTTAGTTTGGCGGGCTTGCGCGAGTCTTTCGGTTCGCAACCGCACAAGGGAAAGTTGGACATTGATCATCATGCCTCTGTGCGTGGCGTGGCGATGCTCGGCGGCGGTCTGCGCTCGGCGAGATTGAGCCTCAAACACACACGACTAATGAGTAATTACTCGGCAACTTAATTTACTTACGGAGTTATTCCATTTATCACTGGCTCCCGCCCCGCCCGCCGCGCCGCCAGACCATGGCCGGGCCCGGCCCGGCGGGCGGTGTGGGGCTGTGCGTGTTGCTTTTGCCGGGAAACGGAAGCTGTTTTGGGATTCGCAGAAATGCAAAGGCAGTCGTGCCTGGCCGGGCCGGGCGGCCGTGCCTGGCCCTGCCGTCGAGCCCCGCAGCACGCAGCAGGGCGCCGGCGTGCCCGGCCCAATGTCAAACGTAATGTCATTTAGGCCCCACTGCGGATCCTCCGGATCAGCGCCGCGCGGCCACCGACCACATTCCTCCGGCATTGCGTGGCGTGGCGTCGTCGCGGCGTGATGAACACGGTCCTGTCCCCGCCGAAAAGCCGAGCCCGAGCCGAGCCCGTGCCGGACCGAGCCGGGCCAAACCCGAGCCAAGCCGGGCCGCTGCAGCAGCTGCAGGTGTGGCCGGGCAGGTGAAATATGTAGAGCCACCTCGTGGCGTCGCGGCTGCGGTCCTGGATGGTGGCGGGTCCGGCCCAGGTCCAGCCCACTGGCCGGCGCGCAGCAGCCAGCGCCGCCGTCGCGCCACGCCGCGCCACGCCGCGCCACGCCGCGCCACGGCGCGCCACGCCGCCGAGCTATGAGAGAGCCGGTTTCTGGGCAAAGACCTTATGACGGCGACACGTCGTATGCATTATGGAGTCCGCTAGACCGATAAATATCTACAGTGCGAGGGGCGTGGCGGGGCGGGGCGACGGAGCGCCGACGCCTCCTCTCTCACTCTCATTCTCTCTGGCTCCCTCCCTCTCTCTCCCTCTCGCTCTTGTTCCCTCCACCCCCGCGCGGCCGACTCAGCCCCGTGACGGACGACTCGGTTAGACACTCGGGCCATCCGCTGCAGATGCTGCAGAGGCAGGCCGGGGGACAGGGCTGTTTGCACGCACTCAGAGCTCCTCTCCTCTCAGGAGTCTCGAAAGCAGTTTTATCGGATCTTCGGCTTCTGTAGAAACGCCGCGGGAAACGGAGAGGCGGCGAGTCGAGAGAGGACCTGGCCTAGCCCCTCATTCCGCTCCCCCTCTCCATCCTTCTTCACCACACCCCTATTCTCTGTCTTTATTTCTCCCTTCCACCCGGTATATCTCTCGCTCTCTCTCTCTCCCTCTTTCTCTACATCCCTCCCCCTCTCACTTTACCTTTTGCAGTTGGCAGGAGCGCCGACTGCGTCCTGACTTTCCAGGAACGTGTGTCCCCTCGGCCATAGGCCGCCGTAGGCCCTGTTTGACTTGACCAGTCATGTTCGCGGTGGTTTCTTTTTCTCTCCTTTTCTTGTTACGTGCGCCCCTCCCACTCCCCCC
>NW_026267134.1:3395114-3398299 GCF_000697945.3 Frankliniella occidentalis
GAGAGAGAGAGAGAGAGAGAGAGAGAGAGAGAGAGAGAGAGAGAGAGAAGGGGGAGCGAGATGCGGGCGTCGCAAGGCGTCACCTTGCGCCGAGCCGAGTGAAAAGTAATGTGGCGTTGGTGCGGTGTCAGGCCAAAATGAATACGTCTCGTGCAGCATTGTCTGCTATTGAAAGGGGATAGGGGCGTGGCGCGGCGTGGCGCGGCGCAGCGTGGCGCGGCGCATCCACCAACTAGTCATAGAGACCGGCACGAGGTGTGGTCCCCGTCCCGGCCAGATATGCAGCCATATATTCCGCGATCCCGCCTGGTACGGCGACACCACGGCGACACCACGGCGACGTGGCGCAGCGTGGCGCAGCGTGGCGGGGCGGGCGTGAGTGCATTCGCAGCAGCTGATGGCAGCGAGGGCCGCAGAGCCGAGTGGGGCCCGGCCGGGCCGGGCCGAGCCGGAGCCGAGTCGGTGCTGCATTCCAGGTCCAGTCCACAGAGCCGTAGAGGAGAGGGCTCGGCTTGGCTCGGCAGGAGCGCGAAGCAGCACGGAGATCTGTCATAGTTGTTGTACCCGCGCGCCCCGCTCCATCGGCATGGCTGTCCCGGGGAGGGGTCGCTGACCGGGGCCTGGGAAAAAGAAGCAATGGGGAGGAGAATGCCAGTGGAAATAGAGAAGTGCGTCGGCGGGGTTACGACGGGTAGAGGAGGAACCTGAAGCGGCAAACAGGCGCCAAACAGGGTCCACCACCGCTGCCTCAGGGGCGGGGCCGGGGAGGGGCCGAACCCGACGGGGTGGGCCCGGTGAGCGAGCGCCATGTGACAGGGGCCTAAGTACACATCAGACATGAGTATCGACTTGTGACCATGTCGACAGGCATTGGCCCGCCAGGCTTGTCAGCAATCTGCGGCTGTCAGCGCCTGTCTGCGCGTCCGTCCGTCCGTCCGTCTGCCGGTCCGATCGCACACCGGGCTGCCCGCCCGTCCGCCGCGCTGCCGGGACGCGCATCGCCTCGCATACAACTCGCAAACGGGATTTCGAAACGAGCTCAACGATGAAATGGCAGATCGACTCGCGGCCTCCTGGCCTGGCCGGGCTCCGAACAAAATGACTGGCCGGTACTCGAACCCCGGGCTCGCCGAGCGCATACCAGCAGGACACTGGGGTACGTGAGTCCTGGCGAGTCCCCTCTGATGAGTCGGGCAATCAGAATGGTCATTCCGTTACAAAACGGTAGGAAACGGTTGAGCAGGTGCTGGAGGCACTGGAGCAGACAGCAAGGCTCCAGGGGGGCGGGCCACGATGTGCACGCGCCGCCGGACTCTATGGCCGAAAGACGAAATTTATTAACGGTGGTCAAATTAATAAATTACGGTATTTCTCCATGTTCTTCACCCCGGGGCAGCTGTCTCCGTGCCTTTCACGGTCGAGTGGCCGTACGTCGAGCCCAAAATGTGACGTGCCCTAGGTCGGACGGACGAAACCAGAAACCTTCAGCGCCCGGGTCCAGCCGGGCCGGCGCAGCCCTACGCCCTGCGGCTGGGTCGGATCAGGACCTCCACAGCAGAAAATCGCCCGCACTCTCTCTACCTCTTTTCCTCTGCTGACTGCTGCGCGCCGGGGTTTTCTTTACTGCCTCGCGAGATATCTAGTCTGACCTTTCCCCCGGGAAAATGACTTTGTCTTGTAAATCGGGCGCGCGGGGCGACAGAGACAAATAACAGGAGTTGTGGCGAGTGGAGCAGAGGAAACGAGAGAGAGAGAGAGACGGAGGAGGCGAGGCTGCATTCTCTTGTCTCGGCATCCGCACTGCTCCAGCTGTGGGAGTGTATTTATGTATGTGTGCGTCTGTGTGCTCTCCTATGCATATTCTTATTCGATATGGCCTCTCTCCGTCTTTCTCTCACTCCGCATACTCTTGCCTCCTCTCTCTCTCTCGCTCTCGGACACAGCCGCGACGAGGGAGCCTTGTGCCTTCATTAGTAAAGCATCTCGCAGACGCCGGCTGACGCCTCTAGTAGCACTTCCTACTTGTCTCCTGGGCGCGCCCCGCCCAGCCCCGCCCAGCGTTGCACTGCCTCCGGCCTCCGGTGGTAGAACTGCATGAGGGCCGTGCTGCAGGAAGGGGCGAGACCTGGTGCGCGCCGGCGGCGTACTGTTGGCTCGCAAACCCTCACCGCGGTTAGCGTTATTCGCTCGAGCAGCAGAGGGCCGACGTCACAATAGAGGACAGTTTTGTCGTCAGTTATTTTGCTGACCCGGAGCAACGAGACCTCCTTTGCTTTCCTCGTGGCCTGGCCTGGCCGGTCCCGTAGCAGCTCGTTTTCCTCACCACACAGTGTACGCAGGCCTGCGCACCCGGAGCGCAGGGCTCCTCTCTACCCCTCCCCCCTGTGGCTCGTCGCACGCGATTTTTCCGCAGCCGCTTGCCGTGCGTGCTGCGGCCCCGGTGCAACGCTGCGCCGGCCCGGTGCATTCGGCGGGGCAGCAACAGCAGCAGCAGCAGCAGCAGCGGGGTGCACCTGGGTGCACCGAGCGCACCGGCCAGCACGGTAGCCGCCCAGGACAGGCCGTCGACTGGTGTCGGGTGTCGCACCCAAACAGGACATGCCACATCACACTTGCGTTTCGACTTTTTGCGGCCAGCCGTTGCTGCCCCCTTCCCTTCCCCGCGCGTCCTGGCCAAGAGTCTTTGTGATCTCCCTCTCGCCCTTCCTCGAGTATATTTTTTTGCCTCGGCTCTGTCCGTCTTCTTACCCTCCTCTTCCCTTTCTATAAAAGTGGGGACCTCTCGGAGGACGCGGACAGACGAACCTCGTGGTGCCCCCCTCCCACCTCCTGCCCCGCCTTCCACCTCACGCCTCAATGCAGCTCGCGGATGTGACGATTTATTGATATTCAGGTTCGTAATAACGGATGTTGCTCCGCGTGCCGAGTTCCCCGACGCCCCCTCCCTCTCCTCCCCCTACTTCTGATGGACCACTTCCGGCCGCGCCGCGAGAGTCTGTCTTCATCTCTCCGCCCCTCATCAGACATACCCGCCCGCGCCTCCCTCCCTCCCCTCGAGGTGCAGCACCTCGCCGCCAACGCGTGACAAAAGCTCCAAGTGCATCGGGGCGGGGCGGGGCGGGAGACAGTTACGCTTCGATTGGCCGCGATGAGCCCGGGGCCTCGGGGCCGGGTGTGGGGCGGGG
>NW_026267134.1:3398839-3400942 GCF_000697945.3 Frankliniella occidentalis
GCGCACAGCCAGCCTCAAAAGTTGGTTGCGCAGTGCCCGTGTAGGAGGAGGAGGAGGCGGGGTTGGCGGCTCTGTGCTGCGCTGTGCGGCGGTGCGGTGCGCGGCCTCGGGTGCGGCCCCTCCCTTTGTCGGCACTTGGGCCCTTCCCCCGGACCACCTCGCCCTCGCCTCATGAGCGCCGCTCACTCTCTAAATGACTCAATGCGAGGCAGTGCGGGTCGCCTCGGTGGCGGCGGAGAGGTGGAGGTGGAGGAGGTGCCCACGCCGCCGCCCACCCCCCGACAAGCACGTCGACTTGGTAGTGGTACACGATGTGAGGTGTCGCTGAGACTGCCGATGAGGAAGCTTGCCGCGAATGGTGTGGCGCTGATGGTCGTATGTGATGCGAGCGCGCCATTTCCTGGTGCAGTGCCAAAGTGAAGGGCTCTCTGCTTGCCCCCGCCGCCGCACCTCACATGTCGCCCCGCCGCGCCCCGCCCCGCCCCGCCCCGTGGGGTGCGTCACGCTGATCCACAGCCTTGTCGCCACAACAACGGCAGCAGGCCGCAATGAGGTCGTGGCGGGGCGCGGCGGGGCGCGGCGGGGCGCGGCGGGGCGCGGCGGGGCGCGGCGGATACAGACATTTACATCAAGGCGTACTGACACGACGCCTATCTGTCCTATCGCATTACGCCCAGATGGACGATAAACGACGCCTTGCCCGTGTGAGTGTGAGGGAGGGGGAGGTGGCGAGCAGGCGGCTAGAGTCCACCTTCCTACTTACTTAGTAAGTCGGACGGCGGCGGCGCTCCAGAGCCCCAGTCCGCCCCACGGCTCGCGCGGCGCGGTGCGGCTGCGGCCCAGTCCCGGGGAGAAATCATTTCCAGACTCTCATTACTTAGGGACGACGCCGCCGCTGCGGAGGGGCGGGGCGGGGCAGGGCGGTCCGTGCGGGGAGGTATCCTAGATAGACAGCACCGGCAGGCAAGGCGAGCCTTGGCCGTCGTTTGTTGGGAAGACATGAAGACATTTTTGTGGTCAGCCGCGCGCAGCACCACGCCACGCCCCGCCACGCCCCACCGCGCCGCGCGGGACCTTCGCCGCCGCCGGTCTGGTCGGGCCTCGGCGAGCCGGCTCCGGGCCCACCCATCGGCAAGCTGATAGGCTCGGCTAGGCCGGACCGGACCGGCGAACAATTAACGAGGTGTTAATTGGCTAGCGGTGAGAGAGCCGGTAGCCGGGCTGGCTGAGCGCCGCGTGGCGCCGCTACCGCGACGAGCACCGCAGTCAATACGAAAAGTTCGTCCTTTTTCTTTTCTCCCGCCTGACGTCCGACGAACACCCCTTCTTGAAATCGCGATCCGTTTCGTTGAACGCTCTTTACTTTTTGTGTCCCCACTTTCACGCATGGCCGAGAGACAGATGTAGTCAATTGGATCCGAGGGATAGTCCAGAAAGTACGTCCGTTTTTTTCTCAGATTGATTCGGCAAATTGCGGGAGCTCGTCGCCTGCGAGACCTAGGATAGGCCAACCCGCAGTACGTGCATGCACTGTAGGCAAAAGTATTGCCTACCCATCAGGCGCTCCCAGAGCTAGCATTGGCTCAATTTGGCAGTTTCGTAACGGCAAAAGAAGCTGGATGTTCCGTAATCGAGTTCAGGGTTTGGTTTACGCTTAAGACGTTTTGAGACAATATGTGATAAAGCTCCCCACCAGGAATAACATTTTACCTTCGAGGATACATTGAATCAGTAGTCCTCTCAAAATCTTTTTGTTTATCAGAAAGTCCACTTCTTCTGGAAGGAAGCAAACTGTACCCGCATCACTTTTGTTCTGAGCCGCGCGCCCGCGAGGGATACGAGGTGGATAGGAAAAGTCAGGAGAGGAGGGCGTGGCGGAGAGGGAGGAGGGGGGCAAGGCGGTGCTGGGCGGAGAGAGGGGAACCCCTTCTACACACCGCATAGCAATAGCTCCGCCTGCGGTTTCAGTCCGATTATCACAGCGGGAGGTCCATGGCGGGGCGTGGCGCGGCGGGCGGGGTGGGTGGTGGCGGGCCGGGCCGGGCCCACGGCGCCATGCGTGGGCGGGCGCCCTCCCCGCCCTGCTCCCCGACGCACGCTCCC
>NW_026267134.1:3400992-3426747 GCF_000697945.3 Frankliniella occidentalis
AGCAATAGCTCCGCCTGCGGTTTCAGTCCGATTATCACAGCGGGAGGTCCATGGCGGGGCGTGGCGCGGCGGGCGGGGTGGGTGGTGGGTGGGGCGTGCTGGAGACGTGAACCACCCCGCACGGCCCCGGAGCGTGCCGCCACCGCCGCCCGCCTCTCTCTGTCCCTCCAGACACCGCTACCGTACGGCTTCCAGAGGGAGCTCCAGCTGCTGCTGCTGCTGCCCAAGCTGCCACACACCGCCTCCCTTGGTACCGCCGCGCACAAATAATTAAGTTTCTGGAGACAAAGTGAGGTAGTGACCCCGCCGCGGCCGTCGCGGACGCCCGTCTTCTTGTCGCGGCAGTTTGTCGGTGTCGGTCCTCCTTTGATTAAGATCCGTCGCAGCTGCGGCGCCGTGCGATGCGTGTTTTCTCACACACGCACACTCTAGCACGCGCGCACACATACCCCTATACACACACACACAGACACACACTTGTTTGTTGAGCGGAAGCCTTATCTCGCCTTTACATATTCCGTTCATACTCGGGAGAACTCGGAACCAGTTCTGCAAGTGACACAGACAACAGCGCTCCGCTCGGCTCGGCTCGGGCCGCGATGTGTAACGCAATGTGTATCGCACGGGGCGTGAGGCATGGCGTAAGGTTATTGCCGAGGAGCGGTTACACTACTCTAGCGGCGGCGACCGCGCGAGGGGCCGCGGCGCGGGCGGCCCAGCCCGGCCCGGGCACTGTGTGTGGCACCTGAGGCGGAGGACGCCCATGCCATGGGCCGGGTGAGTGGCCTGGCGCGAGAGGGGGGGACGGGGAGGGGGAGCAGCGACCGCCAGCACGAGCATCCCGACCTGCGTCCCTATGCCGTCGCCGTTGCTTCCCTTTCAGCTCTCTTGCCTTTTAACATTTTTTCGCATCATTCTTTTCTCCCGCCCGTCCTCTTGTGCTTTCTCACCCTGCTCCGATGCCCACCTCGTTGTTTTATTCTGCGCTGGGTGTGGTGGTGGGGTGGGGGCAAGGGCAAGGAAAGGACTTAAGCGGACCCCAAAGCCATGCAGCTCCCCCCGGCCCGGACGATATCTGCCTCGATATCGACTCCATTACAAATTGACGTTCAGGTCCTCCGGGCCGCTCGTGAAGCGCCGCGGGGAGGGGGCGAGGGCGGGCGCGGCGACCCTCTCGCTTTGCATATGTACCGGCGGGTACCGGCGACAAGGATAGGGCAGAGGGGCCCGGGCCGCCAGGACTGAAGCGCCGCCTCACCCGCCCCGCCCCGCCCCGCCGCGACCCGCGCCGCACCGCGGCCGTGCCGCCGGGACACTTACCCGCGGGTCGTGTTCGTATGTATTCTTGTTCTTCTTCTTCCCCCTCGTCGTCGAGTCCATCCACCCTCCCCGGCTTGTCCCCGACTATCCTCCTCTTCCTCCGCGTCCTCCTCCACACGCTGGCCGCGGCGCGGCTCGCCGCCGCCGGGAAGACTCCGCCGAGTGCGTGAGTGGTGGTTGGGGCCAAAGGGGGCTGCTGGAGCGGGCCGCTGCTGGAGCCGTTGCAGCGGGCTGTTGCCAAGCGCCTCGGGAGATACGCGCGCTGGAGGCTGACTTACGCTAGTGAGGACCGTACGCGCGCACGGCCCCGGCCCGCCCCTGCCCCCGCACCACACTACCACACCACCATGCTGATGACTTGTCTATCTCTGTCCCCCCAGGAACACCGCCGCTGACGGGCTCCGGGACTGTGCGCGTCGTCGTGCAGGACGTCAACGACCACAGCCCCGAGTTCGAGCGTGAGGGCCGCCAGGGCTACCGCTCAACCGCGAGGGAGAACGCCGCCCCGGGCACCGTCATCCTCCACGCCAAGGCCACGGACATGGACGAGGGGCTCAACGCTAGAATCAGGTGAGTGTGTGTTTTTCGCTGTGCCCTGCCCGCCGTCCTCTGCCCTTAGCCCGCTCCGCGCAGCTCCGCGCTCGCCCACTAGATGAATGTCGTCACGCGCGCGTTATATATTTTCCCAGTTCGCGGAGGGGATAGTGGCGGCCGATCTGTGATGGCGCCGTCCCTCTCGCACCCGCAGGCTCAGCAGGCTCAGCAGGCCCGCCGCCCACCTGTTCGCACGCAGCCCGGCTATCACGATCGGGTTTCATTCCTGGCAAGTCCAGGCTAGTGGCCTGGCCCCGTGGCCCGGCCTGGCCCCGTGGCCCGGCCCGGCCCCGGCCGGCCGTCTGGCTAGGCAAACCTTGTGGGGCTGGCAGGGTTTCCGCTTACGGCCATCCGTTACCGGGACGGGACCGACCCGCGCCGCGCTGCGCCCGTTTGTTCTTCGTCACTCCCGCTCGGGAGGGGCGTTTCGGACGCCGCCCCCCGTCGCACGGTGTGGCGCGGAGCGGCGCGGCTAGGCGTAGCGAGAGCATGTAGCGGTGCCCTTTCACTGGACTGTGCGTCGTTGCTGTAGCTGACTGGACCATACATCAGAAGGCGACAGTCGCGGCTGTTCCTAGTCGTGTTTCGTTATGAGACGATTGTCTCGGGTTCAAATCCCCCGGCCTGGCCTCGGGCTCGCGGGCTCCGCGGGCGCGGCCCCTCTACCCTGATGCATGTTAATTTCGTGTCGATTTAATGCAGAGTTCTAATCTCACATTCGCTCCTTGTAGGTACTCCCTCCTCGGTGAGCACTCCGAGCGGTTCGCCGTGGACGCGGACACCGGGGTGGTGTCGCTGGCGGCGCAACTGGACCGCGAAGAGCTCGCCGAGTACCACCTGACCCTCATCGCTAAGGACAGCTCAGCCACCGACCCCAGGGCTACCGCCGTCAACCTCACTGTCACCGTCCTGGATGAGAACGACAACGAACCGCGCTTCGACGAGACGCAGTACACCGTTCTCGTGCCGGCAGGGACGGCCGCTGGCGAGTTTGTGTTTGGCGCAGAGGCCGTGGACGCCGATGACGGCGACAACGGCCGGGTGCGGTACTCACTGTCCGGCGATGACGCTACCCTGTTCCGATGCGACTCCGTGACGGGCATCGTCACGGCGGGTGGCACGCTATCCACAGACCCCCACCGCGTCTACGGCGTGCGCGTGACCGCGCGGGACGCCGGCAGTCCGCAGCGCTCCGCCTCTGCCGACCTCATGGTCCGCGTCGCCCCCGCCGGGCTGTTCCCGACCTTCCGGGGCCCGCGCGTCGCCAAGTTCACCCTGCAAGAGGACGTGAAGGAGGCGGGCGCTGCACCCAGGGTGGTGACGCGTGTCGCGGCCACCTCTCCCAAGCGCGGCGCCGCCGCCACCATCCACTACGCCATCGCGGGCGGCAACGCCGGCGGCGCGCTGCGGGTGGACGAGCTGAGCGGGGACGTGATCGTGTCAAACGGCCTGGACTACGAGACGGCGCCCCACTGCGAGGTGTGGGTGGAGGCGCGCGACTCGGACCGCCCGCCGCTGCGCTCCCTCGTGCAGCTGCTCGTCAACGTGACGGACGCCAACGACAACGCCCCGGTCATGGAGCAGGGCCTGTACAACGCCAGCGTGATGGAGGAGGAGTTCGCCCCCATCAGGGTGCTGCGCGTGCGCGCAACGGACCGTGACTCGGGGCTCAACGGCCAGCTCTCGTACCGCTTGGCGCCCGGCCAGGATGGTGACGGTGCCTTTGGTGTGGACCCCCGCACCGGAGAGATCTTCACCAAGACCAAACTCGACCGGGAGACAGTGGCAAGCTACCAGCTGCAGGTGAGTTTCTTTTCGTGATGGGTTTTGAAGACCCTCAGCTTGGACCTCAGTGTTTAACTTGATTCCTTTGACCCTACAGGTTGAGGCCGTGGACGAAGGCCGACCCCAACTCACGGGTAACGCCGCTGTACTGGTCACGGTGCTTGACAAGAACGACAACCCACCGCGCTTCTCCAGGCTGTTCAGCGTCAACGTGACAGAGAACTCGGACATCGGCACTTTCGTGATCCGCGTGACAAGCACGGACTTGGACGAGGGCGAGAACGCGAACGCAACGTACAGCTTCACCGAGAACCCAGGAGAGAAGTTCGCAATCGACCCCATTAGCGGCAACGTGACGGTGGCCGGATCGCTCGACCGCGAACAGCACGACGAGTACGTGCTCAAGGTGGCCGCCGTGGACGGTGCGTGGCGCCAAGAGACACCGCTCACCGTCACCATCCAGGACGTGAACGACAACGCCCCTGAGTTTGAGCACTCTTACTATTCCTTCAACTTCCCCGAACTGCAGCCGAGTGGAGTGGCGGTGGTCGGCCAGGTGACAGCGGCGGACCGCGACAAGCAGGGACCCAATTCTGTCATCTCGTATTCCCTCAAGCACCCTTCGGACATGTTCAGCGTAGACCCGGCCAGCGGGGAGGTGCTGTCCAAGCGGAGGCTGCGCTACAAGCACACCGCCCTTGGCTGGTCCCCCGAGAACCAATTCCCTCTGACGATTCTCGCAACCGACAACGGCAAGCCTCCCATGTCGTCCGAGTGCCTCGTCACCGTCAACGTGGTGGACGCCAACAACAACGCGCCCGTGTTCGCGCAGCACTCTTACTTCGTCCCGGTGCCGGAGAGCGCCACCGTTGGTCGCAGCCTGCTCAAGGTGGTCGCCAAGGACGACAAGGATTACGGACTCAACGCCGAGCTCGAGTACATGAAGGTGGGCGGCAACGGGTCCGAGCTGCTGGCTGTGGACAAGATGACTGGGAAAATCAGCCTTGTGCAGCCTTTGCGCGCCCAGGGCGTGAATCGACTGCTCCAGACCTACTCGATCACCGTGCGCGCTGTCGACAAGGGGGTGCCTCCTCAGAGCGACGAGACCACCGTAGTCGTCGTGGTGACCGGCGAGAACAAGCACAGCCCCGTGTTCAAGGCCCCCAGCTCGCAGGTGTTCGTGCCAGAGAATGAGCCGGTGGGCGCGACTATCCTCACGGTCCAGGCTGACGACGCGGACGTGGGTCCCAACGGGGAAGTGCGTTACGCTATCTCCGGAGGCAACGACCAGGGCCAGTTCGCCGTGCACCCTCGCACCGGCGTGGTGACCATCGTCCGGCCGCTGGACTACGACACGATGCCGGAGCACCACCTCAACATCACTGCCACTGACCTCGGCCTGGATGCGCGATCCGCCACCGCCTCGCTCACAGTCATGCTCACCGACATCAACGACAACCCACCTGTATTCAACCAGACCACCTACACGGCTAGTATTCCCGAGAACTCTCCACCAGGCACTGTTGTGTTCACGGCTCGTGCCAGCGACGCCGACTCACCCAAGAACGCAGTCATCCACTACTCCATAGTCGGTGGTTCCGGCAAGGACGTGTTCGACGTGGACACGCGCACGGGAGTGGTGACAGCCAAGATAATCTTCGACTACGAGGAGCGAACCCAGTACACCCTGGACCTCCTGGCTGCCAACCCAGACTCTTCACAGTACGGCTCAGCGCGCCTCGTCGTGCACATCACCGGCGTCAACGAGTACTACCCGCGCTTCGTTCAACCCGTCTTCCATCTGGACGTGTCCGAGGCCGCCGAGGTTGGCACGAGCGTCGGCATCATCCAGGCCACCGACCAGGACCAGGGCGAGGACAGCAAAGTGTACTACCTCCTGGTGGGCTCTAGTAACGACCGCGGCTTTAGCATTGCGCCGGAGACTGGCGTGGTCACAGTTTTCCGCGGCCTGGACCGCGAGACCCAGAACCGCGTCGTGCTCACGGTCATGGCCAAGAACGCCGGCTCAATCCGCGGCAACGACACCGACGAAGCGCAGGTCATCATCTCCATCCAGGACGGTAACGACCCGCCCGAGTTCCTCCAGGCCGTGTATGAAGCCCAGGTGTCTGAGGCGGCGGCCCCAGGCTCGCTAGTGACCACCGTCAGGGCCGTCGACAGGGACGTCCGCTCGAACAACAATCAGTTTGCCTACTCCATCCTCGGTGGCAGCGGAGCGCACTCGTTCAAGGTAAGTCACATATACAGTTCCACTCTGGTAACAAAATGGATGAGAAGTTTCGTCATGGTCTCACACGTCTATGTTCTCTTCAGGTGGACCCCCAAACGGGCGAAGTGGAGACGACAATGCCGCTCGACCGGGAGGCGATGTCCGCCTACACCATCACTGTCGGCGCCATCGACTCTGGGTCCCCGCCCGAGACGGGCACCACCGTGGTCCGGGTTCTGGTGGAGGACGTGAACGACAACGCCCCGCGCTTCGACGACCACACGGTGGGCTACGTGGCAGAGAACGAGCCCGCGGGCACCAGCGTGATGGTGCTGAGCGCCACCGACGCCGACCTGCCACCCAACGGGGCGCCCTTCAAGTACCGCCTGGTGGGCGGACGCCATCGGGACCTCGTCACCCTGGACAGCGCCACGGGATTGCTGAGGACGGCGCACACCATCGACAGAGAGACCACCGACAGCCTGGACCTACTGGTAAGGAGAGGACTGGTCGGCTGATTTATGCCCTCCAGCCACGTACCCTTCACCCTCACCTCTCATACGTTCTCGTTACCCTCACTCATTCGATCTCTTTTCCGCAGGTGGAAGTGGAGGACAGTGGAAGTCCACCGCAGCGCGCCCAGCACCCCGTCACCGTCACCGTGCTCGACCAGAACGACTCTCCATCCTCGCCGCGCGCCCTGCACCTCCTCGTGTTTGCGCCCCCCTCCGCACCGTCCTCGACGATGGCAGACGGCTCCCCGCCGTCCGCCGCCCTGGGGGTGGT
Organism: Frankliniella occidentalis; assembly: GCF_000697945.3. Taxonomy (NCBI): domain Eukaryota; kingdom Metazoa; phylum Arthropoda; class Insecta; order Thysanoptera; family Thripidae; genus Frankliniella; species Frankliniella occidentalis. The sequence goes on from NW_026267134.1 coordinate 3,407,708, forward strand.
GGCCGACGTGCGGCCCAACGACCCGGACGCCACGGGAGACTACCGGTGCAAGATGGTGCCGCCCGGACCCTCCAGGACTGTACCACTCTCCATCCCGCGCGCGTGCCAGCTGCACGCCAACGCCATGGCGCAACCCGGTGGCGCCTACTCCATCAACGTCATGGCCAACGACGGCGTGCACGCCGACGTCACCAACGTGGTGACGGTCGAGATCCAGGCAGTAGACAACGACACAGTGGAGGGCACCGTGACGGTGCGCGTCGACAACCTGACGGCCTCCATGTTCCTGGATTCACACTACAAGGACTTGGTGGACGTGGTTCGCTCAGCATTGCCCCAGGACGATCACCTATCCGTGCTGGCGTACTCGGTCCAGGAGCGCGACGCCGGAGTGGAGGTGGCGGTGGCTGCGCGCGGCCAGCGGGGCTACCACAGCCGCGCCGCGGTGCTGCAGGCGCTGCAGCGACGCCAGGACCGTCTGGGCAAGCTGGTCGGTGGCCGTCCCTTGGTGCTGGGCTACTCGCCCTGCCAGCGCGCCGCCTGCCACGAGGGCGCCGTCTGCTCCGACGCGCTGCGGCTCGTCGCCCCCGCCCTGCCACTCCGCCTCACCGACTCGCCCTCCTTGGCCCTCGCCACGCCCGTGCTCCATCGCGACGTGCAGTGCCGCTGCGCCGACGGCTTCACGGGCGCGCGCTGCGACCGGCGCCAGGACCCGTGCGCCGCCAACCCGTGCCAGAACGGCGGCGCGTGCCGGCGCCAGGGCCAGGACTACAGCTGCGTGTGCCCCACGCACACCGAGGGCCGGCACTGCGAGCGGGAGCGCGGCGACGCCTGCAGCGAGAACCCTTGCCGGAACGGCGGCTCCTGCCGGGGCGACGGCGCGTCCTTCTTCTGTCTGTGCCGGCCGGGCTTCAGGGGCAACCAGTGCGAGGCGGTGGCCGACTCCTGCCGCCCCAACCCCTGCCTGCACGGCGGCGCCTGCGTCGCCCTCAAGCCCGGCTACCGCTGCACCTGCCCCGACGGCCGATACGGCCGCCACTGTGAGCGCTCCGCCTTCGGCTTCCGCGAGCTGTCTTACGCTGCCTTCCCTTCGCTGGACGCCTCCACCAACGACATCTCGGTGGTGTTCGCCACCTCCAAGCCCGACGCGCTCCTCGTCTACAACTTTGGGGCGCAGACGGGCGGTCGGTCCGACTTCGTGGCGCTCGAGCTGGTGGGCGGCAAGGCCGTGTTCTCGTTCGGCGGCGCCCGGACCGCCATCTCCTCGCTGACGGTGGGGCCGCCCTCCCTGGCCGACGCCAGCTGGCACAAGGTGACCGCCACTCGCAACGGCCGCGTCGTCTCGCTCAGTGTGGCGGCCTGCACCGACAACGGGGACTCGTGCGGGGAATGTCGTCCGGACGACGAGTCATGCTACGCCACAGACATGGGCGGCACTGGGTGAGTTCTCCTGCAGCTGCTCATTTAGCCAGTATCTTCCAGGACGCGAGACTAACCCGCCTTTCTCTCTTTGCAGAACACTGAACTTCAACGGCCACCCCATGATGGTGGGAGGCCTGCAGGCGGCAGACCCGGTGCTGGAACGACCCGGACAGATCTCCAACGACGACTTCGTGGGCTGCGTGCACAGCGTGTCCGTGAACGGTCGACCCCTGAACCTCAGCAGCCCGCTCCACTCTCGCGGCGTGGAGACGACCTGCGGCCGCCCGGGCTCCCTGTGCGCCAGGACTCAGCCGAGAACCGTTGGTCTCCAGGATCTCGACAGGTGCGCTTCATTTGTTTTGAAAAGCCGGCGCGATCCTCCATCATGAACTGCCTGTCTCTGACCACGATGCTTTCTTCTTGTTCGCAGCGAGGAGGTGCCTCCGCAGGGTGTGTCGCGCTTGGCGCCGCGCTGCGGCTCGCTAGGCTCGTGTGTAGATCGCTGGACATCGTCGGCGTGCGAGTGTTCCACTGGCGTCGGCGCGACCGGCGTGCTAGCGCCCGACTGCGTCGAGAGCCTGCAGCCCAGCACCCTGGCGGACGGAGCCTTCCTGTCGTTCCGCGTGTCCGACATGCACCGCCGGATGCAGCTGCTCGACCAGGTCTACCGCGGCACGACGCGGTGGCACGGCAGGGACAAGCACCACCACCACCAGCACCACCATCACCACCCCAAGACCCTCAGCGTATCCTTCAGGACTGTCCGCAGGGACGGCCTCATTCTGTACGCGGCCTCCAACAAGGACTTCACCGCCATCGAGGTAAGCAGGCGACTTCATCTCTAAAGAAAGTACTTGGTCGGCGTCCCCCTGCACAAACTCTGACCTTCCTTATGTCCTGTTCCCCTCAGCTCCGCGGCGGCGTGCTGGTGTACATGTCTCGAGCTGGCGCGGCCGGCTCGCCCGTCAACATGACGGTGTCGGACTGGGAGCCGCTGTGGGACGGCCGCTGGCACAACGTGACCCTCGAGTCCCGGGGCCGCGCGCTCCGGCTGCTGCTGGACGGACGCAGGGCCGGGGACGAGCTGGACCCCAACGGCGTGCACGACTTCCTGGACCCTTACCTCACCACGCTGTCTGTGGGCGGCGCCGTGAGAGACACCTTCCACGCTCCGGACGCCCCACAAGGTAAGTCCACAAAGCCCCAAGGTCGTCTTGATCTCGCTCCATAATCACTTTCCTTCGGTCAACAACGGTTTGTTTTCCTCCCCGCAGCGTTTGAGGGCTGCGTCGCCAACCTGACCATCAATGCCGAGGTCCAGCCGCTCAACGGATCCGGGTCCATACTGGCCGCTCACGCCCACGGCAAGGTGTGGGCGGGCTGCGCGGGCCCGGTCGGCGTGGGTGCCGCCGCTGCGCCCGACCCACTGTCTATCGGCATCACACTCGTCATCGTCTTCTTCGTCATCTTACTGGTCGTCATTCTCGTCTCCTTTGTCGTATTCCGGCTGCGGAGGCACAGCAAGGAGAAGGGCGCAGGGCCTGGCGGCTCCCCCGGCACCACGCTAGTCACGGCAGGAGGGTGAGTGTCCCACTTCAGACATGCAAGTTAACACTGGGCTATTTTGCCGTTCATGAGTAGACTTTCTGACATTCTTGTCGTGGTGTTGTTACAGACTGCTGCCTGGTGGTGTCGGCGGCGACCTGGGTCGACTGCACGGCGTAGAAGGCGTTGGCGGGGACCTGCTGCGAGCGCATCACCCAGAACTCATCGCCAAGAAGTACAAGGAGCGCGATCTGGAGCAGCAACGTCCCCAACGGCCCGACATCATCGAAAGGGAGGTGGTGGGCAAGTCGCCTCCGCTGCCGATGCCCCCGCCGCCCCACCACCCACACGACGCCACCAGCATGGACCCCAGCATGGACATGCCCGAGCACTACGACCTGGAGAACGCGAGCTCCATCGCGCCCTCCGACATTGACATCGTCTACCACTACAAGGGCTACCGGGAGGGCGCGCGCAAGTACAAGGCGAGCCCCGCGCCCGCACCCAGCGCGCCGCCGAACCCGACGTCGTATCACCACAAGCACATGCAGCAGGGTGAGTACTTGCGGTGGGACCTGCGCGGATGTGCAGCGTCGCTCTTCCGCTCCGAGCTCCAGCCTGACGCACTTGTTCTCCTGCCCGCAGGCCTGCAGCAAGCCGCGGCGCATGCGGCGCATCGCCACACTCCCTTCATGCAGCACCCCAGTCGCGACTCGCCCCGGTCCATGGTGCTGCCCCCGGCGCCGCCCGCGCCCGCGGCGCGCGTGGACTCGCCGCCCTCCGTCGCGAACAGCGGCGGCGGGGGCGGAGGGGGCGGCGGCCGAGTGCAGCACCAGAGCACGCCGCTAGCAAGGTTGTCGCCGAGCTCAGAGGTGTCGTCGCAACCTCGCATCCTGACGCTCCAGGACATCAGCGGCAAGCCGCTGCAGTCGGCGCTCCTCGCCACCACTTCCTCGTCCGGCACGGTCGGTGTCGGCAAGGACGCGTGCAGCGCGCTGCACTCCAACTCTGAGCGGTCGCTCAACTCGCCCGTCATGTCGCAACTGAGCAGCCACAGCGGCTCGGGATCCCGCAAGCTGTGCAAGCCCGGCCACCAGGCCATCGGCCACCAGGCCATCTCCTCGCTGCCCCTGCAGCACCCGCAGGACATGCCCCTGCCCAACCACGTGGGGTCGCACGTGGGTCCGCACCCCTCGCACGCGTCGCACGCGTCCTCGCTGGCCGAGGAGATGCAGCGCTTCAACCACAACCCCCCGCGCAACTCGAGCCTCGTGTCCACCCTGGACGCGGTCAGCTCGACGCCGCACCACCGGGGCATGGGCCACGGCCACCGGGGGCACATGCACCACCAGGACGACGACATGGACGACCTGGACGACAACCACTCGGCGCACTCCACCACCACGGACGAGAGCGGCAACGACTCGTTCACGTGCTCCGAGATCGAGTACGACAACAACAGTGTGGGCACGGGGACGTGTGGCGACGTGCGCGGCACGTGCGAGGATGACGACGACGACGACGAGGCCACGGACACGGGCCGCGGTAGCAGCCCTTTGGCCGGCCCCATGTCCGGGGTGCACTCGGGCAAACCCTCCTTGCCCCCGCCGCCGTCGTACGACGGGTTTGATTCGTCGTTCCGGGGATCTTTGAGCACGCTCGTGGCCTCGGATGACGACCTGTCAACACACATGGGCGTGCACGGCCTCGGGCATCCGCACAGCCCCTCGCACGGGCCCCACGGCCCGCTCTCTCCCTCGGCCACTGCCCTGGGCTGGGACTACCTCCTCAACTGGGGTCCCAATTTCCAAAGTCTGGTCGGGGTGTTCAAAGACATTGCAGAGCTGCCCGACTCGGTCAACGGAAGAGGGGTGCCGGTGCCAGCCTCATTAAGGCTTCCAGCCTCGCCAACCAAGCCCTCAGAAGAGTATGTGTGACAGTAGTGTGTTCCTCAAATTAGTATTTATTTGTTTTAGTAAGAGAAAAAGAACCTAGATGAATGGTTGACGTGAAACAAGGGGAATTGGTGTGTTTGATGAAGACAACTCCCCATTTCCTTTTCATTAATTTATTCTTGTACAATGTGACAGAGTTTCTGTGATGTTTACAAAATTAAGACTGCTTTTAAAGATGCAGGGGTATGTAAAGAACAATGTCAAGGAAATTGAATCTTGTGAAAGATCATATGAAAGAAAGTGATACTGTAATATATTTAATTATTGTGACCATATTAAGTGTTGAAAGTTCAGAAAATGTGTCATAAGTACCAGTATTGTAATTTATTTTAAGCCACTAAATTTTGTTCTGAGGAATTACATTTAACGACTATGCAAGTGTAATTGAGCCAAGCTACATTTAGTCATTGTTACAGAATATGAACATTATTTTTTTCATTTGTGGGCTCCTCCTTACAGAACACTTTTTGGTGGCTCATAGGTTTTGAGATTAAGTGCATTGTTTTGAAAGGCAGAGTAAACAATGCAAGCTCATCTCTAGTCTGGGCCAATGGTGGTCCTATTTAAAAATTGTGGCCATAGCTAACTGAGCACTGCTGCAAGCCAGGTTGTCAAGGGACTGTTGAAATACTTATAAAATGAAAGCATTTGTGTGAAAGCATCAGTTATTGACCCAGCTAGAAAAGTTTCATCTACTTGTCGACACTTGACATCTACCTGAAATCTTTTAGAGGATGGGGTCTATTTTCGGTCCATAAATAGATGTCATCATCTAATAAATGCTTAATCGATGTCAAGTGAAGTAAGCTTCTGGTTGGGTTTACTGCACATCCTAACTGGATTTAGTCCATTCAAGTAAACATGACCCTTGAACCTGCATTGCCATGTAACAGCAGAAAGCCAATCTATGTACTGATGTGTTAAAATTGTACAAATTATTAATTTACGTGTATATAAATTAAGTGAAAGTATGAATGGAGGATTAGTGAATGTTGTAGAATGTGTTGCCCAGAGCAATTTATATAGAGGTGTTAACATGTAAATAGAAATGAATTCCAATCATAGCCATAAGCTGTAGTGCCAAATATCCCCACCCTTCCCTACCAATCCCTTACCTCCCCATCCCTAAAGAAATTTTCTGAAAATAAAAATGGAACATCAAATACAAGTGATGCATTTTATATTCATTATGTCAACGTGTCTGGCAGGAACTTCCCAAGTACCCAGGGGGAAATGAAATATCGGACTGATTTCAGAACGATATCATTTGTCAATTTTCGTATCACTTTGATAATGAGATGGTCCTGAAACTGACACATATCTGATATTCGATATCGTTTCGATATCGGTCTGATGTTTCATTTCTCATGCACTAAATGCACTTAAATGAGCATTAAATGCGGCAATGCGCACTAGAAAAGGTAACGAATTTTGGTACTACGCATTACGCGTATTAAATGCTTATTTAATGCGGCAATGAACATTAAATGTGCCTAAATTGTGTTACTTTGTAGGCGCATTTCAATGCGCATTACCAAACGGCGCTGCCCGGGTTACGCCTATACGCCCATCTAATAGGGTGAGAATTAAATGCAGTCACCACCATTGGAGTCATATACACGAACCATCACCACCAACACTGTAGTCGAATATAAACGATCAATCAAACATTCTTGTCCGTAGAATATCACGAAAACTGCTTAGCTGGAATGCTTCGGTTCGGGTGATGCTGTGACCACAATGTAATTTGAATTCCAGCTTCCAGCACCACCAAAAACAATATACAACTTCTTTCTCCTCTACTCTTCTTCTTTATTGCCACTGCCGCCACACTCAAAAGGTTAACAAGCACTACCAACTTGTAACCGTGTACCCTGTCGCGCTTGTTGCCGAAAAGCCACCCACATCATGCATAAAAAAAGTCTGCTTTTGACTTTTTCATGATTGATATTGAACCCTGAGCTCTTTCAACTACACCTTTTAACTATTTTATTTGAAGAAAGCAAAACAAAACAAAATGCGCCCTTTACAAACGACAAAGAACAACTTTAGGAATAGTAACTTCATATTCACATTGGGATACCGTAAGAAAGAAGCTTGCGGGGAAATGAGGAGGTTGTGTGTGTTTAGGACGCCTGCGACATTCAATATTTATTTATTGTTTAAGAGTGTATATTCGTCTTCTCAAAATTATTTGATTTTTCCTTGTAAATAATAGACTAACAATAACGATGGACATGGCTACAAGCAATGGTTAGTATGTTTAAAAGCAGCATCATGCTGCCGAGCCTAGGCTGCCGTTAAGTTTTCTTCTATTTATTAATTACTCATGTCTTGTTACGAAATACTTCTCAAGATCATTTTAGTAGTGAGAAGAATGCCGGCTCCTTCTAAACACATTTTGGACGAGTGTCCTCTGTATAGTATCTTTTATGAACTCTCTTAACCAAATTAACCTGTATGGGCTTTGTTGTGTGGAAACTATTTCAGGGCAACATTGGTCCTTAGGAATTATTATCAATGTCCGTATCATATTAATTCAATGTTATAAATTCAGAAACACTTCTTAGTATTCAGATTTGCCTTTTCTAAATGATTGTACAATATCTTTTTTGCCAGCTCATAATTATTATTTCTTGATACGGTTTCCCCCCCTAAGATTGGTGAATTTTGTTTCTCTTAACTGCCATTTAAATTGTTGACATATTAGTTGTGAAGTTACTGAAGAAACTACACACTTAAAAAAATTATACCACATCTCTGAATCCTATTTCTTTCTTTTATAAAGTTCTCTTTAGTGTAACAAAGTATTAACAAACCTCATTTCTCATCTATCTGTTGTCGTTTTTTTGTTTGTTTAAAATCTCAAATTTTTAGAACTAGGTCTGGTGTGGATGGGCAGCAATGATATGCTACTTCAAGCGGATTCAGAACACATATTTCCTCAACAGAATGATGGAACGTATTATAATGACACATCACAATCATTACAATCATTGGAGGACATGCGGCCTCAGCTGGTAAGTAAAATTACATATCTGTGCAAACATAATTTTTATACCATAACATTCTTACTTAATTTATTCATTCATTGTTTTTGTTTTAATTTTACCAATTTTTAGGGAATGGAAAATTTTATTGGTCTGGATGAATATGATCCATATTGTGGAGAAGATGGATCCAAAGTTATGTCACCATCCCAGACCCCTCAGCAAAGTGGAACCAAGAAGATACGACCAGTGAAACATCCTGGTTTAAAGCTGAAAACTCCCATAGCATATCAAAGTGACACTGATCCAAGTGTAATACCAATCCAGAAAGATGGCATGGGTAATTGTTAAAAATTTTGGTTTTGTGCTATTTGTTATTTGTGATGAATTCATTATTAATTAAGTATTCCCTTGATATTTACAGCTGTTTGTCAGAATTGTGGAGCCATTGGAGTGAAGCACGCATTTTACACCAAGGAGAGACGATTTTGCAGCTTGGCTTGTTCTAGAGGAGAAAACCCCACCCCAATTAAGGATAATAACGAAATCAAGCAGGAAACTGCTAACAATCAAGTTCAACAAATAGTTCAACCAACCATGCAACAACAAGTTCAACATGTGCAACCAGTTCAGATGCAACAACTGGCTATGCAACAACAAATGCAAATGCAACAGCAACAGTCAATGCAGGTGTTGATGCCACAACAAATGCAGGCTCAGATTCAAGCCCAATTACCACCTCAGTTGCAGAGCCAGTTACAGCAAATGCAGCCTATCCAGACTCAAATGATGGGCAATGGATTACAACCTCAGGTCCCAATGCAAATGCAACCAATTGCAGCACAAATGCAGCAGCTGCCCATGGGAATACCTCAAATGGATCAACTGCAAATGCCCGTGCAGCCAATGCAGATGCAGTCCCAAGTAGACATGTCACACATGCAGTTGAACATGCCATTGTCAGCCCAGATGCAGGTGATGCAGGCTACTATGGAAGTTGTGCCTCAGATGCCTATGCAGTGTGAAACAATTCAAACTCACCAAGAAGAAGATAGACAAGTCGATCAGAAACAATGGATTAGTTCGGTCTGTACATTTACTTTTGATTGTTTGTGTTATTTGCATTTGCATTGCACCAGGTAATGTTACTTGAACATTTCTTTGCAGGATTCCAAAAGTGAGGACTCTTTGTCATCCAATGCAACAACTCGGCCATATTCAGCGTTTACCCCACTACCCCCTTTGCAGTTAGATGAGCCTATATTTCCTCCTGATAAAAAGAGCTGCCCTGATTTGGCAGGTACATTTGAATGGGACTCTATGTTAAATGATCCTGGGTTTTCTGCTGCTCCTGTTTCTTGCTTCCAGCATGTAAGTGTAGTGAAATATCCTTCTTTAATCAATGTTCTTTCAATTAAACAACTAATTGTTTAAATTAATATTGCAGGCTCCAATGGCAGATAGCTGGGACAACATCACTGTTGGCATGAAGGTGGAAGTACAAAACACAGATTGTGACAACTTTTCTGAGGATTTTCCAGATTCATTTTGGGTTGCGACTGTACTTAAAATCCAAGGTATGTAATATTTGTTAAATATGACAGTATGTTTGTTTGTCACCTTTGTGTATCAATGTTTTACCTCTCCTTTCAGGATACAAGGCCCTGTTACGGTATGAAGGATTTGGACAGAACAGTAGTAAAGACTTTTGGGTTAATTTGTGTTCCTCCATTGTTCACCATGTTGGCTGGTGCGCTATTCGCGGACGTCCTTTAATCCCTCCAAAAAGTTAGTGCTTTGGTATATAATTGTGTGTTTTTTTTTTTAAATTTCATCCCAAGTTTTGTTTTAATTTATGTTATCACTTTTTAAAAGCTGTGGAACACAAGTATTCTGACTGGAAAGACTTCCTTGTGAAACGTTTAACTGGAGCACGCACACTTCCCTCTACATTTTACAACAAAGTCCACGACAGTTTGAAGTCAAGGTTCAGGTATGTTTCAATCATTTATTATTTTTACTTTTTCAAGCTTGAGTTTTTGGCCTAGGAAGTATTGTGATAAATATTTTCACTTGTTTTTATTGACTAGGTGTGACTTGAATGTTGAAGTTGTTGATAAAAACAGAATATCTCAAGTCAAAGTAGCAACCATTGAGAAGATAGTAGGAAAACGCTTGCATGTAAGGTATTATGAGACTGATGATGATGACAATGGATTTTGGTGTCATGAAGATTCAAACCTGATTCATCCAGTTGGATGGGCTCAAAGGGTTGGGCATCAAATTGATGCACCCCCTGAATATGTAGAAAGATGTGCGATTGGTCAGTGGGATGAAGATGATGCCACAGATAACATGTTTCCACTTCAAGTGCGACAACAGCAACAGTTCAATCAAATAGCTGTACAGTTAGCCACTCAAAAACAAAGTGGCTTTGTTGAGGGAATGAAACTGGAGGCAATTGACCCTTTAAATCTATCATCAATTTGTGTTGCTACTGTTATGAAGGTACATTTAAAACATTCTTTTCCTTTGTTATTTTTACTCTCTGGAAAAATTAATTTGTTTTTATGAATTGTATTTCTCAGGTTTTGAATGAAGGGTATTTGATGATACGAATTGAAACATATGATGCTGATGTAAATTGCTCTGACTGGTTCTGCTACCATCAAACATCAGCTTGTATTTTTGCTCCTGGCTTTTGTGAAGCAAACAACATCACTTTGACACCACCTAAAGGTTATGAAGTTGGAACCTTTAACTGGAATGCTTATTTGCAAGAAACTCAGTCTGTAGCTGCACCATCCTTCTTGTTTAAGCAGGTTTGTCTCCCACCCCTAAGAAAGCATTATCTATCTATCTATCTTCAAGGTGTATCTAATTTCTCTAGTTTCATTTCAAATTTATTTCTTTTTTTTTAAATATTTTAGTGGGAGGTCCCAAATCATGGTTTTGTTGAAGATATGCACTTGGAAGCAACAGACATCATGGACCCTAGACTTGTTTGTGTTGCCACAATTTCCAGAGTAGTTGGTCGCCTTCTCAGGGTGCATTTCGATGGATGGGAAGTGGAGTATGATCAATGGCTTGATTGTAGCAGTTCTGATCTCTATCCAGTGGGCTGGTGCCAGCTGGTTTCTCACAAACTTGAGGGCCCTAGAGTGGTATCACCGCCTAAAGTTAATCCAAATACAGGTACGTTATACTTCTTCCTTATATGTTATCAAATTCATCCCGTGCTTATTTAAAGCAGTGAAATGACTATGGAGCAAACTTTTTTTTAAATGGTACAAAGATAATTTTGTGGTGGTTACGCTATCTTCCTTCCATACTATCTGTTCTCTTTTCAACAATTGGGGAAATACCTGTACTATTACCCATTTTCTTGTAAGAGCTAGGCTCCCCAATGTCTTTTCAAAATCACTGTCTTCATGTTGGTGTGCTGTACACTAACCTACCTAGGCTGTTGGCTCTCTCGTGTAGGACGGACACAACGTGGAGTTCGTGGCAGACGAGGTCGTAGAGGCATGCCAAAGAGACGACCTGGCATGAAAAAGAGTCCAGGTGGTACTTTATTATCTACCCACGTTCCTGCTATGGGTGATGCAGCTGTGCCCATGTTAATGCAGGTTGACTCATTTTCAGGTTTGTTTTATTTTCCTTATGTTTTTTTCTTCCTTTAATAGTTTCACACAGACATTTCAGTAGCATGATGAGACCATAGGAAAATATAAAACACTGCTTCTTCCTGACTTTATTTACTGTTTACCGATAGGAGTTAGTAGTGCATAATTAAAGTTAATTTTGTGTCATGGTAATGGTGTCTCCTAATCTTGTAATAAAGTTCATGGCATTTTCTCCTGCATTAAGGCAACTGTAGTAACAGGAAATAGATATTAAGTATAGTCTCAGAAATATGATCCCATTATGCTGTGTCTTACCCTATTTTTTTATTTTTTTATTTTGAATGTTTAGATACAGGCAGTGACCAAGGTTTATCCCACGAGGGTTTCTCTGAACTACCAACAGAAGCTGAAGGGTCACACCATCAATTTGATGTAAGTTGCTTGATTTTATATAAAAATATAAATACTGTATTAAGAATGCCATCTGAAACATCTAAACACGATTGTTTAGCAGTTGATCGTATTTGGAACTCGTTCAAGTTTTGTTTCATTGATTGTTATTTTTCTGTCTTGCTAGGTTGGTGTCACAGCTAAGGTAATCCCTCGCCTCATTGACAACTCCAGTTCTTTGCTGGGAGAGCTCAATCCTAATGAATGGGATGTAAATGATGTCTCACATTTTCTCAAAGTGAATGATTGTGCTGCATACTGTGACAATTTTGCCAGGAAAGTAAGTGTTACCCACACCTATTATAATTCGGTTTTAAATTGATATTTACAATGAGTACATGGAATTTAATATTTAAGATTTTATGTTTGAACTGTAAACATCTAATTTCTTTCTTTCTTTTTGCAGAGTATAAATGGAAAAGCTTTGCTCAATCTCACCAAAGAGGAGGTAATGGCTTTGTCTGGTATGAAAGTTGGGCCTTCCCTTAAGATTTCAGACCTTATCCAGCAGCTTCGCATCAAGGTAAACCCAGCACAGGAACGTGCCAAGGCAGGGTACAAGAAACTTCTTTAGGTTATATCAGAATGAATTTAGATGGTCTCTTTCATGTGTAGAAAGTATTTGAATTTCAGATGTTTTCATCAAACTGTTAAGTATGACAAATATTTTCTCATCATTTTAGTTTTTATTCAATTTCTGATCTACATATCACAACACCTGGTTGCAAATTGGCTTTCTTTTGTTTTTCAACATGAAGTATGTTTGTTTTTCAAGGTGGCACTGAAATCACGTCGTATAATATCTGGCTCCTATTATATGAGTCATAGTGTATGTCATAGTGATTACTTTTTCTGGTATTTCAGTTAGCCATCATACTTAAAGTGCTTGGATTAGCTTCTCTTTGAATTTCTACTTTTCTGAAACTTGTGACCAGTGATAATATTTTTCTTTGTAAGTTTACAATTTTTTTTGTAAACTGGGTTGAGCTGTATGAATGGATATATTTATTTACAAGATGAAGATGATGGATCAATAATTATCTTGATAAGTACGACTATGTGCACACTTTAATGGGAAGTTTGCTGATTTGTTATGAGAACCATCTTATTGATAATACTATGTTTTTTAATGATTAAATGATAAGAATGATTTAGAAATGTAGTTTAGCCTTAAAACATGAATCGCTAGGAAATGCTGAGGAGATTTTATTTTTGTACAACCACTTTGTTACACAGTTCGTAACATTAAATTTCCTATTGTTGATAAATAGGTTTTGCACTTGAAGTCATTAATTTTGAATGTGAGATCCTGTTGAAAACAGGACTTGCAGCAATATGATTGGAAACAGAAGTTTCTGGGGGAGTTACAAAGCAAGGTATTAGGTTAGATTTCTGGTTATGCTTCTTGATAAATGTTAAATGTTATCTCTTCTACCGCTGTGACCTCTTACAGGAGCATGTTAGCCTGTTTCTGAATTCTACATTTTCTAATGAAGTTGAGTGTTCTCTTGAAGAAACCACTAACTTGAATTTGTGTCATTCAGATTATGCCTTATACATCTAAGTCCATGAAGGAGACAAATGTCTGCAATTTTACACCAAACAAGCAATAATCCCCAGCGGGTACTGTAATTTTTGAGATTTATTTATTTGCTAAATTTGCCAAAGTTCCCGTGTCTATTGGTCTTGTTAGCCTATCCATAGCACTGTTCAATCAACTACAGATTAGTATCTAGTGTGATTTGTTGTTTTATAATTGTAGTAATCTCAGGGGTTTCTGTTATCTACATGATCATGCGCTTAATAGGTTTTGTATCACATATTACCTAGACAGGTGTTTTGTGAAACTGAGAGCAATCATCATAAGACTTCTTTTTTAATTCATCTCAATTGCTATTTTTATCCAGTCATTGCTAATTATATGAATGTTGTTTAGAAATTAAGTGTGTCAGATGTTGTTAAAAATTTCAGGGAATGATCAGAACGTCATTTAAAGGAAAGTAGGTTCAGTCCAAAGGTGATGAGGAATGTGTTGTTAATCTGCCTTCAATTTTACACATGTCAACCACACTGTAATGTAGGCATTCCTTGGCTGTGAAATAAGTAATTTTGACACATTATTTTCTTATTTGCTGTTACGTCAGCAATGCGTGATTTTGTGAAGAGTGTTGTAATGTGTCATCCTTGTCTACTGAAATGATCACTATGAGATACATTCTCTCTTCTACACTGCAAGTGGTATGTAATTACTCATTTGGTGAGAGGCGCCACCTTGATTTCATATTTGGAGGGTGTATTAGGTTTCCTCATTCTATACCGTACCGTACTTCACTTTAAATTGTAATAACATTGGTATCACGTTTTAGCTAATATGTTATTATGAAAGGACCTGATTATTTGAAGTATGTAACTAAGAAACAAGCTTGAGTAATCTTTGTTAACTTGGTAGTTCATTTTCTCTGCGTGACGCTTTCAACATGAAGTAGGTAATGAATTAATTTTGTCTTTTAATTCCGCTTCTCATCTCAAAATGATTTGATTACGTACAACCAAAGTTTATTTAGTTTTGTGGTTGGTATTTTTGAAGCTTGTGTTTATTCTTACAGAGCTCAAAAAATTAACTTATTCTGTACTTTGGTCTGCCATAGTTCCATTCAATAGTTCAATGGCAACCAATTGATTCTTTGAATATGAAGAAATGTCAAAAATTTTCATACATATTTTTTTTAGAGGATAATTGTCTAATTTTTAAAAATTTTCTTGTTCCTCATTTTTATTTTAAAATTCTTTTGATTCAGAATCTTTCTTTTCTTGAAGCAAGAATATGCATCTACCATTAAAATTTTAAGTTGTACAAGCACCTTGCTGCATAAATCCAAGAAATGGAAACATAATGCCAGCTGCTTTTCATTTATTTGGTATCCTTAGTTAAGATGTTTTACTTGGTCCTCATATTTTTCACTTAGCATTTGCATTGTCATCATAGGGCCTAGCATAGTTATTCCTAACCATTATCACGAGGCCATTTTCTCTTCACTCAGTGATTTTACTGTAGACTGATGTATTACCCAAATTGACCCACATTCATTCATTTGTAAATATTGCAGGTTTACCCTGTTGCCGTATGCTCTCGAAAGAGTAGTATGTGCACCAAGGGAGACAATGATTGTTAAGGAAGGTAGGGGCATGGTAGGGATGCTGGACAGCCCAGACCTTCCCCCTTTGCGGATTTGCCAAAATTGCCTTTTTATTTTTCATGTAAATAGTCTCAAAGCTTATAAATTCATCCACTCAGAGGACACCTCTGGATTCGCCTACCATTAAGACTGCATTTAGGAACCAAGGAACTATTTATACACCCCTATTGAAATGTATAATAAAATGATGTTGGTGGGGTCAGATATTTTTATTCTGATCTCACCTTTTTCAAAATACATGTGGCAGTTTTCAATCAGCTATTTAATGGATTTTGTATTAATTTTCCTCTTTAAAGGTGGGCTTATTATAAGAATTACTGTGCCTACATAATATTTAGATTGCTTATGTTCAGTAATTTTTTCGCTTTGCTGAAACTGTGGAGTGGGAGAGACTTGTAAGACATCCAAAAATGAACCAAGTTGCGACGCCTGAGGTGAGTACCGTGCGACCATGTGTTTTGTTGTGCTGTACCCAGTGAGCGGATGTCACTTACGTGCCACCCCTGTCTGTGAGGGAAGAGGTTCAGTGCATTGCCGATAGATGCCGCGACTTCCCCATGTTGCGCTGCTTTCAAAGTCCAGAAATAATATAAATTGAATGGAACCTGATATTTTTGTCTGTTCAAACAGATACATTATGTTCCTATTGGAATAAAAATGTAGACCGACGTCTTTCCCTGGCTTCTGCGTCGCATGCTTTTGATTGAACGCAAATACGTAGGCCGAGAAAAGCCGGTTCGATGCTGGTTGGCTGGGAGTGGCATTGTCCTGATCCTGATACTACGCCGTAGATGAGCGTAGTTGCGAACACATGGAAATTGTGGCTTTATTTCTAGATATTTTGTGTGTTCTCTGGTGGTGGGTTAACGACCTGGGCCCATCGTTCAAATTTTAATTCTTGATTGATCTCGATGGAGGCACCCAGCGCGATTGATTCACTTTTAAACTTGAACCCGCCGCTGATCTACTACGGATTCTCCTTTGGCTTCGGCTTGGCCCAGCTGGTGTACGTGCGCCGCCCGCGTTCCCGCGTCCTGCCGCCGCATTCTGAACGCAGACAAAGTAGTCCGCCGGGACGCTTGCTGTATTCGAACCCAAAGACCAGATATTTGACAAAAGGACTGGTAGCACCGTGTTGGAAATTAAAACTCAGTTTCGTGGGTCGCTGTTTCGGGCTGCCGTTTTCCAACACGTGTTGAATTCATTGACCGCACGGCGTAGGGATATTACCGCTCGTTGTGCAACCCTTCAGCTGTTTCCCGCCAAAGATCGCCTTTACAAAACACAGCGAGGCGTGGGGCCTGGCGCGCGCGGTTTGGAAAAGCGTCTCCCCGAAGTGCGAGATTTTTTTCATGTGCCGATTTCCCCCGGCGCGCGAGTGATAAGCCCCAACGACTGCAGGAAAACCCCAGAAAAGGCAGAGCCATGTCTGGACTGAATCGCAGCTCGGAGCAGAACCTTCTCGACGATTTCGATTCGGGCGACCAGGAGGATGCGGGCAGGTACGTTCGGGCTGGGCGTCATGTCGGACATGGCGTGGGGAGGCGGGGCGGAGCTGGGCGCTGCAGGCGCGGAGGAAGGCGCGGCTGGGCGGGTAGGACGCGACGCCTGCCCGGGCTGACGCCGCTGACGGGGTGGGCGTCGCGGCGAGGCGTCCCCCAGAGGACGCCGCCCGCGGCCTCTGCCCCTGCCCGTCAGCTGATTAGGGCAGGCCGTTGATATGTGCAAACGCCGTGTGTTGTATTGTGACCAGGCGTGGCCGCCTCCGAAGTGCAGACTGCCGCCCTTTCGGCCAGCGTGGGCCGTCCGGCGCGGGCCTTGGGTGTGAGTGAGAGGGGTTGATGGGTGTTTTCGGAGGCGGCCGCGCGTCGCGTCGACACGACCACGACGCGTTGCCGGCGCAGAGTCAGCTGATGCCCGCTACCCCCGCTCCTCTCTCGCCATGTTGATCGGCTGTGTGTTTGACCATTTGGACAAGGTTTTTTAGCGACGGGAATGCGACTGAATGGCGCTGTGCCTGCCGCGCGCCGCCTCGCGGCCCGTCGGGTTTAGGCCCCAACCCGAGCCCGAGGAGGCGCTGCGGCTCAAACTGTTATGGCCGCCCTGGGCGAGAGACGCACAAGGCGTTTGGAGGAAAAATGTTTGGCCCGGCTGGGCGGGCATGAGTTGGTGGCCTTTTTATTTCAGCGCAACAGCGATGGCGAGACAAACGGCGTGGTCGACGATTATTTCACATGTGAGACGTTTTGGTTTGTTATATTTCTAGGAGGTAGTGGGAAGCCAACTGTGTTCATTGGTTTTCTCGAAAGACATCGGCTTGTCGTCATGGCAGTGTTGGCGTGAAAAATGGCGTTTCCAGCTGACTGTATCACGTCTCTGGAGAGAGGGGGTTTGTCGCTATTGTGAATTTGCCAGGGGATACAGGTGTTGGGTAGTTTTTTATTTGCATACTCCAATGCTTCGTTCCGGAAATATCTTTGAAGCCCGGAACGGAGCTGGAGAGTACGTTGAAGTTGAAGATATGAGTTAGTGTTGGGTAATGGCGGCCCTAGGCCTCACTACACCCGAGCCTCCCTACATAACCTCTACGATTGTTGTTGCTGTCACAGCTGATTGAGGTGGGGTTGAAACATCTGATTAAATAATTTTGGACAGAATTTCAACACCACCTCTATTTTGCAGAAGTCCATGGCATTCCAGTCCATATTTTTAAATTTGTTTTGTGTGACTGGTCATGATGACTTCCAGCTTGAGCTGACAGACTGTGTTTTCCTTAGATGGTGATTATTTGAACAATTTACTAAATCTCCATCTTTATTAAAACTCAATCTGAAATTATTAAAACTAATATTTGAAGTTTAAATCAAGCTTATGGGGAATAATATGTCAATTCTGGGTACATCATATAACATATTACAAGATGACTAATTGAATGAGTACTGAAAAGTAATGAAGAATTATCTGCTTGTAGGTCATGGTCTCACTTATACTGAGACCAGCCTAAGGTCGCGACTGGGCTAGCACAGGCGGTATAGGAGTTTGCGGGCGAGAGGGGGTGAGGAAAATCGCGATCTTAGGCTGGTCTGCCTATATCTCTTGATCCCGAGTTAACTGGTTGAATCAAAACAAACAGCATGCTTTCCTCAAATTTCTGCCCATCCCCCCATCTGGATGAGCAAACATGTTATTTGCAGATGTCACTTTCAAGTCTGTCTTGTAGCAATTTTAAAATTATTGGTACAGTATCAATTGCCGTAGAGCTTATTTTAATGCTTTTGAATCCTTATTGACAATGTTTTCAAAATTATTCAAGTCCATTCTTGTGGGTGCCAAGACTTATGAGCTTTAGTGCAGGTCTCTGAGCCATTTCACTGATGTGATTTTTGACACTAGACTAGAGGACCCGCTGTTCCGTTCGCACCTCGCGACCTAGCGGATTCTCTTTTGACGCCATTGGAACTTGCTACACGTTTGTCAAAGCTACACTGTCAATTTTTTATGACAAGAAAGCCAGAGGATGGTTCTTGAGTTTAAAGTTTCTAGTAGCTTCTGTCCATCCTCAGGTTTATTCAATATATACATACACGTTCGTCGCCAGTGACCACAGTTTAACTTAAATGGAACTAATATGAAAAATTCTGAAAGAGTGATGCATTTGCCAAATTTCCCCTTTTACACACGACCTACGATTGTAAGCAACTTCAGCACATTGAAAGATATTTAATCTAGACAAGGGGATGCCACCGCTTTATCTTGAACATTCCTGGGTGCGTCCTTCATGCTGGCGCCGATGCGAGCAGCTCCTGTGTTACTACTCCATGTCAGCTGATTTTACTCCTATCCGTCGCCCCCCCC
>NW_026267134.1:3426797-3451297 GCF_000697945.3 Frankliniella occidentalis
AACAACGACATAGGCCAAGGGGTGTGGAAGGGGGGGGGGGGTACTCGCAAGTACACGTAATATATTTGGAAAACAAGTCGCTGTGTCGCAGGTGAAGCACCCCACCGGATGGATAAGCAGCGTGAGTCTGCATTTTGAGAATGGTCTGCAAGGCGAGTATCTGCAAGCACGCAGGGCTGGGCCGCCGCGTTGACTTGCAGCTCGCACAGCTGGGGTGGCCGCTGGGCCGGTCGGGACCACGTCGGGACTCGGCGGGGATGCAGCTGCAAAGTCCCTGTGCGAGATGAAATGCACGAGTAGTGCAGTGTGCGAAGGAGGAGGAGGAGGAGGCGGCGAAAGAGGCCGCAGAGAGGAAAGGAAGGAAGGGAAGGCATGGCGCTGAACCGGCGGTGCGGGCGCGGAGGGCGCGGCGGCATGGAGCGCGGTGCGGCCTGGCCAACACGCCGATGAATGGCTGGCTGCTCCCGCGGCTGCCGCGCTGCGTCGCGCTCGCGCTGCGCCGCGTCCCTTCCCTTCCCCTCCACTCCCCGCAGGCCCAGCAGGCTCAAAGTGCCAGCCAGCAGCGGGGCGCGGTGCGGCGGGCCAGCGCAGCGCGCAGCACCAGGACTTGCCGCCTTTGCCTCGCCGGTGCCGGGCCGCGGCGAGCCCAGCCGAGTGGCGCGCACCCCGGCCTGGCCGTGGCGAGCCGGCCCCGTCCCGGCCTTACGCTCTGGGCGGGATGCTTGCTGGCTGGCGGCGGTGCGGCGGCGGCGAGAGGAGGCTTCAGTAGTCAGGCAGCCGGCCCCTGGAGTGCGTCGTAGCGTCGTGCGTGCGTGTGTGTGTGAGAGGCTCGGCCGAGCGCTTGGCGCGCCAGCGGGAAGTGTCTACAAGTGTGTGTGTGGCGCGTTGCGGCGCAGTGCTGTGCGACGGGAACATGTCGGACGAGGCCATGGAGTCCTACGACGGGTACGTATTCCCCAGGGCTTGGCCTCAACGCGACGCCCAGGACCGGAAGACTAGTCAGCTGTTGCCAGTCACATGGCTGGCTGCGAGGTGCCGCCAGCCGCGCTCGGCTCGGCGCACCGGCCGGGAGGAGGCCGCCGCCCACCGCGCTGCCGGGCCGGGCCGCGCTCGGCCACGCCGGCCCAGGGTGTGGCGCGGGGGTGGGGCGGGGCGGGGCGCCCGGCGTGGAACGCCCAGCTTGTGCCTCTTGCGCTCTGCTCGTGTGATGTGAAGCGCTGCTCCACCCCGCCCAGCACTCTCCCGCCCTTCCTGTGCACCTCCCCCCCCCTCCCTTCCCTTTCCAGGCCCCCGCCCTACCGGCTGCGTCGTAGCGGAGGGGAGTGGTGACAAGTCGGTCTGGACAGGGACACGGGAACTCCATCTCCGGCGCTGAATTTTGCAGTTGGCTTGTATTTGATTCTGTGTGCCGGGAGCTTTGGCGCTGCCGGTGAATCAGCTGTGGGTGGTGGGGTGGGGCGGGGCGGTGACTCAGCCCAGCGCGCAGGGCGGGGCGCGGCGCCACTCTGAGTCACTACGACGGATATCTCGCGCCCGGGGCGCCGCCGCCGCACCGGACAGCTTCATGGGGCGCGATACGTGGAGTGTTGACAGGTGTCTGGCTGCGCGTCCCTGTCCGCATTT
The DNA here is from genome assembly GCF_000697945.3 of Frankliniella occidentalis. Taxonomy (NCBI): domain Eukaryota; kingdom Metazoa; phylum Arthropoda; class Insecta; order Thysanoptera; family Thripidae; genus Frankliniella; species Frankliniella occidentalis. Next base: position 3,428,421 of record NW_026267134.1, read on the forward strand.
CTTCCTCCACGGGTGGGGCCCACCACACAGGCCAGGCTCGCCAGCCGGGTGTGGCGCACCTGATGTAAGCCGGCGACGCGTTTCGTCACCCCGTGTCGTCGCACTGCAGGGGCGCGGGCGCGGGGCCCGCGGGGGGGTGGGGCGGCCGCCGCGGCGCCTTCAGCTGACCCGGTGGCGGGGCGTGGCGCGGGCCGGGTAGGGCGACGTGGCCGCCAGCCGGCGCGGCCAGCGCAGCCCAGCACGGCCAGGCGGGCGTGTTATTTTTGGGCCGGGCCGCCGGGCCGCGCCGCGCTAACCGGCCTGACGTAAGCACTCGCCTGTAACCGAAACAGGTGGCGACGCCGCCGTACCGCGCGGCATCGGCTGGCGTGGCGCGGCGCGGCGTAGCCTCACACCGGGCGACGGCGTGGCGGCGCGGCGCGGTCCACACCGTCAGCTGATTTGCGTCGCGGTCCCGGCCCGTGGTGTCCCCCATTCTCTCGGCATGTCCTCTGTATTCCCCGCGCCGTGGGGCCCAGCCGGCTCGCGGATCGCGAGGCGCCGCGGGGTGGCGGGCTCGGCGGCGTGCAACTTGTGCAATGTCTGGTCGCGCGCCGCGCGCCCAAGCCCAACCAGCTGTTGGCAGATAGCGCGAGTTACTCCCCGCCCGCGACCGACGATATGGACGAGGAAAATTGGGACGGGGATCAAAGGCCACACTCGCTCGCCCGCCTGCTCTGGTTTGCTCTCGGCGAGCGGGGCGGCACAACCGCGGCATAAAAAAATAAATAAAATAAAAAATGATTTAGTCCGGCATTTGTATGGTATGGCGTGCGGGCAGTCGGCCCTATGGCCTTGTGGGCCGGCGACGACAGGTGAGCTGCGCGGCACTGTGAGCTGACGGCCTGCCAGGTGGCTGACCTGGTTCCTGCTGTTATCAGCTGCGTGCTGTTCTGCCTCGTCAGCTGACTGGCGCCGTGCAGGTGTGCCGAGGGCGGCGCCAGTGGACCTCGCGGCTCGACGCCGCGCCCCGCCACGCCGCATCTACAAACCAAATGCATACAGGTCCCCCCCTCGGGCCGGGTGGAAGAAAGTGCCGCGCGCCGGCTGACGGCGACAGGACAGCGAGGCAGGTGCGATTGCGGCAGGTGCGGGGGCAGCTGCACCGGCTCTGCAGGCCTGTAAGCGGATGCGGGCAGCAGCAGGGCGCGCAGAGCGACGCGGGCGGGGGCAGCTGTAAACAGGTGTGGAGAGCGTGGCGCAGCTGGAGGCAGCTGCCGGCCGGGGCTGGGTCCGCGCGGACACGTTTCCATGTAGGGGACGCGATCACTGCTGCAGAGAAAACTGTCGGACCTGCAACTTGTCCTGCGGGGAGGAGGAGGAGGGGTTGGGGGTTGCGCGAGGCAGGTGATGTTTAGCACTTGCACTCAATCGATGCAGGTAGTTACTTTTTCCTGCTGGCCCGCCGGCGTGCGGTTTCTCTCCGAGGTGTCCTGGCCGGGCTAGGCGGCCAGCCTGCTGTCCCTGCTGACCAACCACTCGACGGGGCGTGAGTCAGTGCGTATGGCGCCCGCGGTGAGTCAGTCCGGCGGGAGGTCCTGTTTCGATGGCGCACTTTGCTTTCGCGTGAGTCACGGGGCCGCTATGCTAGGCGAGCGCACCCCGCTGTCCTCCAGATGATCACTCGCTGCGCCCGGGGGCGCCTCCTAGAGAACAGCGGACGGGCCGGGGCGGGCCTCTCGCGCCAACACAAAACGCCCACCGCTTGGCGCGGGGCTTTTTGGCGCCAAGGAAGGAGGCGGCTTTGGCTGGCGTGGTGAACGGCCCGAGTCGGGCGGGCCACGCTACGCCGTAGAGTGTGTGTGTGTTTCGGCTGGGTGTATAATCAACTTATTCTGGAAGTGGCGGGCGGCCGTGCTCGGCCCGGGCGGCGGCTCTGTCGGGCCCAGCACCAGCCAGCCCGCCGGCGGTCATCCACGGCCCTGGGCGACGCGGCCCCGGCCCCGCACGACAGGTTGGTCGGCCCGGCAGGCCCGGGCGGTGTAGTACGGCCTTGTAACCTTGCCGCCCGCCCCCCTTCTCCCCGGTGTGCCCCCCCAGGGCCCCCCAGGGCCCGCCGGCCGCGGCGTCGTGGTAAACAAGCAGGAGCCCCAACAACAGAACCGCTCCACTCCGCTCCCTCACTCAGCCCCTTCGAGAAAACAAGACCGCTCCATTTGTGTGCGACGCTGCTGGGCCCGCCGCCGCGCAGCACACCGGGGCGGAGCGAAAGCTCCTGTCACCGCGCTGCCGTAGTCTTCGTAGTGTAGGACGGGCGCTTGGCTCGGGACCGAGCGATCGGACGCATGGGGCGGATGGCGGAGAAGTAAAACCGTTTGCGCTGAGCTGTGCGCGGCCCCGGCGCGCTCCCGCTCACTACGCCGGCCGCCTCGGCGCGTTCCACTATCGCGACGCTACGCCACGCCACGCCCGGCTTGGCGGCTGAATGGGCCGCGAGCCGCACTAGTCGTATGAATGAACGATGCCACCAGTTAGCCTCCTGTGTGTGTGAGAGAGCGGCGTGCCTGCGTACATGTGAGGGGGAAAGAGGGGGGGTGGGGGGGCAGCGAGGTGCGCTGCAACTCGCATACATACTCAGTGGCGGGTTTGTCTGGAGGTTGCGACCTTGTGCGTCTGAGCCTACCGCCTCCTCCTGAGCCCCGCGCAGCACCCCGTCCTCTCTTCTGAATCGTCGCGTAAACGACGTCGCGGGGACGTCTTCCTTGTTGCGCGCGGCGCCTGTCCGTTTTGCTTCTTTACCCGCATAGTATCTGCACCGCCACTTCCATTAGTTTGCAACCCGTCAGGTAATACATGGATGCGGCGTCAAGGATGCCCTCCCCGCGGGCGACTAGCACCGCACCGCACGGCGAGAGGCGATAAGCTGCACAAGTGTGCGCGCCTGCCTGCCGGCCGGTGGTGGTGGTGGTGCGTGTCCATACATTCGCGCGGGCTGGCGTCACGTGCTTACATAACGCCACTCCGCTCGACAGATGTCGCTTCCGGCTGAAGCGTACACAGTTAGCTCGCGCCGAGCGTTTACAGCCGGTGCAGCTGAGCGCGCGGCCGGGCCGCCCTGGCGGTGCGGGGCGTGGCCGCGCGGGCCCCGCGGGGGGTTGAACGCCCGCCCGGCCGCCCGGGCCCGGGCAGGCGGCTACACCACCATCACTCTCTCGAGGGGGTGGCCGGCGTGCACCCCGCGCGCCGCTGCTCGGCGAGTAGCTCCCGTGCGGTTCAAACTTGACCTCGACCCGCTTTGGCCGCGCGGCACGGCAGCCGCCTGAGTGTGCGCGCGCGTCATGTGCGCCGGCGGGCGTGTCGTGCCCGCGGCCCCGGCGGGGTTGGGGTTGCGTGTCGGCGGGAGCCTCGCCGCCGCCGTGGCCCGGCCCCGCCGCGCCGCGCCACGGCCCTTGTGGGACACCACACCGCCGCCGTGGAGACGCCCCGCGGCCCCGCGGCTGGGCCGGGTGGGTCGATGGAGTGCGTATGTTTAATGGAGCGGGTGAATCTGTGACGACCGCCTGAGGTAACCCGGTGCTGCTCGCTGGCTGGTAATGCCGCTCGTTATGTAGCGTCCGACCTTGTTTTGTTTTTTCCCTCGCGCATTGGCGGCGGCGGCCCGGCGCGGCGCCGTGTACTGTACGGGGGGGCCACCTGTAATCAGCGGGACCGTTTTGTTTCCTCTTCCTCCTGCTCCCCGCCGTGACCCCCCTGCGCCGAGGAGGAGGGGTAAGACGGCCGCGGTTGTCCCTGCTGCCGCACCCACCAAGTGCAGCAGCTGAGGCAGCTGCAGCAGCATTAGTGCCGCGATTAGGCGTCGGCAGAGCCCGGGCGGGGCGGGGCCCCGCGTGATGCCGGGGTTGGCGGTGGTCATGGTTCGAGGCGTGGCCTGGCGCGGCGTGTGTGCTGCTGCTGCAGCAGCGGAGACGACGCGACGCAGTGTGCGACCTTGTTCCACTTGGGCCCTGGCTCCGCCTGGCTCCACCGCCACCGCCGCTGCCACTCGCGGGGGGCTTACGTGCCGCGACGTGCTGCTGCTGCCCAGGTAAAGACCGGCGCCGTCAGGCGTCGGCCTGCCTGCCTGCCTGGGCCGTGGGCGCGGCGCTATTTGTGGGACATGGGGCGGCGCCCGACCCGGCCTGGGCCCGCCGTCAGCTGACTACGCCGGCGGCGGCGCAGTGGCGCCAGCGGGGCCGCTGACAGCGCCGTAACTCCGCCGCCTCCGCGCGCCAGTTAGGCGGGGCCGCGGAGCGCGCGGCCGCGGCGCAGCGGGGCTCGTGGAACTGCGTCACTGCGGTCAGCTGATGCCCCCTCCGAGCGGTCGCCTAGGCCTAGGCGGGTCCCACCACCGCTATGGGGCCGCTGCATGGGATGGGACCCGCGCGCGGCCCGGTCGGAAAGTTTTTCGGGTCGGGGCGAGTCAGCTGTGAGGGAGCGAGTAAGAGAGGGGCTGCCTACGTGAAGGGCGGCACGCGGCACGCTCGCGGCCGAGGTAGGCAGGCGGCTGCACCACGTTTTCTTTCCTTGGAAGTTCAGTTACGCCTAGCCAGCGCAGCTGCGGGGTTTTCCCCACCTCGCGACCGGTGGGCGAGTAGGTGCTGAGCTGGCCGGAGCTGGTGGACGGGTTCGCGGTTCGCCCTCCTGGGGTCCCCCCGGTTGCACGCGCGGGTCGGGGGTCGGGGCCGTTCCCGCCGCGAGGCCCCCCCCACACCCACAACACACGGTTCTCTTTGCCTCCCCCGCGAGGTACGGCGATATGGCGTGGCCGTCACTGGCAACAAGTCGGCCGGGCTCGGCTTTCATTGAGTCGCCTGTCACATGTGTGAGTGAGTGGACGCCGCCGTGGCCGCGCAGATAGCGTGTCATGATAAGATAAGTCCCGGCCTGCGCCGTCAAGAGCATGTGGCGTCTGGCCCCAGCATTATCCCCCCGCTTATCGATTCATTCGGTCAGCAAGAAAGGAGGGCTCCGCGGCGAAGCCGGTGCTGCTGCGGGTGCGGCCGGCGCGCGCCGCGCCGCGTCGTGGGTGCTCGAGTGTGCGGAATGGCGGGCTCGACTCGGCGGGTCCGCCCGTCCTACGCCCAGCCCGCGCGCTGTGCCCGGGGTCAGCGCCTGCTCGTCTCGTCGTCTGGCCTCTCTGGCCTTGGAAACAAAAGCGCGTCCTGTAATTCGACGAGGAAATGACGGCGGCGGCAGACCGGCCGGCCGGCCTGCCTGCCCCGGTCTGGGTCTGAAATGGAAACGGGTGTGTCGGGCGGGTTGATCAGAGGAGGGAAGGGAGGGCCGTGCGGAAGGCCGTGTAAACGCCAGTCAGCGACACGACACCCCGTCCAGCCCACCCCCTTCTTGTCCCTCATTATCGCCCCTCGGAGGTACTACGAACTAGCGGCGCCGACCAGCTCCGAGAATGATGACCGAGCGACAACGAGAACGTGTGATGGGGCCTTCCCCCTTGGGCTGCCTCTCCCTCTCCCTCCTCCCCCGCCCCCCTTTCCCCCCTCAATAACCGGCCGGTCACGGGCCAGTAGTCATGGGACTGCCATGGGCCGTGCCGAAGGCCGCGTTGGCCGTGGGGCTTACTCTCGGTGACGCGGGGGCGATGACTCACCTGTGATGGTGTCGTGCCTGGCCACCATTCATGTAGAAATTTACATCAATAAACATGTTCTGGCTTTTATGGACTTTATGGATTTATGGCCTAGCGCTCAAAAAAATAATCAAAATGTGAAACTTGTCAAAATTTTCCCACATTAATGTAGTAGGTGGCTGATGATTAACCCCCCGCACTTCTGCAGTTATACTTTACCGCACGCAGGGGAGCAGGGAGCAGGCGAATTTGCCTGTCGCCCCTGACCATACCATGGCGCCTTACGGGCCGAGCGAGTAGGCAACACGCCTGCACGTGTGAATGCTTGCTGCATAACTGCGCGGGGCTCACCAGCCTCGCGTATCTGAACTGTGGAGAAAAGTTTCCTGTATAGCCCCAAGCCCCAGTGTAACCCAAAGACCTTGAGAGCAAGATGATTGTGATTGTGACATAAATGTGACTGACGTTTTTTTTTTCCTGTTTTCATTTCGCCAGGCTGAGCGACCGCGCGGGGTCGGACCAGGAGAAGCGCATGCGGCGCGAGATCGCCAACTCCAATGAGCGGCGCCGCATGCAGAGCATCAACGCGGGCTTCCAGTCGCTGCGCACGCTGCTGCCCCACCACGAGGGCGAGAAGCTGAGCAAGGTGAGTGGGCGCGTGCGGTTTGTGACGAGTCAATTCAGTGGGAAGAGGCAGTCGTCGTTGTTGTTGTTGTTGTAGCACATGTAGTTTGTGGTGGTTGGTGGTCGACGCGGACGTGGCAGACGTGCGTCGGAGACGTGTGCTCGAGGCTCGCGGCCCCGAGTGGAAAATGACTTGATTTGCACCACCGGGGTCGCTATGTGTATGCGTGAGAGAGAGAGAGAGAGAGAGAGTGAGGGGCGCGCGGATATAACTGCTTGCAAGCCCGCGGCCCCTCTGTAGGGGGGACGTGTGTCCCCGTTCGCTGTTTTTCACGTCCTTTTATTTCTGCTCGTCCTGAACCTTGGCGCGAATGCTGCGTCTCCTCCTTTCCCATCGTGCGGTGTGTGTGTGTGTGTGTGCGGGACGCCGGTGGCGGCTGCGGCTGTGCGGGAGCAGAGAAAGAGAGCAGCAAAGGGGGAGAGAGAGAGAGAGTAATCGCGGCAAGAGAACGAATGGAGCCTTGCCTCTGCGGTGCGGTTTGTTATTGTTTTTCTCCGCGTGCAACGCGCCTGCCGAGTTGTTGTCTAGGTCAGCTTGGCTGTGTCTAGGAGCTGCGCCGGCCGGCCCGGCCGGGCCGGGTGGGGGAGATTGACTTAGGTCCGGGACGCGGGCCGCAGCGCGGCGTGGCGCGGCGTGGCGTAACAGGGGCAGGGCCCCGGGTGCGACCCCCTGCCCTGCCCCCCTCCCGCCCCTCCCCCTCCCCGCGTGGCGTGGCACCTTGCACTTTGGCACCGCACTGGCCCCTGGCCCCGGCCCGCGGCCCCCGCGCCTGCTGGCGACCGCCCCCGCCCTTGCTGCACGATAGGCCACCAACACCCACCACCGGCGCCGGTCTGCGGGCATTTTGGACTTTATTCCAAAAAAATTCAGCCACAAGACATGTTACTGTGATATGCCTCGCCCGCCTTGTACCAGCGCAACGTTAAAATGTAAACGGCCGTGTTTTTCGAGCGGGGGGTTGGCGCCCTTGAGGTCAGCGTGGGTCGCGGTGGCCTGGCCCACATAGATATCGGGCGGCGGGAGCGGGGGATCACGGGGGGGGGGGGCATGCAAGCCGCGCCGCCGTACCGACTGCGTCCTTGCCTCTTTATTTGGCTTCTCCCTCCCCTCCCTCCGTGCGGTCTCAACTCCTCGATTTTTCGACTGTTTGTTTGTCTCTCGCTTCATATTCGTTTTGCAGAATAAAACGAGCGAGGCGGGCGACCGGGCTGGGCTCTGGCCCGGCTGGGCGGCGAGCCCATGCCGGCCTGGCGGGTCATCCATTTCAAGTTTCCAGGTCAGGACTGGCGGGGGGCAATGGCTGGGGCGGGACTGAGCCGTGCCGGCTACATTGTAACGACACGGCTCGCCCGCGCACGGCACATTCGCTAAACTTTATGGCCGACAGAATGGCGTTACGCCCCGACACGCCCTCGTACTCGTAAGGCAACGTTGGCGTCGATGCGTTCGCAAAAGCCGCAGGATGGTGGGAGGGGGAAGCAGACGACGAGGAAGTGGGCGGGCGGGACGCTTAGCAGCGGGGAGAGAGGCCTGTTTTTATTTATTTTTTTATTTTTTGAAGTGAGCTGCAGCAGGGAAAGGAGGAGGTTCCGCCCCTCCCTTCTCCTTCTCTTCCTCCCCCGGGCCCCTGGGGGCCCCACCCGGCACATTGGCGAGGCTCTCTGCTGCGGCTGGCAGCTCAACCCGGCCGGCTCGGCTCGCCCCGGCCCCGTCCCGTCCGGCGCGCCCGGTTAGTTCTGCAGTCTGCTGGCCTTGCTTTCTGTCTGGCCCCTGCCGCCCCCTTCCTGCCCGCGCCCCTCCCCCGCGTCCCGCCGCGCCCGCCGCGCCCGCCGCGCCTCGGTCAGTGGCTGCGGGGCGGTGCCGGCCGGGGCCGGGGCCCCACTGCACTGCCGGCCCAAGGCTTCACTTAGGCCCCGGTCGTGTGGTCCGCCCACCGACTCGACTTCCGCCGCAGTCGACCGTTGGTCGCGACGACACGACTTCGGTCTCGACACGCACACACGCACGCACACAAGGATCTCGCTTAAACGCCGTCGTCGCCTCGACGACGGCGCCTTCCTCGTGTCGAGCGGTGTGACGCTCGATGAACCACACGACTTTGAATGCCTCAAGGATTCTCACGGCACGCTCGCAACAGCCGGCTTCACCTCCCCGCGCGTTTTGCGCCATTTTGTATGCATTCTCTCGCCCTGGGGGCCCTGCGCGGCGGCGCTTTTGGCAGGCAGGGCGCGGCCGGCGGGGCCCGGTCGCTGCCGGGGCGCCCCCTTCCCCCTGACCCCCTGCGAGCCTCCCGCCCGCGCCCCTCTCACCCACGCCCAGACAATTGCGGCCCGCACCCCGCCTCACTGCCCCGGCCCCGCCCCGTCCCGCCGCGGTGCGCGTCGCCTCGACGCGAGACCTAGGGCGTGGCGGCCGCCCGGGCGTCTCGCCTGCTCTCCTCTCCCGGCCTCACCCTTTGGGCCGGCGAGGGGGGAGAGAGAGGGAGGGTGCGGGGGCTTTAATAGAGCGCAGAGGAGAGCGGATTGAATCATCGCGGAGGGGACGGCGGCGGCCCGGGCGCCCGGGGAACGGCCCCAATCAGTCGGACGTCTGCCCGGGCCGGGCGGCGGGGCGGGGCGGGGCGCGGGCGGCAGGATCTGCTCAAGTGAGGTTGGGCTATCCGTCCCGCCGTCACGTCCGGCCCGCGGCCGCGCAGCCCTTTGAAAGCGCTGTCTGCTGCCCCCCCCCCCCCGCTTGGCATGCTGCTCGCGGGCGCGCGACGGGAAGGGAAGGGACTGGCGGAACGACATGTGCGAACATGGCGGCGTGCTCCTCGCTCCCACGTTGTGGCCCGGCCGCTGCTTGCTCCGCCGTATGCCGCGCCACGCTACGCCAGACATCGTGCATCGCTTGCATAATGAACAGGCCTACGTTTGCTTAAATCATCTCGAGTTTATGACCCCTCCCGGCCGGCCCGGCCGTCTGGTGCTCGTGGGACTGGGAGCGGGCAGAGCCTCGGCGGAGAGCAGCGCGCGGCTGCAGCGGCGTCGGCGGCGTCGTCCTAGGGCACAGCGGGGAAGGGCGTGGCCGCTCGGCGTGGCGCTGGCGTCGCGACCCGCCATGGCGCGCCAGCAGCTCGCCAGTGGGGTGGGTAGGGGCCGCAAGGGCGTGGCACCGGCTGCACCCCCGCGGGGCCCCCGCCCCCTTCTGCATGAGGTTGCAGAGGTCGTCGCCACCAGAGCAGCCCAGCCAGCCCAGCCCCCGGGCAGGGTGGGGGTGGGGGGGCCGGGGCCGCACTGCGCCAAGCGACGGGCCCAGCATCCGCCCCGGCTGCAGCGCCCCCGCTATCCCAGGGGAGCCCCCCGCGCGCGCCCCGAGGACCACCAAGGGTGGGACCGGGCAGGGCCGCTCACCGCACCGCCTAGGCGTGGTGCGCCACCGCCTCGCCGAGTCATATTGATTCCGTGTTGATTTAGCATATTGTGCGGGCTGGCCGGGCCGGGCCGTGGCGAAGGGTCGGCCGGGCTGGGCGGCGCCGGGCGCTGCCGGGCGCGGTGCGGCGGGGCGGGCGCGGCGGCGGGGCGGCAGCGCGGCAGCGCGGCGTAGTAGTGTAGCGTCGCCACGGCAACCATCGACCCGAGCCCCCGCCACCCCCGAGCCGCCGCCTCCAGCCCCGCTGGTCGGGGCATTAATGACTTTTCGCGGGAAAAGCGCCGCCGCTGCCGCCGCTGCCCGGGGCCGCCGCCCGCGCTGCTGCGGCGGTGGGTCCGGGCTCGGGGCGACGCGGGGGTGGTGGCGGGTGAATGGGGGCGAAGGGCTGGAGGCCCGGGCGGGGGGAGTCAGCTGAGGGAGGAGGCTGCGATCGATCCACGGCGCCCCGCCTCCCCGCCCCGCGCCCTGCCCAACGTTCCCCGAGGTCGCTGACTGGCCGTACAACGCCGCTGCGCGAGACGCTGCGCCACCACGCCGGCCACGCCCACGGCCAGCTCTGGGCTGCTCGAGCTGCGCCGGGGCGTGGGCAGAAAGTGCTGCTCCCGGGAGCGACTGAGCCCGTCCTGAGACCCCTCTCTCTCTCCCGCCCACACGGAGGCCCAAGTGGAGCAGAGTGTGCTGGCCGCCCGGTATTGGCCCCCGTAATCCAGCTGGGTGCGTGGGCGACGCAGCCAAGTGTCCGGTCTGGCCGGTCGGTCGGTATCGCTCCGTCTCCCCGTGGGTGTGCCGGGCTGGCCTGCGGGGGCGGCGGCCCGGGCCCGAGCGGTGGGTTAGGTCTGAACCAGAGCGGGGCTGGCGGGGGCGGGGTGGGGTCCGTGATGGGTCACTGAGAGGCAATAACCCCCCAGCCCGGGCCGCGAGCCTGCAGCTGCCACAGCTGCCGGCCTGCCCCGCCACAGCTGCTGGGCACTGCTGCCCCCCAGCTCGCGCAGGCGCCCGGCGATCGCCAGACTCCACGCAGGCGCCGGGCGCTCCCCTGGTCGGAGGCGCGCTCTTTGGTTGGCTGGGCGGCACCGGCCCCGCGCCCCGGCCCCGCGCCCCGTGGGTGGTGGGAGTGGGCGCGGTCGTTGGCGGGGCGTGGCACCGACCGACCGTAGGTAGGACCCCCGTGAACCTCGCCTCACCTCTGGTGTGGTGTGATCTGGAAATAGTCGGAAATGGCCGCTGGGTCGCGCGTTGCCGGTTCCCGGCGGCGGTACCCGAGCGGTACTCACCAGGCCGGCGGGCCCACAACTTTTCGATTCTGACTGGGCGGCCGCGTGGGGCCGGGCCGGGCCGGACGCCGCCGCCTCGACCACGTGCACGTGGTGAGATCAGGCCACGCGGCTGGGCGGGGCAGCCAGCCCGCCGCGCCCGTTCGCGCCGCCTCGTGGCCTGCATGCCCCTCCCCTTGTTCACCCTTTCCCTGCGATGTCATCCCATACCCTACAGAACGCTACGTTCGTGAAGACTACCGCAGAGTATTCCCCACATCGCGCCCCAACTACATATCCTCAACGTCAGTCGCACATATGAATATGAAAAACCTGAAAAGTCATGTGCTCCCGTCATGAGTTTATCAGATATGGCGGTCGCGTCGTGGGGCAGCAGCCATGGAAAAGGACAACCGCCGCGCTCGGCTGGCCGGGCGTGTGTTCTAGAGCCTTTCAGGTCACGTCTCATGGGTGGCCAGGCCCGCGGGGCCGCGGCCTGATGGCGGCCAGGCCAGCCTCATGGCACCACGTGGTCGCTCGCCGGTCGTGGCGTCGGCGGCGTGCGTCAGCGAGCGGGGCGGGGCCGTGCGGTCAGGCGGCAGCGCGGCAAGCGCGGCTACCTGCCGAGCCGAAGCGGAGCCGCCGACGTGTCCTCCCTTCGGCTGCACTTCGGGTGGGGCCGAGTCAAGGCGCGGGGAAGACGAATAGCAGCGCGGCGGCGGCGGCCCGCCCTCAGGGCTCGGCCGAGGCCGGGTGAAGGTGGCTGAGGAGGCCGGCTGAGGCCGTGTGGCGTGGCCGGGAGGGGAGTGAAAGGCCTCTGCCGGTGCATGAGCGGGGCCGGGGCGCTGCTGAGCTGGAGTGGGGGCGCGCTTCCCCGTACGGCCGTACGTTACGCTACGACTAGCAGCAGCAGAGGCCGCGCGCGCTGTCCGCGCTGCCAACGCCGCCCTACCCGCCCCGCGCTGGCCGCCGCGCCATCGTGGCGTGGCGATGAGGGGCCGCGCCGTGGCGAGCCGCGTCACACCGCCACGCCACGCCGGTCAATGGGTGGTGGACAGGGCAGGGACAGAGGACGCGGTGCGGTGCGGATGGGGTTGCATAAGACGGGGGAGCGGTGGCGTGCCACTTGGACGCCTCTCCCCACATGGTGGTTGGGGTGGATGCTTGGCCCGGGCTGGCCCTGGCGCGCCACTTGGACGCCCAATGTGGTTGGGGTGGATGTTCCTGTCCGGGGACTCCCCTCTTGCTGCTAGGTATTCATTGTGTGTCGCTTCCTTCCCCTTTCGGGCGCGGCGGCGGAGGCCTGTGCGTGTAGCGTACCTGTCCGTACATTTACCTGAGGGGGAGGGGGAGTTTGAGAGAGGAAGGGGTGGAAAGGGGCGGGCGTCTCCTCTGTTTTGTTGTCCCGTCAGCTGACACCCAGCGCGGAGCCTCCCGTACCGCGCCGTACCGAGCACCGCGTCACCGCCGCGCGGGCCGCCGCCATGCCACCGGCAGGCCGCGTCGCGTTGGGAGGAAATGGGTCCCGGGCCACGTGTCCCCTTCCCATTGGGACGCCGCCGTGCCCTGCCCTTTGGCACTCCGCGGCGCGGCTCCGCAGCCGGCCGGATCTGCTGGAGCCGCGAGTATAGTGCGCAGCACTGGATAGTCTTGCTGGAGTGAGCGGCGGCGGCGGCGGCAAAGGCTGTTGCTCCTGGTAGTGCTGCGCAGTGCTGCGTCACAGCACATTGCCCCTGGACTGGACTTCTCCAGGCGGGGGGCCTCCAGCTCCAGGGGGCTCCAGGCGGGGTGGGCGGCGGCGCGCTGGTCTGGTCTTGGGCCTCTCTGCTCGCGCGCGGGATTACGCGCGACGAGGCTTGATTGGGCCTGATTAGGCAGACCCCCGATTTCGCTTAATTAAGTCCCCTATTAAGCTTGCCTTTCTGGGGTGCGGCCCGTCTCTCCCCCTACTAGTACTGCAACCTTAAGTGCCGTCAACTTGAGCCCGGCTCGGCTCGGTGGCGCGGCCGCCCCTCAAATTCGACGGGTTCGGCGCGAAAACGGCGGCCCGGAGGAGCACGTGGCGCCGCCTTTGACGCGCGCTCCATTTTGATTGGCCAGGGAGGCCTCGCGGGCCAGACTCTGGCCAAGGTCAAAGGCCCGGGGGCCGGAGAGGCCGGCCCGGGGCGGGGCGGGGGTCAGCAGCACCGGCAGCGCAGCCGGCGAGGCGGCAGGTGTCCCTTTAGGTAGACGCCGCGGTGTCGTCAAGGACCCCACCTCCCCCACCCCTCTCTGTGTCTTTTTCTGCCGACCCTCTCGCGCCTTCTTCCTCCTCCTCCTTCCCCACTGCTTTTATTATTATTATTTGCGCTAGTTGGCTCTGCCCCGGCGCGGGCGCACTGGCTTTACGATCGCCCCGTGGCCACAAGGTGTGCAGTCCTGGTAATTAATTAAAAAATGAAAAACATTAATTCAGTTAATTTGACGCGCGCGCCGCCGCTCTACTTTATCTGCAGAGAAACTCGTCGAGGATTCTCACAATCAAACTCCCCCGTTCTCTGTCTGTGTTGCTTTTCCTCCCGGTCTCTCTCCCTCTGCTAAAGTTGGTGCTCGCGCGCGCGTCACTGTTTCTCCATACTCTTGATTCAGAGTCGAATTTAGCCAATTAGCCCCAAGCTTATGGCGCGTTTTCGATCTAATGATTTCCTTCCTCTGCTCACATCGGTACTAAACCCTCGGGGCGCGGGACGGGGAGGCGGGTCCGTTGTCGTTGTCACTCCATTTCATTCCATTCTTGCAAAGCAGGGGGAGGAGGGAAGGGAGGGAGGACCAGCTGTGGGAGGGTCAGGGTAAGGGGAACAGCTGGGGTTGGGAGGGAAGCGTGCTTGCCGCCAGCCAGGCAGCCAGGCCGGCCAGCTCGCCCGCCTGTCCTGGCCGCCTGCTCGGGCGTCCCGCCTTCACCACGCCACCACCAGCGTTGCCAACCTGCGAAACCCTCCGAGTAAAACTCGGTGCGCTGGCCCCGCGTGCGCGTTTGCTTGCTGCGAGGCGAGTGCACCACCACGGCTGTGCCAAGCAGGCGGCGCAGCAGGCGCTGGGAGGGACGGACGCATCGCTTCCTTTCCCCGACATGGCGCTGTGCGTTTTGCCAACGTCAGGACTCCCATCAGCCTGACGCCGCCCGGGAGGCGGGCGCTGGCGCCCCGAGGCGGGAGTGGTCGTGACGACTGTACTGCGCAGTTCGTGGCCCGGCCCCCGCGGCCCGACGTGGCGGGGCGTGGCGGCCACCTCTACTACGTACTACACTACAACTACGCGGCCCGGGCCCGTCCCGCGGTGTGCGGCTGAGCGGAGGGACCGGACCGACCAGGCCCAAGCACGCCGAGCACGCCGGCTGGCTGCCGAGCAAGGCTTGTTGCGCCGCCGCCGTCTTTACTTTTTGCATTGCAGCTGCATTCCAGGCAGCGAGGAGTGGCGGCCGGCGCGGCGAGGGGCACCGGCGGGCACCGGGCACGCCAATGCCACTGCACGGCGAGGCGACGCGGCCGGCCGGACCGCTGCCGCTGGTGGCCAGGCCGCCGCCGCGGGTTCGACGCCTCTCTCATTTTATTTTGGAGTAAAAAGGGGGCGAGCCTTTGCTAATTACCCATCTGTTGTGTGGTGCCGGGCACCAGGGCCGCCGGCGAGGGCCTGTGGCTCTGGAATTAAAGGGAGTCGGCTGTGTACCTGTTGCCCTGGAACGGCTGGGTGCCGCGCTCCCGCTCCGCGCCGCTCCGCGCGCTGCTGCTGCTGCCCGCCGGGGATGTGCGCCACGCCCCGGCCGCCCTGGCGTTGGCCCCGCGGCGTGGTGCGCGGCCCCTGCCTGCGCGGCCCCGGCACAACGCGGCGCGGCGCCGATCAATGCGGCCCAGACGGGACGCCCTCCCCAGCGGAGCCCCAGGAGCCCAGCCCTCCCAGCCGCGCATCGCCCCGCCCCCCTTCGCAGGGGAGGAGCGGCGAGAGCGTCGCTTTGATTTTGTGGACGCTCGGCGGTGATCGGCGCGTTTCCATTTTGTTTTCATTCTGTATCTTTGAGGGCCGCGTCTCTTGCCGGGGGAATGCCGGGGAAGCCCGCCTGCGCTGCTGCCAGGCTGGCCCTTGAGCTGCAGCCGGCGGGGTGGGGCGGGGTGCTGTGGGCCGTGGCCGTTCGACACGGCCGGGCATGTGGCGATAATGGCGGCGGTGCAACTCGTTAATGGCAATTAGCGCGGTATTTAAGGGGAAAATGATGCATATAAGGCGTGATTTTCATTCCGGTCGGCTTCTCGCGGCCGGCGAGCCCCGGCTGGTGAGCGAGCGGGGCGCACCGAGGGAGGGGCCGGCCATGCCGCCGCGGCTGCCGCTGTTCCCGGCTGAGTGCGCCCGCCACGCCGCGCCACGCCCGACCCACGGCGGCGCGAGGACAAGTCGAAGGACGTTGGTTCCTTCACCTGGCGGAGCCTGGCCGTGGCGAGCCGCTGCCGCCGAGGCTGCCGCTCCGGGGTCTGGGCCCCCGGGCCGTGGCGAGCCGCGCCGGCCGGCCCAGCCCGGTCATGCCACTAGCCGTGCTGGAGCGCGACGCGGTGCGACGACGCGCCGTGCCGTCCAGGATGACACCGGCGACGTGCCGCGGACGGGGGTGGTATGGCGGCGGCACCAGAGTCCGACCCTCGCCCCCATCGTTTCGCGCCGGTCTTTTGTTTTCCAATCGCTCGCACCGTGGCCCCCCGCTGCCCCGGCGCGGCATACACAGAGTCGGCCTCGTCTAGCGGGGCGCTTGAATCTAATCACCATCATGTTCGCGACGCGGCTCAGGCGATTGGCGACGCCACGCCCGCGCGCGCATGTTCCCTGACCTGCCTCAGCCGGGCCGTGCAGCCGCAGCGCAGCTCGGAGTCGTGTGAACCCGAGCCTGCAGGGCCTGGCGCGGTGGCGCGGCGTGGTGCAAGGGCTCTTGCACTTCCCCGCCGCACCCGCCCCGCCAAGCCTCGTCGCCCCGCCTCATCCCGGATGCCGGATGGCAGGGCGTAGCGAGCGAGCGCGGCGCGGTTCAAACCACCGCAGAGGAAAGGAGTGAGTGGCTGGGAGGGGCGCGGCGTGGCGGGGCGGGGAGCTCTCCGGGTTATAAATAACTCCGTCGGACCACGCCGCCGCGCCCGCGCCGCGCCGGGTTGTTGGTTGGCCGCGCTAACCTTCAACTGCGGCTCGGCGGAGAGAAAGAGAGGAGGGGAGGGGGCACACTGCATTCCTCGTGGGCCTTCGCGGGGCCTCGGAGGGGCCTCGACTCGGGGCGCGGCGTGGCGGGGCGGGGCGGCCTGTGGGGGGCCTGAATGAGCGCGGGCAACGCTCCACGCTGGCCGCGGCCGCGCCGAGCTGCTGCTGGGCGCTGGCCGGGCCCAGCTCAGCTGTTACCCGCGTTGCCCTCGGCGTCTTGTGTCCCCCTTTGGAGTCGCTCTCCTCCAGGGGCTGTTTTACCCCGCGAACGAGCGGCCCTCTGGAGGCTGAACGCCCGCCTTTGCCCGCCAAAATTATTCTCAGGCTATTCGGGGAAAATGAGGACGCGGAAAGTAAATCTGGGCGGGAGTGCGCGCGGGCAAGTCTCGGCAAGTCTGGACAGGTCCGTGGTGCTTGCTGGTCCTGTCGGGTGGGCTGCCTACAAGGCGGGCTCCAAGAAAGGGACCGAGGGGAGAGGGGGGGGGGAGAGACCTTGGCCGGCAGGGTGGTTGGTGGTGGGGGGCAAGCAGCTCGCCGGCCGGCCGGCTGTCGGGGCCTCTGGACGCTAGCAGCGCGATGGCGGCGATGGCCGACCATGCACAGCTGCTTGGTGGTGCCGGCGTGGCCTGCCCCGGCCAGGCGTGGCTTGCCTCTGCTTTGCGCTTCAGACAAAGACGAGACGAGAGACCCGCCTTTGGTGGGGCTTGGTCCGAGCCTTGTTCCTGATCCCCCCACCCACCCCCTCTCTCTGCCCCTACCCTCTTCTCTTCCCTTTATGTGGAGCTGGTGGAGGGGAAGAGGGAAAGCCCTCTACGATACTGGCATTACAATTTAAGCAATGATGAAACAGCAATGAGACCTGCTTTGCCCTGATATTGAGATGTAAGAGATAATACCAATCTCTCTCCACTTTGCTTGGAGGAAACTGTCTGTCTGTAGTTAGTAATTATTTCGCTACAACATATTTAACTTAATTAATTATTTTGGTTTTTATTGTTACAGGCTGCTATCCTGCAGCAAACAGCGGAATACATCTATACTTTGGAGCAGGAAAAAACGCGCCTTCTTTCACAGAATTGTCAGCTGAAGAGAATCATAAATCAGCATGAAGGAGAGGCGTCCACTACCTCAAAGAAGCGGAAGTTAGATTCAGGTACTGTAGCTGTCAAATTATTATATGTTCCCTCTTTCATATCTTAATTTGAATTGTATTCTAAAATTGTTATTGTGGGTCTGTTTTCTATTAGGTCCTGTCACGGTTGTTCCTGCTCCTATAAGTGAATCTTCAGATGAAGGAATTGGAAGCATGTCACCAGAACCTGTGAGCATGAGTGCCACTGGAGGCACTACAGTCCCCTCGGCTGAGCAGGACAGTGCTTCAGAATTGCTTCGACGTGAATTGATTGATTTGCGTCAACACCTGGAGCGTGAGAGACGCATTAGACTTTTGCTGGAGGATCAAGTCAAATCTCTGGAAAGTCAACTGTACCCTGATCGTGCTCAACTGCAATATCAACATGAGGTTTGTATGATAAAACTGTGCCCATGATGTTGTTACAAATAATCATGAAATTAAAAAAAGAAATCAATCGGAGATGACAATTCCTAATGACGCTTACTTTATTAATAGGTTGCTTCCTGGCCTGAGGATCCACCTCTTGAAGAGGATTTGTACCCTGACTTAAAACAAGAAGCTGAGCTCCCTCACACTGTTCTGCATCCACCGGTGAGTTATGAGAAATTTTAAACTAACAGAAAGCAAGATAACATAACCATTTTTGAAATTTTTGTTTTGTTCTTTCTATATTAATGTTTTTACAATATCATATTACAGATTTCTGAGAGGGATGGACCTCCACCTCGTAGGGAATCACAGTGTTCCACCCACAGCAACAGAGGACTTTTCAAAGATGAAGTTGATGGTTTACCTGCAATCCAAGTAAGTTTTTCTCAGTTATTCTTATTTTTAAGTATTGTTTAATTATTGTAGAGCTGAACCTCATTTGATGTTAATTACTTTTTAGCCGTCAGCGATAGTGGCAGCGCCTACAATCATGTTTACATCAGAACCTGAGGGCCCTCCACTGCCTCCATTGGCAATGCCTGTGTCTGCATCTCCTTGTCCGTCGCCTGTCCAAACAACACTGTTGGAAACTGTTTTACCTGCTCTTGAACCTCGTCTTCCTACTGTCCTCGAGGCGGCAATCAAGGCAGAACCCAAAGTTGAAGTTGAAAGATTGCCTTCACCATCTTCTGTCACCGATGAGAACTCTCAGGCCAGGTAAAGCTTCATTTCTCTCATTTATTCTTATAGACCAATTGGTAAAAAAAAAAATCCCATGAGGCTATAAGTGTAATTGTTTATTTAATTATTTGTAGGTTGTATATCAACACATCCAGGCAAAACCTCGAAACTATTGTTGAGGCAATAAGACATCTGGAGGGTGACCACCTGTTTAGTGATGATCCATCACCGCACAGACAAACAATACAGCCCACACCAGTTGCTCCTTTACCCACTGAACTGCCTTCGTCTCAAGAAATTCTCCATGAGAGATTGCAGGGCTGTCTTGAAAATGATGCTCAGGAAATGCCTCTTGCACTCACCACAAGTTCAAGAGCTTTGCCACAGCAATGTGGAGACCCAAGAATCCTAAAGGTAAAAAAGTCATTCTTTAAATGTGACTCAATTTCTCAATTTATATATGTTTTTAAAATGCCTAATGATTCATTTTTTTTCTTTCTTTGCAGATGAAACTTGACCCGTTCTCATACCAGAGAACAGCACTACAGCAACAACAGCGACCTGGAGTCATTGTCGTGAAACACACATAAAAGGTTTTCATTGAAAGTATCTAAGTACTCCCCAGATTGTCTAAATTGATTACCTATCTATCTTGTCTATTAATGTCCCCTACTTCTTCCCCTTTTGCTTATTTTTCTTTTATAAAATTGTGGAAGAAGCTGCTTGAACAGAAAATTGTTTTATTTCTGTTTAAGACAGCATTTGGTACAAGCCAGCTGATCTAATGTTGTTGTTGTTGTTATTGTTGTTAGGTCTATATGTGAGGCCTACACAAGCTAGGTTGAATTTTATTATTTATTTACTCCTCTTCCCATTTTTTCTTGCTTTAGGAAATTTGGTAAAACCTGTGACTGTATATTCAGAATCCAATCGATGCAATTGTTAAGTTAAGACCTAATTTAAATGTGAGGATGAATATTTTTTAAGCAGCAAAAGAGTGGTGCATATTTAACTGTACTGTTGTGTTATGTCTTGTGATTCAGACAAACTTGTCTTGCTGTATTCTCGCTACTTATTTTCTGTTATGTTTCCCTCCCTATCTATTGTTTTCCTCCATCATTCTTCTCATAAATTTATTTTGTATACCTGTCAGAGAAGTGATTGTAAATAGGTTGTTAGTTTTGTTACATTTTGTATGTAGCCTAATGATGGCCTTGTTTTAGGAAAAGAACACCTTGTTTTCATTTCTCTCTAACTTCTTGTTTGCAAAACTACAAGTACGTTGGAGGCTCCCAAATTGGAGAATTTAAAACCATGAGTGAATGGATGAGTGAGTGATAGTGTGTTTGTACACACAGGATTGGCCCAAGTGCGAGACAGAGTAATTGTTAGGTAAAACCTGCTTAGTTTAATTGAGCATTGGTGTCATTAAAATGACAAACCCTAGCTATTTTAATTATTAAGTAGATTGGTGATTTGGCTTGACCATTAGATGAAGTTTGACTCTTTGAAAATGATGTATACTTGCTATTCCTAATTGTTGGCACAGTATACACAGATATTATGAAGTTTTTGTTATACTTATCATATATTGTGATCTGTCAGCTAATTTAACATCACAGAGTTAAGTTGTGGTTAATGGCTATAATTTAGACTTAAAAAATCATGCATTGATACCCCATCAACCTTACTTTGTTGCTGTTTTAATACTGTTGTGTAATTTTTCTGTTAATTTTTAAGTTTCTATGATTTTATTCTGTAATTAGTTGGTGATTATGAGCTGTTATGTTCTAATATGGAAGCTGTCTTGCATCTGGGCCAATGCAGTATGTATGTATTTATGATTGTGTGAAAAGGTGTTAGTTTGTTTTGTATGTACGAGCATTTAATCTAATCGAAATGTAGATTTGTGCTCTTGCTTGTGTGTGATTGTGGAAGCCTATGAGTTAATGTATACGATGATTGAAGTTTGAACTCCTTTCTTTGCGCCTCACTGCTTTTCTTTCCTATTCAATTATTGCATCATTACCTTACTTCTCCATTTCTCAACAGTATAAAGTATGTGTGATTCTGCTTGTAATTTGTGTAATAGAGGACATGAGTGCTTGCAAAATTATGTTACATGAATGTACATGATATAATTATTTAAATATCAAGTATGCTAACTCAGAAAAAATGTCCCTTGTTTGGGAACAGTACTGATAATTATGTGTTAAGTAACTGCTTTTCAGTCTTAAAAAAACGTGTTGAGCAACTTCTGTGACCAAGTTTAGAGGGTTTTGTCTCTTCTTTTTTTGCACTAGTGTGCTCATTTGGAAACCCAAGCCTGATCACAGTAAGCCAGTCATTATTTCAGTCTGATAAATAATAAAGAAAGTTCCTTTTTGTATATCTTGGCATCATTTGTAATGATTCACTATCCTGTGTTGTGTTTGATCTAATATCCAAGCACTAGCTGCATGTTTGTTCTTGAGATCATGCTTGGCAAGACTTGTAACTTAAAGCACTCTAAGATTTACAGGGATGTCTCTTCTAGTGCTTTGAATGTTTTAAGTAATTGAAATTTAATAGTCCTTGATTCAAATTTTATTTTAAATGTTATGAAGTAATATTTGCCAAGCATGATATTGATTGCTTGCTGTGGTTTTTTTGCACTGGCTCGTTTGGAGAGGAAACATGCTGTTATGAAATTCTTACTCAATCTTTGTGTTAAGAAGCACAGAATCAGAGGCCTTTGTTAATTAAAAGTTAAACAAGTAAGTTGAGGAGCAAGCAAGAAAGCCAAAGCCTTACTCTTGATAGAAGGCATTTTCTTGCATTTTATGTTCATGCATGTTCCCTTTCCTTTATATTAATTTGCTCATACAATATCTGAATGTTAGTTAATCAAAAGTGCTGTGACGATTGATTTTCTCTTTAGTGGTTAGCAGTATCATTACTTCTCACTATCTTAGTGTGCCCTGAAAATGATCTTAAATGAAGTTAATCATACTTAATTGAAAGTTTCTGTAAGCAAATCAATCATTGATGTTTGATTTTGATAGTATTTGCATCATGACACATTTGTTTTCAAGTATGAGAATAACTTGTACAAATGTTCATGTGAACAAAGAGCAGTATTTGAATATTATGAGTGTACCTACTTGATAGTCCACTCATCATTTCCATGTTACATTTTTCCTAATTTCTCTATAAGTACTGTAAATTGATGCTTTATAATAATATTTATAATATTGCTGGTTGCAGCAAATGAAGGATTACTAAAAGTTAAGGAAATTTTCACTTATGGTTCAAAGGAGCCTTTTTAAAAAAATCTTTGTGGCTAGGAGGATGTGTGTTAAGAATGGAGAGTAGAGGTCTTGCGAAATCAGTCCACGTGAAATCGTAGTTCTTTTAGCTCATTTTTTTATTGTATTACTGTAACAAATTTGTATTTAATTATCTATTTGTACAACTGTAGACATTAAGCATGTGACCAATGAGGTTCAGGCAGTGTGGAGTGTTGGATTTCCTTGTATGGCCAAACTACTCAGTTCAACCAAATACTCATTGGTACTAATTGGACAAAGCATGGTACGTGAAAGGTGTGGTCTCCTTCATTATCGGGGAACACAGCACACAGTCACCTTGTTCAGTAAGATAGTTATGGAAATCCAATTAATTTGCATTGCTTTAGTGCAGGGCATTGTGTTGCTCAATCTCCAACCTTTTGTTTTTCTTTTTTGTACCTTCTTAACTGACTCCTCATTGCCACACAAAATTAAAGTGGACTGAATATCTGTGTTACCATTATTTTCATTTTTTTTGTTTTTGTTTGGTGTGAAAGTTTTACATCTTCTACATCTCATTTTAGTTAAAATTACTATTAGACTGCTGTATGGCATTGTAATAAAAGTTTTTTTTTTGTAATTACATAAAATGTTCATAAAGCTATCAATCAATCAATTATGTTCGTTATTCTTTCAACCTCCCGCTTTCCGTCCAAATGACCAGAGAGATGGCTATATTGAACAGATATCATATCACGAACTCGTTTGTTGCCTCACACTGGAGCCAAAATATTCGCCCGATGTGGGGGTCGAACCCACGACCTTAGGATTAAAAGTCCCACGCTCTACCGACTGAGCTAACCGGGCTTCGCACAGTACACCACGAGACTGCGGAGCCACGATAGTCGGCGGAGTGCCGAACCGACACCGCCTCGCCTGCCCCCTGGCCGTGCTCGCGAGCCTATCGATCGACCGTGGCCCCCCGCTCGGCTCATGCCCAGGGCCTCAGCCATCGTTTTAAAAATTGCGCAATGCATCGTAAAACGGCGTCAGATGTCCACTCGCGTATCAAATTGGCCAACGAAGCAAATAACTACAACATGTGGCATATCACGAGGGTAGTTCCGGAGTTCCGATCATCAGTTCTCTACACCACATGGCATTGGTCTTGCACGTGGTCAGCGCTGACACTCCCCCC
>NW_026267134.1:3451512-3471704 GCF_000697945.3 Frankliniella occidentalis
GGGGGGGGCAAGATCAGGGAAGTCAGAGGCGGGCCCGCAGCTTCACGTCATCAGAAGGGACCCAGGTCTCTTCGAACGACGTCCTAGAGCATCCCCTCCGCGAACAGCGCCAGCAGCGGGTGCTTCAGATCAGCTGGTACGCAAATCCACGATTATCCAACTGATAGGTGGTGCTAAAAATCCAACCAGAAGTGAAAACAGCGGCGGCCCGACGGGTAAAAGGTTGTAACAAGAATGACGATGGTGGACGTGGAAAGGGAATCGCGCTGGACGGAGCTCGAGAGACTCAAACAGCAAGGTGAGTGCTGGGCTGTTGAACAGTAATGTATGTGCAGGATGGATTCTTCGCTTGTTGTTTCCCTCACCCCGACGGATAAGCCATTTGCCGAACCATTTGAGTAATTTCTCTCCGCAGCGTGAGCACTAAGCAGGCGCGTTTTGCTGGTGGCACGTTGCCAGACTTTTGGCACGTGCCCTGGCGACGCGGTAATTCCCCCCTGAAACGATGATCGTATAACCAGAAAGCCGAAAACCGGTCAGATGGGGGTTGGTTGTATGTAGGGGGCAGGTAGGCAGGTATCTTCGTTGCCCTATAAGCGACTATTTAAAACGTTTTCCCGCCTCTGGTAGGTGACTGGCAGGGTGCGTTGGTGGCGTGCTCGGCGCGCCACGACCCCCTGCTCCTGTGGCTGCAGCCCACCAGGGACGTCCTGACGTTCATCGGGGAGGCGGCCCGTCGCCTCGGCATCCGCGATGTGGTCAGCGTCGGCTGCGGCTCGGGTCTGTTCGAATGGCTGCTGGCCAGCGCCACTGGTGAGTAGAAGCACGAAGCACCCTCCTTTGCATTCGGGGCACTGCTATATGGGCCACTCATCTCTTCGGTATGCAACCCGCCTAAAGAAAGTAAAATGCATTATCGCCCCCCCCCCCCCATTTCGGGGGAAGGCAGCTTCGCTTCCAACCACATTTGGTCATCAGAACACACAGGGTGGTCCATAGACCCCTTCCTTTATGTAGCTTATACTGTACCGGATGCATGCATGCGACCGGGTTGCATACTCGCACGGGGCCATATAAGGCACCGTGGTGAGGGACGGTAGGCAAGCCCGCCCGCACGCCTGCATGCGGTACCGTAAAAGCAAAATAAAGGGAGGGGTCTGTGGACCACCCTGTACTTCAGCTTCCAAATCACATTTAGTGCCAGGAAAAGTGAATCACCAACACCCGCTTTTCGTGTTAGTCGGAATCCAGCCAGGGAACTCCCACGGCCCGCTCTCGCCGTGAGTCCGAACCCCGGTTCCAGAGCCGAGTCATTGCTACCTTCGACGACGCAGTGACACTAGGATGGTAGTCTACCGAAGGCGGTTCGAATCTCCGTCAAAGTGATTTTTTTTCTGGCCTCAAAATTTTGAGTGGAATTCAAACGCGTCATTTCACCAGGCCTCCCTCGTGGAGTTGGTAGCCGGGCGTGTTAAAGCGTGATCGTTGGCAGGTCGTGGGGATGGTCGGTGGTTCGAATCCCGTCCGCCATCATTTTCCCTCGTCTGCTGGCCAAGTGTCTTCGGGCGTCAGATGGGCCGGTGCAAACAGTCGCTGGTTCGAATCTAGACGACGGAACCCTTTTGTCCCTCTGCGAGCCATACGTTTCGAGGTGTGAGCCACAGCGGAGATAAGCTTCAACTATGCAAAAGCCTCATTGGCTCAGTTGGTAGAGCGCGCGCCCGGGACGCGTATGGTCGTGGGTTCGAATCCTGATCGAGGCTCACTTTTTCCCATTTAGTAGTTTGCGGCGCGGGGACCAAGGGTTATGACAAAAGACCAGCCGACATGGGGAGGTGGACTTGACCGCCTACTCAGCAGCCCCCCCCCCCCCCTACCAAAAACAAATCAAAAAGTTCGCCCGGACCGGGACTCGACCCCAGGGCCGACGGTGTCATGTGCTCCACGACCCAGCGCGCTCGCCACTCGGCTGTCGGCTCCACTTGACAGCAGAGAGGTCGGGATTCGGTCCTGTTTTACGAGTCTTGTTCTCCTGGATTGCACGCGTCCACGGTGGGTCAAGTCCACCTCCTCGACGCGCTGAAGCCCGGGTCAACTCCTGGCCAGAAACAAGGAAAATAGCCACTAAAAGAGCCCCATAATCGCGAGGAGGTTAGGTTAGGCTAGCAGAGAGTACATTTATTGGCCTTTTTGCCAGAATTTCGACCCGGGCTGCAGCGCGTCGAGGAGGTGGACTTGACCCGCCGTGGACGCGTGCAAATCAGCAAATCAAGGCCATTAAAGCAGGACCGAGTTCTGACCGTTCCGTCCACAGGAGCAGCTGCCAGCTGAGTGGCGAGCCCGCTGGTGAGTGGCCCGGAAACCATCTGCCCAGGGATCGAATCCCGGCCGTGGAACTTTTTTTCCGCTCTGTTAGCCAGCGACCCGCGACACACCCACAGCCGAGACCCCCAACTCCCCCAGACAGGACCAACAGAGCGGAAAAAAAGTTCCACGGCCGGGATTCGATCCCTGGGCAGATGGTTTCCGGGCCACTAACCAGCGGGCTCGCCACTCAGCTGGCAGCTGCTCCTGTGGACGGAACGGTCAGAACTCGGTCCTGCTTTAATGGCCTTGATTTGCTGAATTGCACGCGTCCACGGCGGGTCAAGTCCACCTCCTCGACGCGCTGCAGCCCGGGTCGAAATTCTGGCAAAAAGGCCAATAAATGTACTCTCTGCTAGCCTAACCTAACCTCCTCGCGATTATGGGGCTCTTTTAGTGGCTATTTTCCTTGTTTCTGGCCAGGAGTCGACCCGGGCTTCAGCGCGTCGAGGAGGTGGACTTGACCCGCCGTGGACGCGTGCAATCCAGGAGAACAAGACTCGTAAAACAGGACCGAATCCCGAACTCTCCGCTGTCAAGTGGAGCCGACAGCCGAGTGGCAAGCGCGCTGGGTCGTGGTGCACAAGACACCGTCGGCCCTGGGGTCAAGTCCTGGCCCGGGCGAACTTTTTGATAATTTTTTTGGCAAGGGGGGGGGGGCTGCTGAGTAGGCGGTCAAGTCCACCTCCCCATGTCGGCTGGTCTTTTGTCAAGTGGAGCCCTTGGTCCCCGCGCCGCAAACTACTAAATGGGAAAAAGTGAGCCTCGATCAGGATTTGAACCCACGACCATCCGCGTCCCGGGCGCGCGCTCTACCAACTGAGCCAATGATGAGGCTTCTGTATAGGTGAAGCTTGTCTCCGCTGTGGCTCACACCCTGACACATATGGCTGACCTGACAGAGGGGAAAAAGAGTTCTGTCGACTAGATTCGAACCAGCGACTTTTTGCGTACCGGCCCATCACATCAGGTGTCGCATGGCAGTGAAGTCATGGCCAGCAGAGCGCGAAAAATTCCACCCGGCCGAGATTCGAACCAGCGACCAGATTCATACCGGGCCCGGACGCTACCGACTGGGCCACGACGGGACGATACAGAGCTAAACTTTCGGCGGCATCCAGATCTCAGCTGTGACTGACGCCCGAAGACACTTGTCCAGCAGAGCAGGAAAAATGATCGCGGACGGGATTCGAACCACCGACCATCCCCACGAACTGCCAACGATCGCGCTTTAACTCGCTCGGATATACCAGCCTGCCCCTCTTGGGGCTGGGCGGGCTGAGGTCGGCAACCGGCGGGCCGGGCGGGCAGCGCTGCGCGGCGGGTCGGCCTACCTCAACAACGGCAGGCGCGCGGGCAGGAGTGGAGGTCGGGTGTCGCATGTGCCTCTCGATCGGAAATAAGAATCTGATTAGTGCTGTGGTTGTGGTAGCTGTGGCCACGCCCTTGTATGCCACGGTGTAAAACAACGCTGTTTTTCTGCCGGCGCGTCCAGGACTGCAAGTGAAGGGTCTGGAGGTGAACCGCGGCTGGTGGGAGAGCCGCTACTCGCCGCCCACATTCCTGAACCTCGTCTTCCCGGATGATGATCGCGATCGCTCGGCAGTTGAGGTGAGTTTGTCTTCTTATATCCGGCGGCTAAAAACCCTCTAGATGAAAAATATCTCAATATGTTTTTCGACAGTCTCCTAGAGAGTGTCTCCACCATAAGGAAAAGCCCTCCCCCTCCCCCCTTCCTCTCCTTGCTATCTACTGCGCAGAGCGAGCGACTGGCGAGTGTCATTATGAGTATTTTTTTTTTAGCCACATCGACAATGACTATGCCCCGCCGAAGGTAATCGGCCGCATTCTTTTTGTTTTTGCGACAGGAGGCACTGAAGGGCCGTGAGGACGTCGGCATCATGTTCTGCTACTTCAACGACACGTCCGCCTTCCTCGAGTACATGCGCGTCTTCAGGGGCCGCGTGCTGGTGGTGGCGGGGCCCGGGCGCGGGTGCACGCACGCCACCTGCCACCCCCAGCCCTTCTCCACCACCATACCCGCGCCCTGGGGGCTGCACTCCTCCACCCCCATCGGCAACACGGGAGATTTCGTGGCCGTGTACACGCGATGAATGCGAAAGACTACTTACTTGGGCCCTGGAGTTCTATTCATTCCATTTTCGTTCAAGGAATTCTACCTCCTTTATCATCATCATCATCATCATCACCAATATTTTGTGTCGTTCTTTTAACATCATCTCTTTTATAGGTTCTGTATAAGTAACCGTGATTAAAATTTCACGCTCTGCTGTTCAGGAGATGTAAAACACAACATCATAAATAAAATGGTAAAAATAAAAAAATCTTTATTTTAATAAGTTACTTATGTCACAATGAGACAATGGACATTTAGCTTGAACAGATAGAGAGAGAAAGATAGTAGGAAAGTATTAATTATAAATAGCTTAAAGAGTAGCGTTGGGAAACTATCAATGTAATATACCAAACATTCAAACTACTACCAAAGCAGTCATTGTGGGCACAGTACGTAACCACATATCTCCTACCTTATACTTGTGGCTGAATAGAATACATATGTTATACAATGAACACAAAAAGAAATCCTACAGTGAATGTTTAAGAAATCTCACATAAGATACACTAAGACAAATAAGCAAGATTTAAATGTGTACAGACATGAGTAATTTAAAACTGAACCTAAATCAACATGGGGCAATGACGTAGTAGTTAAATATAATTGATACATTTATAGATAGTACAATTTAGTTCCAGCAATCATCACAAAAGTTTAATCATGGAGAAAGAATTGACCACATTGTTATCACAGTTTCATCAGATATCATTGCTGCTGGAAAATTAAAATGGAAGTGGTATATATGTGATGCTGATAATTTACATCATTCTAGCAAAACATGGTCACACACATTGGATTTTGAGAAAATTGTGTGCGCGTACTAAGTGAAAAAAATTGTGCTTGTTCAGCACAGGCTGCCTGGCAAAACTTTTCAGTAAACCTTGAGAAACTCATTGAAACAGTAAAATAACTTGTTGATTTTAAATCCCAGCAAACACTAGGTTTCTCTCAGAAACTCTGAATTGCCAAAATACTCAGACCAAAGTTAAGGAAAAGACACTGTCAAGACTTCATTCATTGTGTTGAATTTAAACATCAAATGAAACTGTTATGGCATGTAGTACCTAGAATCGAGTCATATCATCTAATAAAACACAATGAAGGTGGCACAACTTATATTGAAATTGGCTGAATAAACAATGTCATATGAAAAGTATAGTTGAGCTGTGAGATAGCAAAAAACATACTGTTCTCCTGTTCATTGTTAAAAGACCCACGGAGGTCAGTTTTCAATGAAAATTAACACTGATGGAAAAATCTGAACTTGTACTTGTAGAAGATTTACCGCACATACATATAATGAGCAAATGCTGACAAACCTACGTAATACAAAATAATTGTCTGCAGTGGTCTTTTGGGAGAAATTGTCCCAAGCAAACAAAATTTGAATTAAATTGTAAAACTCCTT
Organism: Frankliniella occidentalis; assembly: GCF_000697945.3. NCBI lineage: Eukaryota > Metazoa > Arthropoda > Insecta > Thysanoptera > Thripidae > Frankliniella > Frankliniella occidentalis. Next base: position 3,457,422 of record NW_026267134.1, read on the forward strand.
TTTCAGATAAGGCAATTGTGAAATGTTTTTTGTTTTTGTTTTTTACAAAACCAACGAAAACAGACTGGAAACAACTGGTGTTTGGTCTGAAGTGATGGAGGTATCACTAACTGACTATCAATCCCAACAAATATTTCACAGCCACAAAATTCATCCATGAAGCTTTTTTAAAAAAAAAACATAGTGGCTTTCTTGACTGCCTAGTAAAAGAAATTTCAAACAATTTTAAACAACTTTCAAAACTACAAGGAAAAAAAGTGGAGCAAAGACATTTTGGTCAGAGTTCTCATCTTGTAGTACAGAACAGTATTGATTGGTATTGAAGGAGACTTCAGAAGGCTTTATAAAAAGCTGACTCATTTAAACATAAGTAGATTTCAATTACGATCAAGGTTCGCCATAAACGGTTAGGATTGCAAAATGTACCGGGTGTCCAGTGTCCGGGCTAAGACATGGCAGCACGTTGGGTTGCCTATGGACTGGCTGCAGGGACTGCAGGCGCGGGACGGGTGGCGGGGAAGTGGCAGCTCCCCGACCACTCCCCCGCCACCCGCCCGCGCCTGCAGCCCTTGCAGCCAGTCCATAGGCAACCCAACGGGCTGGCATGTCTTAGCCTGGACACCCAATATTATTTGTTTTCAATTTTTGCTTAAAATTCATTCACAGTGACCAGCCAAAATTATTCAGTTATAAATGCAGAATAGCTGACATATATACAACACGAGTTCTTCCATTAAAGTAGTCATCGAAGAATTTACAAATATGTCTGATAGTATTAAGTCTCCCAAAATGATTGAAACAAAGAAAAGACAAATAGTAACTGCACTAGGCAAGGCACTCTCTTACTTTTTCTTATAAACATTTCTTGATAAAATAATTGATAAAGATAAACTTAAGATTTTCACACCGCTTAAACAATCACAGATTCATAAAACAGATGACCAACATAGCACAAAATGTCAACACAACATTTACCACATAACATACACAAGCCTTTTCTTAGAAATCAATGCTCCATGCTTTATCCAAATCGTTAGTTTTCCTATCCATATCCAACCTCTTTCCCAATCTCTAGCATGACTCAAATATGAACAAAAAACAAAAACAAAAACAAAAAACATAATGGAAGAAGAGGATAAGGATAGTACATGGATGAAAAAGAATGAACTTCACAACTGCATAACCAACTAAAAAGTAACAGGCAATAGTATTTGAAATACTATTCACATTAAAAGAACAGCTAAACTGCAAGCTTAAGCAACAGATTGCACAAAAATCACAATATACTAATAATTAAAAAGCACTATAAAGGTAAAATTAACACAGCATAATACATATTACATGCACTGACCATTACATCATCAATTCAGACAAAACCTGATTTTACTTGGAGGAAGTATGCAAATGTCACTTTGCAGTATACAAAAGAACTACAGCCAATGACCAATATCAGGTGGTAAGTATTGTGTGATACTAGGTAATTTTTGTAATTTGACTGTTTTCATTGGCTGTCTGTTCTACAAAACACCTCCATCATAACTGGTAGCAATTTGTTTGATGTTGTATTTTTCAAGCTCAGAATACTGCAATAAATCAATAGCATTATTTTCTACAGTAGAGTAACAGGCTGCTGACTCAAGTGTATACAGAAATATTCTCTTCACCATAGAATAGGTACTCTTTGACATAAATATCTTTCCAGGTTGTTATAAAATATGACCAGAAAATGTAAAACAAACATACAAAGGAACACACTGAACAAGAAAAAAATAACTGTGGAATGAAATTGAAAATTGGTATTTGATATAAAGGATTTAACAATTCCCCCCTATTTTTGTCTTGAAGTGGACAGTCTATTAGCTGACCTACAATGAGCACCAAACATTGAAGTTGCAAATAAGTAATTACGTCATAACATAATGATTAACTATGTATGACATTAATAGAAGAGATTCACAACAAGACTCACAATGCAAATAAACGGCCCTTGAAAGTTGCATACCAAAACCATGATTGAATTTCAATAACGTTGTGTCTACAACACCAGAATTACAATTGGGTATGTACATACAAGTTAATAAATCTCCGTATGGCTGAATAAGTAGAAATATTCTCTACCTTGTAGACTCCCAAGAGATGGAAGAATAAAAAATGGATCCCTATTAATTTTTGAAGCACAACTAATTTGATCTTAGCATATTACTAAAATCCATTCTTCATAAAATAACACAGCAACGACAAACACGTTGGCGAGTACTTCCAACAGCTGGTGGAGGTGTTGCTGGGGCAAAATATGCATGAACCAAAATGTTGGGAAGATTACTCTGCCAAATGGAAAAAAAAGGTGAAAATTGAAAACCGTAGCTTTACACATTATTTTTTTAAAAATTGGTTGACATATTCAAATACTCACCCTCAGTCTGCGAATGCCTGTGTGAGTTATCAGTTGACAGTCATACAAATCAATGCGTTGCAGGTTGTGACAAGATACAAGATTATCCAATGAGGCATCAGTTATTAAAGGGCAGTTGTCTAATTCAAGTACTGTTAAGTTTTCTGCAGCGCAAGGTGACATTCCCAGATGCCTTATACCTTCATCAGTTATTAATTCACAATGAGATAAACTCTGAAAAATATAGACAATATGTAAATGCTATAATATCCTTATAACTTTGGATGAAATTATCACAGAGGTAAGTAAATTAAATATAGCTAGGCTTATTAGAATACTTACAAGTTTTTCAAGTCTTGGGCAACCCATTCCAAGATGCATAAGTGTGGTGTCTGTTATTAAAATACACTCCTCAAGGTCCATTTTTTCTAACAGTCTGCAGCTCTACAAAACAATAAAAAAAACACCAGGCCATGAGAAATAATGCTTGATTAATGATTAGTCAAAACACAAAAAAAGAATAGGAGTCAATTAAAGCTTACCCTTGCTAAAGCTTGAAATCCTGCATCTGTAAACTGTGAGCACCCAGCTACCTCTAAAGTACTCAGCAAATGACATTGTTGAGCAAGAACTATGAGGGATGCATCACTAAGCATAGTACACCCTGACAGGCACAAATAATGCAAACCATGACAGTTTTCAGCCATGCGAAGAACAGACTCATCAGTGATGTTCTGTTGGGAAAAAAAAACAAAAATAAATTTCCTCATAATCAGTTGACTCATAATTTCAACTTACACTTGCAACTTATAGTTACTTACAACACAGCCGGATAAGTTGACAACCTCCAGATTTGGGCAGTGCTCAGCTAAAACGCTAATAGCAGAATCATTGACTCTTGCACACCCCATGCACATAAAAGATCGTAACTTTGGACACCCTCGTGCAAGTGCCTCAATGCCTACAATCCAAAACACAAGGTGAAGATAGACAAAATGATATTGCCACATAAGAAAGAAAATTTAGAAGTATTTTACCATTTTGAGTGACATTTTCACACCATGCTATGTTAATATGAGTAAGTGATGGACAACCATCTGCTAGAGCTTTCAAGGACAAATCAGTTATTTCAATACATGACCGTAAATCCATACGCTGTAGTTTTGGACAATGTCTGCTCAAAGCCTGACATGTGCTGAAAAATGATGTAATATAATATTGTATTAGATTCACATTATGAAATGCACCATATTGATGAAGATGTTAACGGCATACCTATCTGTTATTTTTTTGCATCCATCAAGATTTAAGTCTTCTACGTTATTGCACAACTGCGCAAATAATTTCATAGAACCATCTGCAATAGATTGGCAACCCTTCAGGCTTAGCTTTCTTAAGAAGCCACCACATCTCCGAGAGATGTTCTCAATGACTGGACCCTACAAAAGGAAGAAAGGTATCTAGTAAATGTATGTAGGCAACAAAACATACAAAACACACTGAGAAAATTACACTATAAATTACCTCAACATCCCGCTGGAAGTCAAATAGATCAATTCGCTGCCAGTTGCTACCATCAAGGGCCAAAATATTCCAAGCCTTTGAAACTTGAGCACTCCGGCATAGTGATACCACATCCAGCCAGGAAAATATCCTTTTGTTGTGGTTTAAAGAAAGGATTTCATTAAAAGCAGGCTTAAAATTATTGTAGTATTAACAATCTCGCCCCAAAACTCAAATTTTAAGATATAAATCTATGAACATTTAGTATTGAAATGCCATTTACCTAAGTAATAACTCCTTTGGAAGTTTCTTGTTAATTAATGCTTCTTCCTCCATGAACACCCGTCTCAACTGTAGATGAAAACACATGATTAATAGAAAGTTAACTGAGCTGCTACATTTAGTTTGCTGACTAAATACTAAAAGGAGAAAGCAATTAGAAAAAGAAACAAACAAAAAACCATTTCTCTCATAAGGCTAACATTTTTGAGAAATTGACAAAGGACAGGGTTGAAGAAAATCTGCAGGCAGATAAATTAAAAACTGCTACCAATTTTAATAAATAAGCTGCTATTTGAGAAAAATGACCCCTTAATTCCACTTATTATTCCAAATTAAAAAAAAAATTAAATGTTATGCAACTATCATTTAGATACCGCTATAGAAACGGTGGATCTATTTTTTTTTTTTTATAAGGATTGGGATTTTGTTGGCAAAACAGAGTGGGGTTGTACCTGCACGTAGCTTTGTTTCATGGAGCCTGTGCAAACAGAAAAACTATGTTGAGGTTTCTTGCGTTTTTGGAGTTTTGGAGGGATCCACCACGGTTGTTTCAAAACCTGTGGTGACAAAAGTATTCATTTGCTCAAGCACTTTAACAAAGTACCGCCTCTTTCGTCAATATGACATCTCTGGTCCATATCATCAAGTCAAAAGAAGGCAACCACAAAAAAAAATGTTGAGCATGCTTGGAAATAAAAGCTTCTCTAGACTATAAACATTACATAAGTTTATGCTATACAATTGTAACGGCTCAATCAATAGCAGCAACATGACAAAACATGTCCTCAGAATGAGTTGGTGAATTGCGGTGGATGAGGTAGCACACAGCAACACTGCAGGGAAGGCTCTGGGCTGAGTGAGAGATGTCAGCTCCCCTCTAGGGACGGCCCAACCAAGGTGACCGTCTGATTGACACTTGTCATACCATGCCGGCCCGCTGTTATCTCAGAGAACAGTCACAAACAAACTCCCTCTCGGCCTAAAGCGAACTCGACGCGGAAACAAAGGACCCAAGTCCCTTGCTCTCGCTAATGCGCAGTAGGGTCCGGAGCGGCGCCCCGTTCCGGCAGCGCTTTGGCCTGCAGAAAATCCTTCACCTTACGCCAAAGGTCATAGTCAGGCCTAGGCCGCCGGATTGCACTTGACCGGCAAAGGGAATTACAGGCACCTACCCTGCTCTACACTTGCACTATCGGCACTGGCGACTCCGGCCCGGCCGTCGCCTCGCACACCGGGCCTCAATCCGATCAGCTGTTTTGGGCCTCTGACCTGTCGCGAATGGCGGATGCTTTAATAACCTATCAAGAGAACTTTTCACGCACACTCACCTCCAGCTTGTTTCCCTTGGACTGGATCATACTAAACAATGCGTGCCTCATACAGCGAAACCATTCAGTGCTTCCGACCTCTGGTATCCGATGTTAAAATTACGGACTGTTGGAGCACTCTACGGAGCACTTTCCGTCATAGCGAACAAAGAGAAGTACGCTTTCTGGAGATCGTAGAGGTCTTGCGCCCTTTATCTGTCATTTCGCAGCATTAGTACCAAACTTGGATGCATTGAGGATTGGAGGAGGTGCTTTGAACAAAGAAGATATGTTTTCTTGTGGTTCCGATCACTAAGGTAAATAGCTGACCGTGAGCTGAGTTCACTGACAACACAAGACCTCACAAACACAAACACAACAGCGCACAACAGTGACCAACCACCTTGGTGACCAATCAGGTGCCTTTTTCGCCAGAGCAGCGATGCGATTGGTTCACCCAACGCAATCTTAATCTAAATGTTGGTTTTTGTCCGCGAGGCTAGTTAGAAATTATGAGAAACTAGTGGTCTGTTTAAAACTTGAACGGTATGAAAAACTTTTGTTGTTTAAATTCTTCGTGGGGGAAAGTTTTGTTCGTTTGAGTTCTAAAATTTCATCGGTTTTAGACATGATCTGATTGTTTTACAATAAAATTGAAAATAAGTAAGTCATTTATTTATTGTGTTTGCGCAGAGTCTGATGTACAGCATTCACTGACCTCTCATATTTTCCTCTAAATGGCATGTCCAGCAGAACACAAGCTCTTTATGGTTCTAAATACAAGTGTAAACATAACTCATATTCCACTTTCAAGGAGTTTATCAAAATAAATGGCTTACCTTAGGACACGGAATCTTCTTAGGTTTTTTCTGCTTTATGTTATTGTCATGCCTTTTTGGAATTTTTTCTACTTTTGTAAAATTCATTTACTTCATAAGAGGTTAAGTGTGTCTTGTCATCAGAATGGCTGATATTTTTTTGTTGTCCTCTGTATCTTTGACAGAAAGCAATCCTTAATGGGAATTTTTGTCTAAAGTTTCAAGAATTTCGATGTTGGTTTTTCCTTGTATAGATCTCAATGTCATGCCAAAAGAGAAAATTAGAGGAGAAGGGACAAAACACTCCAAGTCCTGGGAAGCGCACATGCTTTCAGCATGATTCCAACTCTCCACGTAAAAAAAATTCTGACCAGCAGCCTACTAGAAATATCCGAATGTATACAGGTTAGTTACATTTTTACTGCTTTTAAAATATTGTAAGTTAGGAAACATTTTTAAAAAGTCAATGATTTTACTGGAGAACTTTTTCATTGTGTAGTGACGCATTTTTTTCTTTCCTACATTTGATGTATTTTTCCTTCTTAAAAGAACAAGAAAGGAATCGAATCTTGGCTATTCTAGAGGCTGAGTTTGACAAAGAGCTAAAAGCTAAGGAAAAAGAAGTTATTGAAATTCAAGAAAGAATTCATAAAACGCAGAGGATTCTTCAGTATCTATGCTATGCTGTTGTGGCAGACTTTTACAGTCGAGAGAAGACTATCACCTCAGTTAGTACCCCCTTCTCCACCTGTTGATTTTTCATGTCAGAAATGTGATTACCAACTGATAACTTAATCAATTCTTTCATACAGGTTGCTAGCACTCGACAACGCCGCATTCATCCAGCTGTGAAGAAACTTCTCTCTGGGAAAGGCCCCCCAGGTGCACCTGAACTACCTCAAAATATTACTATTCCTGCCGACTGTTCTGCTGCCTCTGGAAGCAAGGATGCCACAGAATGTTTGGAAACTATAGATTCTGATGTATTAGCTCGTGTTGACAGCCCAAATAGTTGTGATAGCCTTTCCAGTAAGGAAAAGAAGGTTCCACGGTATATTCCACCAAAACCTAAACCAAAGCCTATTATTGGCAGTGGATCAGAACCTGTGAGAGGGGGCCAGAACAAAGTTAAAACAATGTGAGTAACTAGCTATTGTTTACCCATCATTGTACATCTATTACCTTTTTTTTTTTCAACTTTAGAAAGAGTTGGTGTCTGCTTGTTAAAATCTATTAAATATACATTTATTTATTTATTTATTGTTTTAGATTGGTTGTAGGAAATGTTTCTAAGTGGCTACCTCTTGATATGAGAGACGACTCTGCTAGTCACAAATGGATGGTGTATGTGAGAGGACCTAAGGGAGAACCTGACATATCTAGTTTTGTATCCAAAGTTCGTTTTTTTCTTCATCCTAGTTACAGACCAAATGATGTAGTGCAAGTTGTGTAAGTATACCACCATACTAGTTATTTCACCAATTATGTGATATCACCAATAATCCTAACATTATTTCAATAATTTTGTATCTTATCTTTTCTTCATTGGCAGCTGTCCACCATTTCACCTCTCAAGGCGAGGATGGGGTGAATTTCCTGTAAGAGTTCAAGTCCATTTCAGCAATAGTTTAAACAAACCAGTTGATATTATTCATAATTTGAAGTTAGACAGGACGCACTGTGGTCTTCAGACGCTAGGTAAGTAGCTAAGATGTAATAGAATTGAATGTTTACCTCTAAAGTTTTAATAATTTTAATTACAGTAGTACAGTACTATTTTGATTTTATTTATTTTGACTTTTCAAAATTGAAGTGCTTTTAGATTTTTGTTCCATCTTTTTGTTTGGGTTGACTCTTGACAGATAATGTATTCATAGTCCTTGTTTCACATCTATGGCTTTAATTTATTCATATATTCTTCTTGTGCCTACCACTGTACTGTTGCATATGACTATGCTACTCCGTGGCTGAATTGAGAAGTTGCAGTCAGTTGTATGGGCTTCTCAGAGAAAAATTGCAGTTCTTGTTTTATTGCTCTTTGTCAAGAGTACCCATGCAACTGATAAGAAGACTCTGCTAGTGTGATAGCTCATGGGCATGGGGCTCAGGTGATAAGACAAACCTCATTCAAGTGGGTGTTGGGGCTAGTGTGGCTCTGACATAATTCAATATCACCAGTATCTGTATTTCATTCATCCATTCAGTTTTACTGTCATATTGTTGGAAATTAAATTTGATTTTGTGCGGCTTAAGAACCAGAGTGCTGCTTGTTTCATAGAAATGGAAGAAACTAGAAATGTAGACCAACCCACAATTACTATTCGTTTTCGTGAATTACCGAGACATGCTTCTCGTGGTGGATTAAGTTCAAGCCAATCCCACTTACCAGTTTGTGTTGTCGGAAACAATAAGTCAGATCCTGAACTTATGCGATTTCTTGGAGCCACTCAGCGATCTCCTGAATCAGTTTATGAAGTTCAGGCAGCCCCAAATATTGTACTTGATAAGCTTAACTCAAAGGGATACAGGATGGTTTCAAAAAAAGTTGAACGAATGAAATTGTATGGTGGAGAAGAAATTGTGTTTATTTGGACTTTGACTTTCCCTGGAACTTGTTTAGTAACTAACTTGTGATCAAGATATTTGTAGAGTGTGCATATTTGCAGCTGCTGGTAGATGTGTGTGTGTGTTTTCTTTCCCACTTTTTACTAAGCACTTGTTGTTTGCATTTCAAATTGAAAAAGAAGTACTAATTGGATTTGTATACCTATATTTTATGTACAGGTTCTGAAACTGTTGCTGAAGTTTGGATTCATAGAGAGCAGCCCCAAACAGAAGTATTGTCGGAAGTAAAGTCATATGATGAGCAACAGACCATAAAACTTGAACCTGATGATTTTGATGAAAATTCCTTGGTTCTCAGCGAGGAAACTCAAAGTATTTCTACCAGCTCATCTGTAGAATTATCAAATTTATGTACTTCCGCAAAAGTAGAGTCAAAGGAATCCACTTTTTTGGAATCTTCTCAACTTATTACAGAGAATATCCAAGATGTTCCTGTGGGTGAAGCTAATGAAAAACCTTCTCAACAATTTGAGCAACTAGTTAATACAACAGCTATGACGATCAAGACAGAACCCTCATCGGAATGCGAACAATCTACACCAGTCAATAGTACCTCTAAACAAGTTTCAACTCTCAAGAGTGATCTTATCACTCCTGCAGTGACAATGCCGGCAATAGTTTGTGCACAGAGTTTAAATGAGTCTAGTCCCTCCAGCCCACAGTCTCTTGTCAAACCAGTAGTTTCTCCAAGAACAATAAGTGGTCCTCAGACAACTCAGGTTTCACCAGGCAAGGCTGGGACTCAACTTGTAAAGTGTATTGATAGTAAAGGAATGGTGCGCCTCTTGCAAGTGAGGACTGATTTATTACCTAAAATACTGAAAAAAGGGTCAACTACAATACCAGTCACTCCTCCAACAACTCAAGTAATCCCTGCTTGTATAAATACATGCCAAACTGCAAGTCCAGCGCCACCTTCAACCCCTGCGGATGTTGCACTCCCTATAACAAAAGTTGTACAACAAACTTCTGTTTTGGAGCTTGGAAAGACCACTTCAGCGCAAGTGTCAACAGCAACCCTTGTGCCCAAATCAGTTGTTCAGCCTCCTATGTCACAGGTGATATCTCAAACATCGACTACTATCCCACAGGTGATTCCAAGCTCTTCAAAAGTTGCACTAACATCACCTATAAAAGTTCAAGGAGCACAAAGTGGAATTTCTATTCCGCAAGGAGTCAGACCAATCCTCCGATTTGTGCGTCCTGCAGGAAATGCAAGACCTATGCTTATTACTCCAAACTCAACTTCTCAACAGTTCATTCGACTTCCTGCCAATGCTACAAGCACAGCCAACCGCCCACTTTATGTTCTAAAAGATGGGAAACTTTTTATGATGAAAAGTGCTTTCAATGCTGCTTCTGCTACTAAAGTCATTCCTGGTGCCTCATCTGCAGTAAGCACAACTGCAAATAAAATCATCTCAGAAAATCTTACAAGCAAAACTGAATGTAAATCAATTGTGTCAAGTACCTTGCTCAAGACTACTGTAACTAAATCAGTGGATCCCATTATGACTGCAAAAGTTGCACCCCCAGTTACTTCTGTCATGACAAGCAGTCTTTCCCAAATCAATGCAAATGTGAAGAAATCTGGTGATGTGCAAACAGGGGATACAGTTTTGGTCACCCCTAAGCCTAATCTAACAGTGAATGCAGGAATAGCCCTCAAACCAAGGTCATCTGCTGCCATTGTACCTATGGTCCGATTATTATCTCCAAAACCTGGCCCCATTGTAGATACAGTCATTCAACCAGTGAATAAAATTAATTTAGCTCAACAGTTTACTCATCCTCAAAGTGTTTCAAGCCCAACAAATGCTCCCAAGACAATTGTAAAGTCTGGAAAGAGCCTTCTGAAACCTGCTGTTAGTCTTTTAAAATCAAATGTAGGAGTAGGTATCGCAACAAACAATGTGAATAAGCCATCACCTATGCCTACGAGCCTTCAAAGCTCAGTGAAAGTACCCACCTCCTCTCAACCCCCACCATTAGTACCAGCTGTAGAAAGTTTCTCTACAACTAAACGCATTGTACTAGGACGAACCTCAGGATCTTCCACCATCACAACTTATTCTCAACAAGCTCTTTTGTACAGAGAGATTCTTAGGTGAGTCCTGGTTTCCAGTGTTAACAAAATTGATTGATACTAAAGCTTTATTAGCAGTCATTTAACAGAGTTTTCATTGTAGGTCAAGTATTCGAGCATGCCCTAAAGGTCCAGAGGAAGATGTTTGGCGAGCAGTACGTTGGATGGTTAAAAGTTTACCGCTTATTAACCGTGAAGCAAAAAACCTAGAATTCAAAATCCTCCATCCATATTGTGCCCCTGATGAAAAAACTTTCTGTTCGTGGAATATTGGAAAGCAACGGGCCTGTGAAGTTAGTTCATGACCAATATGTTTGGCTCTTTTATTAAAAATTTGTTATCTACATTTAATTTTTAAAAATTTGTTCCAGTGGCAGCGAGCTAAGACCGTGCGCTTATTATTGAAAGAAATGGGCTGGGACCTACAAAATCTTTGGACAACTCGAGAAATAATATTATGGGCCCGTTTTCATGGTTACACCCCTGGTCTTCCTGTTTTGAAAAACCTACAGCCTGGGGATACTCATTGTGGTATGACTAATTTTCATTTCATTCCAAGCAATTTTTGATCATTTCCTTTAACTTATCATGACAATCTTCTGCTGTAGATGGTAATTGTGCAAACCCAATGGCAGCTATTTGTAGTTATGGTAAAATATCTACAGTGGAAGAGTCTCTAGACATCTTGCAAAAACCATCATCCTTTGCAAATGCTTATCAGCCTCCTGAAATTGTCAGTTTGTCTGATGAATCTGATGAAGAAGTTGATATAATTAGCAACACTAGTACTCCATCCAAAGGTACAAAAATACTACTGTTACTCTCAAAGTTTCACATCCAGTTTCTAGTATTTAATTTCACCACCTTTCATTATATTTCAGTTAAAGTCAAACAGGAAATAGAAAATATTAGTAATTTGGATAAGTTGGAGAAAATGCCTCTTGATCCCTCTTTACATTCATTGGGTGACATGGTAACAAGGTCATTGAATAGTATTGGAATCCATCTGTCATCACAAGAAGTAGCTCCTGGAGTGCAATACCCTGCTGCACAGAGAATGCTTATACAGGTAAATATTTCAATAAAACATGTAGACATTGTCATGGTTATAAAAAATAGTAAAAGAAAAAAAAAAATTGTATTTCAGGCTGTGCAATCATTAGCAGAGGATTTAGCTAGAAGAGCATTTTCAGAAGCTTGGGGCAAAGATAATTTCACCAGGTAAGATAAAAGAGCTGTCCTCTTAAGAAATCAAAAGGAACCAATTTTTATTTCTTTTATTATTTGTTTTGCAGACAACCAGGGAGTTTAGAAACGTCAAACATATGTAGCGCCATTTGTCACCGACCTGAATTTGATATTTTTACCTGTGCAGGACTTGGTATTTCGTCAATTAGTGATAATCTTCCTTCTGGAAAATAATTATTTAAAAATCAAAAGCTGTGCGATATGTTTTGGGGTAAAAGCTCGTATTATAGTTTGATTTTTGTATGAAGGGATGTTGATGCAAAGCCTCAGATGGTTCATGATGGAACGCAACTGTGTATTTTTTTTATTTTTTTTTTTTTCCTCTTTTTGTGTGTTTTGTATGGTTACCAGTTTATCTGAAAGTTGCAACTTGACCAAAAATCTAATGTTCTGTAATGACTGAGTGTTTATTATGTTTTAAAACATCTCAATGAGAAGTTTAAAAATTTTATGAGGTTGTTTGTTTCTCAATGTTTAGAGTTTCTAATTTTGGTAATTGTAATTTATTTGTAGATAAAAATGTACTTTCATATTTTCTTACCACCCAATTTTGTCCTGTCCTGTACTTTCTTAAATGAAACAAGTCTTGATAATATGTGTTTTAAAGTGATTTGAATGAATCACTCCATGTGTTGAATGAATTTGGTTGATCAGTTTCTCCATTGTTCTTTCCCGTTAATGTCAAAACTTTTCGCAATGTCAAAACTTTTGGCTGATGTAAAAATTAATAAAAACAAAGAAACCAAATAAATGTTATTTATTCAACAGAATATGGTACTGCAGTTTCTATACCTAAATGTTCTTAAACCTGATCTGTTTTGAATATTTCAGAAAGTTTTGCTCTGTCTGATCTGTGCATAAAGAACAATAACTGCTTTTCTATTCTTTCTACAGCAGAAAGGGTCAGAACTAGAGTATCATGCTTAAGCATACTGAACACGTTCAAACCTGAAACAGAAATGAATGCTTAAAGTGAAATAGACTTTGACAAATATTCTGTTGGGTTGAAAGGTGTAATACTTACCATAAACAGGTATGATGTTCATGTGCTTAATCTGATCAGCAGCCACTGCTATGTTTTCTGGAGCTACATCAGTGCTATAAAAAGAGAAAAAGATTTGTAATAAGATAGTCTAGTCTTTACTTACTATTGTAAAGGAGGCACATCTGTATTTACTTACTCATCTACAAATAACACTGATGGACCCCATAGACGTTCTTCAGCTAATTCCTCAAGATAGGATGGATCATTTGTTGGTATGTCAAGAGCATTAACAATATGTAAGTCATCCTGGGTGAATGTATATAGGAGAAGATTGGAAATTGATCGACATATCAGAAGCAGGTGATACTGTATTATTTCAAGAAATCCTTACCTGAGCCATCTTTACAGACAGTGTTGATCTCAACCCATACAAACGAGTGTGTAATGGAAGCATGTAAAACCATGTAGTGGGTGCTCTCGGACCATGAACTTTGCCTCCATGCACCCACTGTGGTGCTCGAATACTACCTTGACGAGCTTTTCCAAGGCCTTTTTGCTGCCATGGCTTTCTACCCCCACCTCGCATCTCAGCTCGGTTGTTAACTTGCACAAGATTCTTAGAAAAATGTTAAAAAATCACAAATTTAGAATGGACCCATTAATGCTGAGAACAAACATATTACTCGGATGGCTTTTAAAAGGTTAGGATAATATAAATGCTACATACCACTTTCCTGTACAATTGCTGCCATCGTATATTACTATGAATCATATCTATGCGAGGAGGGATTGCAAAAATATCGGGATGTAAATCAACCATTCCTAATTTTTTCTCTTGTACGGTATCCATGTTTTCAACCCAAGCCATTCTTGATCGACCATCATTTGTTGGGAATTCCAGATCACGAGATACTATCATAGGTGATTGGAACCCCTCAGCAGAAATCTGTTCAACTGCGTTACAAACAAAATAGAAAATTACATTTCTTAAACTTAGCAGCGACTAACCTATGCTAAGGTGTAAAATAAATTAAGAG
>NW_026267134.1:3471754-3473779 GCF_000697945.3 Frankliniella occidentalis
ATTTCATTCTCACAGAATAAGATTTATATTTTTTGAAATGGGATTTTCATACTATAAAATAGTTTCTACGAAATAGTCAATTTTGGGCTTGGTATTAAAGATTCCAAAACAGTATGCATACAAACCTTCGGCAGTATTTGTTTCAGCGATAGTGCTTAAGCGAGCAGCCCCCTGCAAGCAGCCACTAGGGCGAAAAGCACCTATTACTAGACGTCGGAGCATTGCTCTAATTATTATGACAGTCACGAATTAGAGAAAAGAATACGTCCACAAATTGACAATTTCAAAGGAACACAATGTCTTTTCGCTTTTATCGGCTGCTTGGAGCGGCCATGCTGGGTCCGGGAGTACCAACCACTTGTACATGCCCACAAACACAAAATTTAACACACTGAAACGGAAAGAGTTTCATTAAATGTAGAGAAATAGATAGGCTGTTCAGTTTCGTGGTAATACAAACTGAAATATGGCATCAGCTTTCAACTATCCACACATCCACACATTCACAGAACCACATGGTTAGGTCAACTCATGACGACGCCGTAAGGTAGGCATCCCATTCGGCACACGTCGTGTGACAAAGAAGGTGCCTACCATCCAGGCGCTATCGTGTACTTTCCGCTGCTGTATTGTAGTCAACCATGTGACAACCAGCTGCTGGGAAATAAAAATGAACTCTTGCTACACGAACCGCATGACTCATGCCAAATCCTTTATGGTTACGAAGAGTCAATCCAAATACTCGTTTCAAGAGGCGGAACGTTAGTCGGACGTCGATCCGTCTCCTTCCAATCTCCTACCTTGTCGGTAGCGATACGACGACATACGATCATCGCGGCAGAGGAGAGCGCGAGATCGCCTAGGCCAGGGAAGTCGGGGAAGTCCAGCCAGCGCAGTGGCGCCATGGCGCCAAGTGCATAGCGCATCGGCTCGGCAGGCGCCTAGCGCTGTCGAAAAGCGGTCGAGATGGGCGGAGCGGGACGCGATACGGCGCGGCGGTGCGGTGCGCGGGGCGCGGCGGGGCGGTGCGGCGGTGCGCGGGACGGCCGTGGCCAGAGCGGGAGCGGGCCCAGCCCAACGGGCGGCCAGCAGTCAGTCGCAGGCAGAGCTACCTGCCGGAGCCCGTGGCGCGCACCGTGCCGCCCATCCGCCAGCCTTACCTGCTTGTTCGTGCTGGTTGGCCGCCGCCTGAGTGTCGGGTCAGGTGTGTGCGTGCGCGCGTGTGTGTTTGTGTATGTGTGTGTTTCCATGACGACCCAGAGTCGTCCCGCCGCGTGTGAAGTGTGGCTACATGCCAGTGAGTGAGTGCTAATCAGACCAGTACCATGACCATGCTGTGGGCGCTGATGGTCGTCGCGCTGGCCAGCGGGGTGCGCGCCCAGGGCAACTGGGGCTACAACCCCGCGCCACCGCCCCGCGCGCCGCCCCCGCCCGACTGGCGCCGTGACCCTTGGGTGCCGCCGCCGCAGCCCCCGGCCCAACCGCCGTCGCCATCCTGGCCGCCTAACACCCTCGACCCCGTGGACAGCGGGCCAGGGGCGTCGCCGCCGCCCTGGGCGCCACCGGACGTGAACGTGGTCCCCCACGGCGCCGGGGACGTGGTGTGGCGACCGGACCTGGCGCCGCCCCCTGACCCGGCGCGGCCTCCGGATCTGGTGCCGCCCCCGGGCTTCCCCCCGGGCCTTGACGAGCGCCTGGGGGCGGGCCGCGAGCCCACCGAGTTCACGGGCGGCGTCATCGCCAACCGACAGCAGGTCCTGGAGCGGGGCAGGAGCCCTTACGTCATCCGCGAGGACCTCATCATCGACAAGACCGGCGAGCTCGTCGTCGAGCCCGGCGTGGAGCTGCGGTTCGCGCCCATGACGGGCATCACCGTGCGCGGCGTGCTCACGGCCAGGGTGAGTGCCCATGCAGTCTTACACAACGTGGACGTGACGGACGTGATCAGACGTCGAACCGACAAATGAGACGGACAGCAACAGGTGGACTACCCGCCCCTCTAGGGGCGCTGCGCCCCCTCCACGC
>NW_026267134.1:3481143-3487511 GCF_000697945.3 Frankliniella occidentalis
GGGGGCCCAAATTGGCCGCGTTTTCCGGCCGACTTCCCCCGCGGTAGTCTACGCTTCTCTTTCTTCTCTTTCTTGGCGATATCCGCCGCGTCACGCCGGGGGATGGCGAATGGCGCAGGACCTGCGGCCGTCCCGCCCCGCGGCCAGGGGAAATGCAGAGTGGGCCGGATGAGCGGCCGCCTGGCGCCTCCGGTGGCAACTCAAGTGGCACCTATGGAGGCGCAGAACCAGGTTCGGCCAAAGCAAATGCAGAGCAGACACCTGCCGCCTTCAGCAATGCCATCAGTGCCATCTCCAGTGGCAACTCAACTCAAGTGGCGCCTCCAGTGGCTGGCTACTCCAGGAGCGCAGGACCTGGTTATCTTGCCCCGCTCCTGTACCAGTGGCCGCTGCAGGCCTCTCTTTAGTGGGGCCTTTAGTGGCACCTCCAGAATACTGTAATTCTGGATGGAGTTGGGGACTTCAGGTGGGCTCTGCGGTATCTCCAGAAAGAGAGAAAGAGAGAGCCAGCAGCGCGCGGTCGTGGCGAACGGAACGGAACTGGGCTGATCGAGGGTGTCGCGTGTCGCGCCGAGTGACTGGAGAGGGACCTGGAGTCTCCAGTTTCCAAGTCTCTCCACAAGCGCCCGCTCCAGCGGCGAACACGCGCAACCCCTCGTCTGCCACCCCTACACGACGACGTGATGTGTTCGCGTGACCCCGGTGTCTGTGTGTGTGTGTGTGTACATTGCAGAACTGAAAGGTGCAGCAACAGCGGCGCGACCACGCCCCGCACGACGGCGAGCCTCATCGGCGCCCTGGCCGCGCGGCCCCGCCCGAGCGCAGCCTCAGCGCTTTATGTTGTCCAGCTGTCGAGCTGTCAGACTGCGCACGCGCTCGACCCCTTGAGTCAGCGGCTCTACGCTACCCGCCCCGCCCCGGCCCGCGCCTCACGCACTCAGCTGATGGGGGGTGGACGGGGGGCGCTGACCCTCCCCCTGCTATGCTGTCGGCCGCAAAAACGTGACCCCATTTCATAGACACGCCACGCCACGCCACCCCGCGCCGTAGTATGGATCGCCGTCCGTCGGAGCACCGGGGCAGCATTCGTTCAAGAAGTTTGAAATGGGCAGCCCGTGCCGGGCCAGGAGCAAGCGTCGCGTCCCGGCTGCCAGAGCGGGAAGAAGAAGACGACGGGCTCCACAGCGCGCTGCTTGTGCTCCACTCATTGAGGTCAGCCACCCGTGCTCTGGCCGCCCACGCCGGAGTGCCTCTCCCGCGCGCGGAATCGGCTGATGACGGGCCAGGCCGGGCCCCGCGGGTCCCGCGGCGGGGATCCAAACCACGTGACGTGACGTCAACATCAGCTGGGTTAGCGCCGCGGCGCCGGGCGCGGCCCGCGAGGGGGGAGGGAGAGGAGGGGCATAATGGCATGTGAATCACCGCACACCGCTGCCGGTCGGAGTTTTGAGAACTCGAATCATGTCAGTGGGTGAGGTGGTGGTGGGCAGAGAGCTGGAGCGGCCAGGGCGTACTTCATTGCACACCAGGGCGTTCGCATGGCGACCTTTGACCCGCGGCCCATAACTCACTTTTAGTCTTTCGGACCGCCCAAGTGACGATGGTATAGTGTCAAATGGTGAGCTACACCAAATGGTGAGCTAGTACACTGTTTGCGAACCGTCTCGCGGCACAGTTTATTTCCTCTTTTCGCTCCTGCGCGGCGTGGCGGCGCGGTGCGGGCCGGCGCCTGAGCTGCTCAGCGGCGCTCGCGGCCTTAGACCCGTTACGGCTGCCGTAGGGCGGCCCAGGGCCATGGGCCTGCCATAAGCCCGCCAGTGGCGGATCCGGATCCAACGTTGGAGGTGAGAGGAGGGGGAGGGGGGATAGAAGAAGTGAAACACGCTCCGCGGTGTTGTTTCGGAACGCGGCGTGCAGCGCGAGCGCGCGCCAGGCTCGAATGTCGCGGCGGGAATATGAATCACCTCTCCCCTCCTTCCTCACCCCTCCTCTCCTTCCCCCGGCACATTTCCTGTGTCTCCAACGATTACCACGGTATCCGTGTCCCTCTCTTGAGGTGGGTCCGTTCCGCTGTCGTACAGTACAGTAGTGCAGCCGGGCTGGGCTGCGCTACGCCCTTCACCTTCAAAGGGAATAATAATGACGGACCCTTAGTGTAGTATTCGAATCCCCACACTGCAGTCGGTGGCCCGTTCCGGCCGTCGCCAGCAGGGCGTTTCTCTCCGCCTCGCCCGGGTCCCCTCCGGGTCGTCAGAGCCAGGCAACGGCATTTCGTGTTCTTTTTCACTTCTCTCTTCGCTTTCCTTTCGCGACCTGCCGCTGCGGAGGGAAACATTTTTTCTCCAGACGCAAGGAAATCTGCATGAAAAAAACTGCACTCACAGAGAGTCGCTCTGTGTACAGTGTGAATCACAGAGGAGAAAAAGGGAAGCGGGGGAATGACATAGACAAATTTTTACCTTAATGTCTTCTAGTCATGGACTGCATATTTTTTTTCAAGGAAAAGCTTAGTTGGGTGATACTTCTGCTTTGCATCGATTGACTCACCGAGTCGTAAAAAATACAAAACGCGGTGAAATCTTTGCAAAATTTTCGTTTCCTTCTCCTCCGTCTGCGTGCAGCAGCGGGACTCGCGGCCGGCACGGCGCGCGGCGGTCCTAATGCCTCGAAGCGCGCCAAGCTCGCGCAGGAAACGACTCGTCATGAGGAGTCTCTGGCATTGTGCGAGAGTGAGCGAGAGAGAGGGCGCGCGGGGCGGGGCAGGAGGAGAGTGCGGGCGTGAGGGAGAAGCCGCCGCGCTTTGCTTTTCTCACGATAGCGGTGCAACAAGTCCACAAGCAAGCGGCTCTTCTCCTCTCCTCTCGCGGTGAGAAGCGGGTCGCGCGGGTTCGACCCCCCGGCCCGGCCCGGTCCGGAGGCGCGGCCATGGCGCATCGCGCCCCGTTTTATAAATACCAAAGTAGGGGGGAATTATGGCATTCAAAACCGCTCAGAACAAAGTATACGCTGAAGTCTAAGTGCGTTGCTGAAGCTGAGCAAAATTTCGAGAACTTCAATCAAAGCTTGGCCGAGGTTCTTAAACTTCAATCTACGTTCCGTTGAGGTTCGTAACCGAAGTTCATCAAAGTTCTTGAACTGAATCGAATTTCAGCTGGAGTGAAGCATGCAGAACTCGCCAAAATTCGTCGAAGCTGAAGCCTTTTCCCCCTTTATGAAGCCCTGCTCGTCATTAGTATCCCCCCGGCGGCATGCCCTTCCCGACCCATCGGCGTTATCAGCTTTATCGCGAGCCCCGCGCCGGCGGAGACCCCTCCCACCTGTGCCTGGCCCTCGCGCAGCACCGCTTTCGGGAGTATTTTCGTCTGTCTCTCTCTCGCCCGCTTATCAATCGCCGGATGCGTCCCTGTCGCTCCGCTTGTCCTATGCTCTCCTGATAAAGCCCAAGGTGCTCGCCCCGCGCGGCAGGGTCCTCGTGCAGCACTGGGACAAAGCAGGATCGAAGGCGACATTAACGCCGTCTGCGGTCAGCCCGACCGGAGCGGAGCGATCTGAAAGCTGCTGCTGCTGCTGCTGCTGCTGCAGCTGCGCCGTGTTCCCTGCGAGCTTCATTGCCTCTTTATAGAGCTGCTGCAGCGCCTGCCTGTCCCGCTGAGGTGCGGGGCCCGTCTGTCCGCCAGAGGGAAGGCAGGGCGCGGCGACGACGCGCGGGGCGCTCGTGTTGTGAGTCACATGCATTGGCCTTGCATCACCGGGCCGCGCCGAGCTGAGCCGAGCCGAGCAATGCAGGAGCACTTGGGCGAGCTGGCTCACGTTGAGCTATGCGCGGGGCGCGGCGGCGGGGCGCGGCGGTGGGGACGAACGACTCCGGTAGCTGGAAGACCGCAATCAACAGCCCCGGCGCGACGTGCGCGGAAAAACAGAATCACCGAACGTGAGAGGAGGCCATTTCCGCTGTTTGGGTGGGACTCTGACGTGGAGCGAGAGATGGTTGTTCACTCCTTTACGTAGCTCAGCCCAGCTACTGCTGCAGGTCGCCCAAGGGGTGGGCAGCCCCGTCAAGCACACGTGCGCGTCGGTTGCGTACCTCCACGGCGACCTCGAGTCGAGCGCCTGAACGGCAGGCCGTCCCGTCGAGCACGCGTGCGCGTGGGTTGCCTACCTCCACGGCGGTCCCGAGCGCCTGTAGGGCAGGCCGCCCCGTCGAGCACACGTGCGCGTGGGTTGCCCACCTCCGCGGCGCTCCCCAGTGCCGCCGCCGTTGTGGCCCCGCCCTGCCGCCCCTCGACGGCGGGTCGTCGGCCTGGCCTGATAACCCAGCCCAGCCCCGTCCGCCAGCGGCGTAGCCCCCGCCGCCTGTAGGGAGGGGGTCGATGTCGATGCGTAGAGCTGTTCAGGAGCTGGGTGCCACGCCTGGGGTGGCCCGGCCAGGGGTTGCAAGAACGAACGGCGTTAACGGCATCCCTCACGCAACGTTAAGAGAGAAGGAGAAGGGGCAAAGGGGGTGGGCACGCCTAGCCGTTGTCATTGCGCTTTTGCTCGGGCAAACTCCCTATCAAACTTCTTATTGCCGTTTCTTGTGCAACGGTGACGAGCGAGCTCCGAGTATTTTGTGACTCTGTACTCTGTGTCTGTGTCTGCCTCTTGTGGCGGAACAGCCGACGGCAGACGCAGTGGTGTGTCCCACGGTGAGTCACCTTCGTGTATCATGACTCCCTCCCCTTGCGGCCCCGGCCCGGGCCGGCTAGCCCGGTCGGTTCGGCCGTCTCGGAAATTCTAATTTGCCTGGTTTTGGAATTGGCGGTGCTGAGGTATATAAAGAGCGGGTGTGACTCACGCTAACACTGACCCGTCGGTGGGAGAGAGCGAGCGAGAGAGGGGGCCGAGCGGGGGCGCGCCGGGAGGGTTGGAGTTGGAAGGTCGATAGAGCAGCTGGCCTGTTCGTTACAACAACTCACCTGCTGGAGGGGAATGGGGAGAGGGGCCGGTTCCAGTGCAGGCCGGTTATTGCAGAACGGTCGACGTGAGAGGCTTGTTCTTACGGCTAGACCCGCATGGACCGACACGACGGCCGGTCCTCACGGTCCGCACAGCTTTGGTTTTGGTTTTGTTTCCGACAGGTGCGTGGCGTGGCGTGGTGGGCCTGCTCGCATCACGGTCTCACTCAACGCTTCGACTGTCTCTCTCTCTGTTCTCGCGGTTCGACGCCACCGCCTTCATCGGCGGAATTGTTTGTCTTCCCGCTGGAGAGGTGGAGGAGGAGGGGGAAGAGGGAAGTAGAGAGAGGGCAATTTGCGCGCCGTATAACGGTCTGAATCAAACCACGACGACGACGGTGGCGATTTGTCGTCGGCAGGCGGCGAGCGGGGCGGGGCCAGGCCGGCGGATGCACTCGGGTGCACTTCCTCTCGAAGAAAGGCGGCAGCGACGACGACGCCTCGCATCTATGCGCCACCGCCTCCGTCGCGGCCGCAGCAGGTTCGGGGGCAGGTGGCGCGGAATGGTGCAGGACAGGACCCAACTTATTCATTCACATTTAATTTTCTCTCTAAGTGCCCCTAATTACCTTTACAAATTATTCGACGCCGCAATGAGCGCGGCGGGCGACTTTTTGCCAATTGTGAGGCGGCTGCTGCTGCACTGAGGCGGCGGGCGGCGGCGGGGTCGTGCGCGGCGCGAAGTAGGCCGCGACCGGTCCCGAACGGAATAACGATGTTAATGATAATAAAAATGTACAAGAAAGAAAAAGAAAAACACCCTGAAACGGCCCGCTTGAGCGGCGCCGCGCCCGGCTGCACCGTCCCGGCCGCCGCCCAGCTTCGGCACTCTGCGACCCGCGACGACGGGTCGGGGCAGGGCGCGGGGCGGGGTCGGGGAAGAGAAGAAAGGTTTAAGCGGCGAATGGCAAACAAAAGACGGCGGCGGCAGTTCGGAGGGAAGGAAGGAAGTGGCCGAACGGGGAGAACACTGGCCCGGGAAATTGGCGACAACAGGCCGAGCTATGGGCGTGGCGGATAGAGGGGCGGCGACCCGAGGAGGCACCGCAGAACACCGCAGGACTCCGCAGGTTCCTGACCTGCAGGACGCCGCGCAGGACGCAGGAGACACTAGCGCCTTTCTTTCGGCGCCGAGACGCGCCAACGCCCCTCAGAAGTACTTAGTTGTTCAGCGCACCGCCATTTCACCACTGTAATTTCTTTTTAGACAGTCCCTTGTGGCTGTCTCTACCCGAAGGTAAAAGTTTCCAGTTTTGATAAAGATGGCCGATTAAACCGATTAACGTTCTAGTTCCCCGTTAGCCAGCTCAGTTCCAGCCCAGCGAAGCCCAGTCTGCCTATAGTATATATTCTGTGGGGAGGGCTGTGGCGTTG
>NW_026267134.1:3487561-3491011 GCF_000697945.3 Frankliniella occidentalis
GGCGGAGGTCGGGGAGGGGAGGGGAAGAGCAGGCAGGATGGGGAGGGGCACGCTACCTCACCCAGTCACTCGCTCAGCTGACTTGACTGCGATCATACAGGAAATAATTTCCGAGGAATGCAGTTTCGTCCGCTTTTTATTATTATTTTTCTCTCCTGCCCCTTGGAGCTCGAGCCGCCCTCCCCCCCTATTTTTCTAGCATGTTTTTTACGGGAAGTTTGTAAACTGTTTGAATGTCAACAAAAATCTTAGACAACCGACGTCTCGGGTGGCTGATTCACGTGGCGTACATTCGTAGTTATACTGCACAACATCCACCTGTGCGGGCGGGTTTGCCTATGCTCGCTGCCCCCGGCTGCTTGTGGCCCCGTGCGAGTAGGCAACCCGACTGCACGCGTGCATGCGGTACAGTATAACTTCGAAAGTGCGCAATGTGAATCAGCCACCTGCTACATTTTTGAAGAATCACTAAACACATAGAGGCAGCAAAACTCGCAAAAGCGGTTCCGTTTGACACTTTACTCGCCGATCGGTATCTAGCGACGAAAATTGTTACCCTGCGTGCGCGTAATCTTTCCGCGACCCCTTATAAGGAAAGGCGAAGGTGAGGCGACGCAAAGGCGCCGCGGGACCGAAGGCTGCGGCAGAGACTGCAGCTGACTGCAGCTGGCTGCAGCTAGCCGCGCCCAAGGCCGCGCAGAGGTTGCAACCGCTTGCAGCCGCTTGTAGCGCAGCGAGCGCAGCTGCGGGCGCTGGCGCCGGCCGCGGGCTGGACTGGAAGCCGCGACACCGCGCGGACCGCACGGGCACGGCAGCATGGCCTCGTGCAAGCGTCCGCCCTCGGCGTCCACCCCACCCCGTTCATCAAGTCAATGGCACAAAGTCCAGTCCCTCTCACACAATATCGCACTGCACACGGCATCCTCTTTCTCCCTGCATCACACCGACCCAATTCCGTAGCTCAAGCTCAAATACGGCCTGTTGACAGAGTGCATATTGACTAACATATTGACATTTCTCCCTTCGGGCCTCGGCTCGTGTCTCGAAAGACCCCGGCGGGAGCGGGCGGGGAGGGTATGGGGTGGTGGGGCAATGCGGGGCGGTCTCGTCGACGACTAGTATACGCACCTGCTGTTATCAGCCGTAGAGCCCCGACAGAGATAACAGCGTTAAAATGTGTGTGTGCGTGTGGGGAAGGTGGAAGGGGCGAGCCCGGGCGAGGAGGAACGATGACGCGGAGACGGGCACGGGGAGGACGGTGACGGTGACGAGGAGGGCCGCCGCGCGGGTGCTTGTTGTTTACCGACCCCCACAGCGCGGCCGCGGCCACGCGGGGGCCCACGTGCTCGCGGCGCGTGCGGGGAGGGGAGGGACACTTCCACTGCCCCGCGGCCGCCCCGCTGGCCCGGCCCGCCCACCTCACTGATAACCGCTCACCTTTGATTGGAGCCCGTGTGCGCAGACAAACACACGCGCTCGGGTGTCACACTCGGCTGTCCAGTAGAAGGGGCCGGGGCTATTCTCGGTTTATTGCTGGAGCAAGTGTAACCGCAGTTATATTGCGAATGTAAACGTCATGTCACGCGCGCGGGCAGAGAGGAGGGACACCCGCGCGGTGTGTCGCGTCATACCGTCGGTTTTGTGGCTCTTCTAGAAAAATAAATATGAAAAAGATGTATTAATTTTGGGGGGGCCAACGGTTGCGCCGGCGCCTTGCTTTCCCCGTTGCAGCAACAGCTTCGCGCGGCCGCGGAACAGGAGAGAAGGGTGGGGAAGGAAAGGGCCTCTCTTTGGGCTGAGCTGAGCCCGGCGCACCACAGCCGCGCAGCCGCGCAGCCGCGCAGCCCACTGACACTCTGGTGGCCTGCTCTTGGCGGTGCGGCCGTGCGGCCGGGTGCGGCGGGGCGTGCCCTTATGCTGCAGGAGCAGGAGGAGGTTTGGCGCTCGGAGCGTTGTTCATGGCGCTCATGACCGCCACGCCCGGCCCGCGCCGCGCCCCCGCCGCCGTGAGGAAGGGCACGGTAATGGATGGCGTGTCCGCTTTCACGAAGTACTCCTCCGTACCGTAATGTCGGCGCCGAGGAGAGTATCAGCGGGCACAAGCAGCGTGGGGGTGGCGGGGCGTGGCGCCGCCACTTAGCGCCGGTGTAGGCGTAAGTGAGCTTTGGCAACCGCCCCCGCCCCCGCCGCGTGCCGCAGCGCCAGGCGCGCGAGGCGAGGCGAGCG
Organism: Frankliniella occidentalis; assembly: GCF_000697945.3. Lineage (NCBI taxonomy): Eukaryota > Metazoa > Arthropoda > Insecta > Thysanoptera > Thripidae > Frankliniella > Frankliniella occidentalis. The sequence goes on from NW_026267134.1 coordinate 3,489,788, forward strand.
GTACGGATCTCTCTAGTCCGGTCCCTTCTCCTAATTAGTCATCTCATTCCCGTAGTCTGCTGCTGCTGCTGCCCGAGGTCCCATTTGGTCCAAATGGCCGGGACGGCTCGGGGCTGCACGGCGCTCGCTCGAGAGGAGAGGCGCCGCGCGCGGGTTCCGTTTAACGAGGCCCTGCCTGTGAGCCGTGCGCCGTGCGCGCCCTTTGGGCCGTCCGAGGGTCACTACTCTAGTAGTCCAGCCGGGCAGCAGCAGCAGCAGCAGCTGGTCTGCGCCAACCAAATGCAGCCCCGAGCAGCGCTGAGTGAGTGACTGGTGTCTGTGCAGCCGCTGGGCCGGCCGCCGGCGGCGGCGCGGGCTAACGGCACATTCCTCCGGATGATCCTGGCCGCCACGCCCCGCCGCGCCCTGAGAGCCTGCCCGCAGAAAAGTGTCCCCATCTGTCCGCAGCACGAGCCTGCCTGTGCTGCGGTTTTGCTTCGGAGGGCACCGGGGGGCTGGTGCTGGCTGGGCTGCATAGTGCTGCCGCGGTGTCGCCCGTGGGCCGGGCTGAAACATAATGAAGGGGAACTCAGGAATGCCGTGGACAAGGAGGGGGCGATCGCCTTCACGATGTTAGGGTCCACGGCGCCGTCGGAAGGAGGGGGGGTGGGGGGCAATCGCGCGCGCTTGGCGACCGTCGCGAGTAAAGCCCTCGCGACGAGCACGGGTCGCTGGTCGGACGGGGCATTGTCCACCACTCGGTGTCCTGTCCAGCCCAGCCCCAGCCCCCCAGTCCCGCCACACCACCACCCGGCGATACACTGGCAGGAGCAATCAGAACGCCCCCGCGGGCATCGGCACGTAGTATGTAACTGCTGCAGCAGAGCACGTAGTAGCGACATAGCGTCGCGCATAGCGTCGAGTGGTGGGATCTCTCGCCAATCTCCCCCGCCTCATCGCCAACCCTATAATAATAGCACAAGTTAGGGCAAGAGATGCCTGATAACCACGGTGCTGATAACATCCGTGTTTTTTCCAAGTCTGACCCCAACCCAAGCCCATAGTTCCCATCACATGGAGAGCTTCACCCACAAGCCTGACAGCCCCCCTTGTATGGCCGTTTACCCCTTGCGTCACTGTTACGCCGCCTGGTCGTCCGGCCCGGGCTTCCAGCCGCTTCCAGCCCTTGGCGAGCTTCTCCAGCCACTGGAACTAGTAGACGTCCTGCTGGAGCGCCCGGCTCGC
>NW_026267134.1:3499026-3503073 GCF_000697945.3 Frankliniella occidentalis
CTAGCGCCTTTCTTTCGGCGCCGAGACGCGCCAACGCCCCTCAGAAGTACTTAGTTGTTCAGCGCACCGCCATTTCACCACTGTAATTTCTTTTTCACTAGCTCCTTTCTTTCGGCGCCGAGACGCGCCAACGCCCCTCAGAAGTACTTAGTAGTTCAGCGCACCGCCATTTCACCAGTGTAATTTCTTTTTCTGTAGCTGCGTTTTCTTTCCTCTAATTTTCTCTATCCCCCTTATTTCCCCTCATTTTCTCCCCGTGCGTCTTCTACCCTTGCCACTTCTTTCCCCCCCTTATTTTACACTTCTGTTTGTCGGGCTGCCTGTTTTTTCTTTCCCCCTGCGCTGCGTGCTGACGGCATGCCGTCGTGTGCCTGGTGTGCCTTCGCTGCTCCCGCATACTTCGCCTTGCTTCTAAGTGACTCTTATTGCAATCCCCCCTCCCTCCTCTCCTTTTCCTCTTCTGTCTGTATCGCGTGACCAATCGTTTCCTTCCCGGCGATGCGTGTGTCCGCCATCCTGTTTTGCGCGGAGACGACACTCCCGCCTCGCATAGGGTACTCACTGCAGGCAGCCGAGCCCGCTCCGGCACTTTTAGCAGTTTTAGCAGTCTGGCACTGACAAACGGAAATGTGCACTTGGGCACCGAAATCAAACTGCATAACTTTTTGTCATGGCACTTTTCCCTTTCCCCTTGGAACTCTCTTCGTCAGTCGAACTCGAAACGCCTGGATAAATTTATACCAATTTCATAACAGTATCACTTTAATCAGACCTGCAAACGCATCAATAAGGGCCATGAAAAGGTTCCCTTTTTTTAAATATGTCTAATTAGCTTGCTCGGCCCTTGAGTAGACGCCACTTGCTTGTCACTGCTGGACCGAACCTCACTCAACACACGATAGCACAGGGGAGACACAAAAACAATCATCGCGTTGGGCAACGCCCCCCTTCTCCCCCGCACCCCGCCGCACCCCCGGCGTGCGTCTGTCGCGTCCCTCCCGCGTCCGTTCGGCCTGCTTCCTGTCCACACAATGGACCGACATGTCGCCGGCCCCTCCCACACCATTCACTCGCGCGCATTCCAACGGCTGCGTCTCGTTGTTCGGCTCGCGGGGGCCCCGGGCCCCGGTCAGCAGCGAGAGCGAAATAGGTGTGAACTGGTTCGGCGCGGCGACGACGGAGCGCGAACGTGCGAGGGAGGGCGGCGGCGGGGCAGCTTCCATTCATTCGCGGATTGGGGGGCGAGAGGAGGAGGAGGGGGTTGAACGCGGACGCTGAGGAAGTGCGAAATTGCGCGGCGCGGCGTGCAACAGTTTTCTGTCGTATACAGTGTACCGTTTCTTTGGCGCGCCCTTGTGAACGGCAGTATTGTGCGCGTACCCTGCTGCTGCTGCTTTTCCTGCGAGAGCGTACAGACGAATAAACGTCTCATTCATAGCTAAGCGCCGCCCGCCGTCGACGACAAATAGTTCGGACGAGCTTAAAAGTGCGCGCCGCCCCGCCACGCCCCCGTGCACTTGCGGCCGCGTGGGGGCCGCGCTCACGCTCGTCATTATGTCATTGCGGACTGTGGACGGTGTCCGATGCGAGCGGCCGAGGAGAGGAGGAGAGGAGAGGCTGGGTGAGGTGCCACCACCGGGGGGCGTCGAGGAGACGAGCGGGGGGCGCTGCTGCTGCTGCACTGGAAAAACAAAGGGAAGGCGCCACTTCGACCTGCTCATAATCTCCAGCACTTAGAAAATTAACACCCCTGCCCGGAGACACTAAAATGCCCTGGTGCCAAATTTTAGTTTTTGGACACTTTCGTAGCCTCCTTTGTATCGGCGGTAAAAGCACTGTCGGTCCTGCTACCTTTGTTTTTCCAGCGTGCACACTGTGTGACATCTTTGGAATCCGTTGACGAAAAAAAAAAAAAAAAAAAAAAAAAACACGAGAAAAAAAAAGTTCCGCGCGTGGAGAGCGTTGTTTAGGTGACGACATGGATTCAGCGCGCGAAGCGTGTGTTGTGTCGGTAACACCCAGTAGTGTGGGGCCGTATGTCGTCTGTGCTGTGACGCGGATGACACCATGTACCGGCAGAGCAGCACGCCTCACGCGCTGCGTGGGAAGCGCTTCCGACATGACCGCACATCCCCCCCCCCCCCCCCCGCGCTGATTGTACTTCCGGTCCGGTATATCGCTTCCGGTCAGCTGGTCCAGTGCGTGTGTGTGTTTGTGTGATATTCTTCTTGGGGTCGTGCTCGTCACTGATTCCCCCGCAGAACAACCAACATTTATTGGCCGCCAGACACTCTCTGCTGCTGGTTTTCTGCGCTAATTAACGAGCATGGGAGTCAGTGCCCCTCCCCCACTCAGCGGGGTGTCATAATAACGATTGTTCCGACGAGGAGAGAAAGCCTTCCGAGTACAATAAGTCTAATAGAGAGGATATGTACTCGGCGGCGACCATCCGGGCGGCTAATGCAGACGGTCCACTTCGAGCGGAGGCGCGCGCGCTCGGCGCGTGGCGTGACGTCCAGCGCGCACGCGCCTCCGCTTGAAAAAAAGTTCCGACCAGAAACGGATCGTGAAAGCAGATGATACCTTGTCAAGAATTATTCTATTCCAGTCTATTATATTTCTGTATTTACACTTGTGGGGAAGGGGGGAAGGGAGGTTGGCGGTGCGGGGGCTCCAGCGGTGCGAGAGAGGGGGAGGACTAGCGTAGACTAGCGCGGCCGACGGCTCGGGGCTCGGGCTCCGCTCGGCTCGGCTCGGCTCCGCTCGGCTCCACCCGGCTCGGCTAGTGGCTCGCGCAACAACGCGTAGCGCGCTTGACGCGAACGACGCGACGGCCTCACCCGCCTCACGACCCCGCCTAGCGCAATATAGGAGAGCTTGCTATTCGTTCTCTTTTATATTTTTCTTATTCGAGAGTAAAAGCAATGACACCTTACATTACTCATGTATAGTTAGTTATGTTTAATTTAGGTGTAAGGTTGTAAGGTATCATCTGCTAAAAACAACAGCGTCGTCAAATTAAACACGCAGAGAGTGCAGTGCAGACAGACGTTGCAGAAGGCGGGCGATATATACGGGCGGCTTCCTTCCAGTCGGTTTATAATTGCGGGGGCGGCGAGAAGGAGTGGGGGGGCTGCACTGGACCCCCGCCGCCCCACGGCCCCGCCCCCGGGCCCCGGGGCCCCGCAGCCGCGCCCCGGAGCGTGTCGGCGACGAAGCCGTCAAAGCAAAGCGCTTCGGGACGCCCGCTCTCGACTCGGAGCTCTCTAAAGGGCCCCCGTTCATTAGCACAAGGCACAAAGGCGCGCCAGTCGGACGAGGCGGCCCCGCCAGCCGGAAAGCTTTTCTTTCCGCCGAACGACGACGTCAGGCAAGCGAGCAAGGGGCGGGTCAGGATGAGCGGGTCGCCGTGGAGCAGGACCGACTTTGCGGGGAGGTTCGTGTCCTGCGTCCCGGGACGCGCGGCGACGGCAGCCGCGAGCCGGGAGGCGCGTGGCGGGTGCCGTCCCCCCGGTGAACCTCTGACCGAGGTCCACCCACGCACTCGCACATAGCGCGGCGACGCCTGCGGCGAGCGGGGGCGGGCAGGCAGGCAGCCTGGGGCCAATTAGCTACTTGATGCAGGCGGTGCGTGGACAGCGTACAAGCGCTACTGGCGCTAGCACTGGCACTCTGTGTGGCACTGCCACTGCGGCACTGGCACTGGCACTCTGTGGGACTGGCACTACTCTGTGGCACTGGCACTCTGTGGCACTGGCACCCTGTGGAGCTAGCACTGGTGGCACTTGCACAAGCATTGGCACTGCGCCACTGGCACTCTGTGGCACTGGCTCTGGCATTGGCCAGCCCCTGATCGCATCCTAGGCCGCGCTGGCCACTGGCCTAGCCCGGCTGCGCAGCGCCGCGCTCCGGCTGCAGGTTCACCAACCTCTCGGCCGCCGCACTCCGCGCTCCTGCTCCAGCCTCGGCCCCGGCACGGCACGGCTCCAGCCCGCGGTGCATGACGCCTTGCACGACCGCCCCGCCCCGCCCCGCCCCGCCCCGCCC
>NW_026267134.1:3503123-3525060 GCF_000697945.3 Frankliniella occidentalis
CTCGCTGCGCTGGAAACAAACCTGCCGGCACGAAAATAAATAGTACTCGCCAGCACAGCACAGCGTGCTGCACCCCGTGCTGCACACGGACGGCGACGCAGCCCGGGCCGGGCCGTGGCCGGGCCATGGTGTTGTGGCGGGGCCGGGCGTGTCGTCGGGCACAGTCGTGCCGATAGGGCACCGCCGCCCCGCCTCGGCCCCGCCCTCGCCAAATCATACTGCACACAGAGTCACGTAGGGAAAACGCCAGTGTCGCGGACAAAAGAAGTGGCCTGGCCTGTACTCAACTTATTGCAGGGAACGAGTCGGCCGCCGTTGTGAGGAATTGGGGGGGGGGGGAGGTCCATACACCGTTATCGTTTCCAAAGATCCATGGAGGCGGAAATACCCCTGGACATGACATGACTATTCTCCACCCGAAACGCCACATCGTGGATCCTGGCGGCATGAAGCTAACCCATCTCTCCTGTTGCAGGGCTCCCCGAACGAACGCATCCTGATGACCAGCCTGCAGCAGCCGGGCGCGGGGGCGGAGAACCCGGAGGTGCCTCCGCTCCGCCTCGTCGACGGCCCCACCATCCTGGCCGGCCGCCTGCAAATGTTCCACCGCGGCCAGTGGCGCTCGGTCTGCACCAACTCGCGAAAGTAAGTCACCTCTCGACCGGAGCTGCCCAGCCAGCCCGGCCAGAACCGCCCCAATAACTAGGGGCCCGGGGCCGACGCGCAAGCCGAGCCAAGCGCCGGGCGCCGGGCCGGGGACCGCCCCGCCAAGCATGTGTGCGGAGCGGGCTGCCTACCGCGGGCTTCGCAGGCGCTCGCCACGGCAGCGCCTCAGGGTGGAGGGGGTAGTATGAAAAACTCATCGACAGATGGACGAGTCTCGATGTAAACAAACAAAAAGTGGCAGCAAGATTTGTTTCCAAAGGTTTTATTTTAAAACCATCTGTTGAAAGAAATGCAGTTTTATCCTGTCATGTTTGGTAATATAAGAGAATATTTTTACCTCGGGGTATAGGCTCAGTTCATAATTGGTTATGACCTGTTGATTTTGTTGAGGACTGCATCTTTGTTTGTCGTGTTTAGACAATTACAAGTTATTCAAATTTAGAAGTAGCAATTGAATATGATTTACTCACATCTATTTTTCTTTACAGTTGGACACGAGCAGATTTGGAAACTGCATGTCGTCACTTGGGCTTCCATGGAGGATCCTGGTGGGGTTGGGTAGATCGACAACCTGGAGTTAAACCAAGGCTTTTGTGGGAAGAACCTAGATGCCGTGGCACTGAAACTGAGCTTATGCAGTGTGACTGGAACTCTAGGCAACTGGGCTCTGGTGTTTGTGGTATGTCATCATTTGACTGCATCAATTTTTTCAAATAAATTTCCAGTCCTTTATTATCCTTATATTTGCTTTCAGATTACCATCCTGATTTGGGAATCCAATGCCTTCCTCTTCATGTTTCCTCACAAAATGTTGTTCATCATTGGAGAGGAATCAGATTCGAGAAAGCAGCACATGAGAGAATGCTGACTCAAATGAACACTTTATATATACGGAAGTCACTTTCTGAGTTGACCAATGTTGAAATCCGGTAAGTACAGATAGTAGTTCATAGATTTTTTTGATTTTATCCAACAAAACACAATAAAAGAGCATTATAATTCCTGACAGATATGCTGGAGTTGGACAGGATTACAATGCAACATCTGCTGTGGATGTTATTGGTGTCCCTCCAAGAATGATAGCTGTGGCTGTAACTTACTCTGCCTATAATGGTATTAATGTTACTATGCCCAGTGCTCCCATTGTAATGAAAAATTGTACTTTCCGCAATAACAGAGGTATGATGATTTGGCATAGTTTTTCTGCAAAGTAAATCAAGAAACAATAGTGAAAAGTATTGAAAATAAAAATCCCTTTTTTCTCTTTTATTTCATTTGAAAAATAGGAATTGGAGTTTTTATGAATAGTACATCAGGCCTTGCTCACCTGGAGAACTGTCTTATCATGGAGAATGGTGGAGATGGTGTTCGTTATGTTCATCATGACCTTCATGAAAACGCTCGCTTTGATCGATCTGAGATATTTGACTTTTGCACTTTCCCTACCACTGCAAGTCAAACATTTCCAATCACCATCTCCTTGGAGCAAGGACAATACTCACCAACTGAAAAGGATTGTACAAAAGTAAATATCAATCCAAATTTATATATTGGCTTACTTAACTTAAAAAAAGTGAAAATAATAATCATGATAAAAATTAATTTCCAGTACTTTTTTACACGACCGGGACATGTTTTGACACTACACTTTCTGCAAGTCGTCACTGGAAGAAATGACAGTGCAAAAATTGAAGTGTATGATGGAGCAAATGCAAATGATGTACTGCTTGCAACTATTATGATTCGCAATGGGACCAAGCCGCAAAGTATCACCACAACAAGACATAATGTGTACGTTCGCTTCCGAGCGCAACCCAAAACTCAAATGATTGGGTTCCTCAAGATCACTTCAGGCTACAGTAAGAATCTTTTAATCCGCAGATACTATACTGATTTTTTGTCCAGATATAACTACCCATGTCTTGCAACTTTTAACTTCATTTTTTATTTTAGGAAAGGCATATGATCTTAATGTGACTGGCTCTACAATAGCTGACAATAATGGAAGAGGAATAGCAGCAGAAAATATAAGATCTCAGTTACATGTTCATCAGTCATCTGTATCCAATAATAATCATGTTGCTGGAATTCATGTCTTTGGTGGTGCAGCAGATGTCAACATAACTGATTCAAGGATTGCCTTCAATATGGGTTTGTAATAAAATTAAAATATGATGCTCTACTTCAATGTGTTCTTATCAGTTCCATAATAAATATTGTTTTTGCTTGTAGGTGATGGTGTCAATATAAGTTACACTGGAGGAAGCCGTAACATAAGTTACTCTTGGTTATCATCTAACAAAGGCTATGGCATGGCTGTCTGGCTCAATGACTCAAAATATCTTGAGCATGTTGCACTCCATCAAGAAACTGTTGTGGCATACTCTGAAATTTATAAAAATCTTGACACTGGAATCCTAGTAGGAAATTTCTGTGGCCCATCCATTGTCAACATAACTGGTAATGGTTTCAATAACAGCCTGAACACTGCACTGGAGGTGCTGTCATGCTGGAAGTCAAATGTCTCTGTTCCTACAAAACTTCAGATTGGACATAACACATTTGTTCAAAACAAAAGGTGATATATTTTTAGTGTTATGTATTTACTGTTCAATCTATGTACCTATTATGTATTTTTTAATGAATTCTAGATTATAACTCATTTTACCATTTTTCTAGATTGGGTGTCAAACTGAAGCCAGTTCTTAATATGAACGGAAAAATAGAATATAATCACTTCACAGACCATGCTTATGGAGGCTTATTGATTAGAAACCCTAGAATTGAGGGTGAAGAACAGCAAGAACTGTTCCCAGTCAGTCTAACAGTTCAGTATAATGATTTCTCTAATAATCGAGGTGTCTTTGCTGTTAGCTTGGGTCTTTCACCTTATGCTGAAAAATCTACTCAATACCTTCTTTTTACAAGGAATTTTGTAAGATATAATAGAATTTCAGAGCCATTCGAGACGGGTATTGGGGAGTCTTTGAGGTAACTACTGTCACATGTGTATTAAATATAAAATTACATATTTATATTAAGACTTCGAACAACTGGTGAACTAACTCTTAACACCCTTGGAATTTCAGATTAATCCCGCGCAGTCGTGTAGCAGCTCCGGTTGTGATATCATCCTCAAATGTTGATGTGTTCAGAAATATTATAGAAAACCATGAATCCCGTTATGAGGTTGGTTCTCATCTTGAGGACCAAAGTCAAGTTATCAACTGCACTTACAATTGGCTTGGTTATTCTGGTGAAGAAAAGATCTTTTCTCGGCTTTTCCACAGGTTAGAAAAATTTAAAATTGTTGAATAATTTAATCTAATATCTCAGACTTTGCTCTCTTACCATATTGAATGAAAAATTTCAGAAAGGATCGGTATAACTTGGCAAAGATAGAGTATCTGCCATTTTTATTGCACAGTAGTAATCCAGGTGCTACTATTATTTCGGTAAATCCCACCTATGTTCCTCAGTTCCATACTTCTGGATCTAGCATAGTTGGTGGGGAAGTAGATGGCCAAGAGACACTCCGAGCTGGTGAATACCTTGTAGAACGTGACATAAATGTAAGAGTTCTAAATAAAGTTTGTTAATGTGCAGCTCAGTAGTACAAGATTAAAGATAATATTTATCACACTGTTTTAATTTTGTAGGTGAGACCCGGTGGCAAATTAGTTCTTCAGCCTGGTGTGACACTACGTTTTCCTCCATCAGTTGGTATGATGGTAGCCGGCAGACTGGAGGCTAGAGGGAAGGGCCCCAATGACATACGTTTGACTTTGCGTGAGGAACGTATTGATATGCCAGAGAATGACACTGATCCAACACTACTGATTCCTGAAGAAAATAGAGCTCCTGTTAGATTACTTGGAGGTCGAACAAATCGAGAAGGTCGTTTGCAGGTAACTTTACTGGAAGATATATAAATGATGGACTATTGAAATGTGCATTATTAACAAAACTATGTAACTATAATTTTCTCAAGGTGCGAATTGACGGAGCTTGGGGTACAGTATGTAATTATGGGTGGACCAGATTAGACGCTGCATTAGTATGCCATCAACTTGGTTTAGTTTTAAATCCAGATGATTGGTTCCTGGAAAGAAGTGAAATCCCTCAGGCAGGCACTTCGGAAAACATCCTTCTGAGGTACCCCTTCAAAAACATTGTCAAATAATTAATCTAGTTGAAAAGTTGTTGATTTTACACCTAATTTTTAAATTTTTAGCAATGTGAGGTGTGATGATGATGACACAGATATCACCCAGTGTCGTGCTGAAAGACCAGACGAATTTGAGTTTTCATGCACCCATGAGAATGATGTAGGACTTCGATGCTATGATACTTCCTGGGCTGGTGTGCGCTTAGGGGTAGTGGCTGAACGAGCGGATCTACAATTTATTACAGTGGAAAAGGCTGGCCTTTTAGATTATACCACAAATTCTTTCAAGCCTGGTAATTCTTAAATAATAATTTTGAAAATTTCTCATCCCTGTTAAAATTTTTGAAATTTTATATTTTCTTTATGCAGCTCTCCAAATTGACTTTGCCCGGCATGCTTTGGAAAGTGTCCGTATTGTAGACAACATGCAAGATGGATTAGGTGTGATTTACTCTGATCTTTACTCATCCGGAGGAGTAAACACAGTAAGAAACTGTGAATTCAGCAACAACCGAGGAAGTGGTGTCAGTCTGAAGCAATTAGGACTTAAAATCTTTGGTGAGTATAAATATATATGCAAAATTCCATACGTAAAACTGTAAAAAAATTAAAAGTGGCATGCCCTCTACAAGCGTATCTGACTTTTTAAACATTTTTCTAGGTTCAACTATGGAAAACAACAAACAGGCTGGCATTCGTCACAATCCAGCCCTATCTGCACTACAACAGCGTGAATTAGCAGGATGGTTCAAACCCCCAGCTGACCTAGCCACTCAGTTTGTTCCATACAGCCCTCTTTATGTTCCCCACACTTTCTCTAATATTGAGCTGGATGACTGGGAAACACGCCATCTTATTACTCAAAGAGTTGTTACTGACCCAATAAAAAGATCATTTTTCATTAAGGTAACTTATTATTGCTTCTGGTTTAATCTTTGTATCATTGAGAATGAAGTTATCCTTAAACAATATGTTGTTTTCTTTAATGTTCACAGTGCAAACCAGGCTTTGTTATTGGTGTTCAGCTTTTGAACCCTATACATAACAGAAGTACTGAGGAAATAATTGTAAGAGATGCGCACAGTCCTACTGGTGTTGCTCTGGCTGCAGCATGGAATGTCAAAAGAGACCAGACTATTTTCCCTGCTGCAAGTAGTTCATATGGAATTGTCATTGAATATGACAGTGGAGTTGATGCTCTTGGAGGCTGTGTTCTCGTTTTGTCATCTGTCCAGAGTATGTATTCCATATGAATTTTGCAGTGTTACTATGAAATGTTAAAAATTTGTATTGATGTTGTGCGTTTATTTTCATAGTTCCATTGCCTGACCCGCGTTTGCGACTGGTACGCGGTCCGGTTCCAACTCTTACTGTTACAAATTCACGAGTCCGTGGAAATCGACGTGGTGTCTGGGCCTCATATTACAACAGATATCTCACAGAACATGAAGATCACTTCCTTCGTAAAGCAAATGAAAGTATTCAACTGATTGGCTGTGACATTTCTCACAACCAGGAGGATGCTATGCATATTCACTCACCATTTTGGGATATTCATAAATCTAATCTGTCTGAGGTTACTATCACAATCAACAGCTCTCTAATCACTGACAATGGAAGAGGCATATATCAGTTCAGCAGGTGAGTGTTGAAATGTAATTGTGGTGGCAGTTATCATCAAGTAAAGGTATGACTATGTCTTTTTAACATTTTTAATCAACATTTTTACAGGGATATGAGAAGTTCCAATAATTTATTCCATTGGATCCTGTTTGATAACTCAATTGAGAGAAATTTAGGGGGAGGATTTGATGTCTCATTGCCTTATGTTTGGCAATATAATGAAAACTACACTCACTCATTTTTCCTTTCAAACAATACCTGGAGGGACAATCGTAACTTTGCTTTCATAATTGATGGTCATTTTGCTGCTTTGAATTTGACAAAGAATATATTTGATTCAAACCAGTGTAAAACAGGACTGATATCAATCAGGGGGATGGAAAAGCGAATGAACATCTACAGGTAACTTGTATAATATGAACATACCTTTTCTGCACAAATGTAATCAAAACAATCCTAAAATTTTCTCATCTTTTTGTATATTCTTTCCTCCAGAAACCGTTTTGAACGTAACACCGGAGCTTACATGGTTGAATTCAGAGCTGACAGCCAGTCTGAAATTATGGGCAATGTAGATGCTGTAATGGTGGAAAATGAGGTTCGCCATAACCGCGATAATGCACCACTTCAGCGTGGTTACTTCCAGGTATACTTTCAGATTTAAAAAAAACTGTTGACCTATCTGTTCTGTTCAGGCATTTATTGCAATTTCTACATCTTGCATTCTTTCTGCTTAGGTTTATCGTTCTCCGAGCTGTGTTGTTGGCTTTCATGGAATACAAAAAGTAAGAGTAAAGAGAAATTTATTTTCCAACAATGAACTTGATTATGTGCTTGTTGCTGGAGTTCGCACTGCTCAGTTAGCCAGTGCTGTGGATGTTTCTGAAAATTGGTGGGGAACATCAGATGCCCATCTCATCCGTGAACGAATATTTGACTTTGATGATTGGAATAATCATGCACAGGCAGAGTTTAGACCGTATTTGCTACAGGACAACATAGATTCTTCACTCTCGGTATGCCTTTTCTCCACATCAGTTCTGCTAATACTGCCCTATTACATTTATCAGAGCAAATTTTTAAAACTACAATTCTCATTTGACAGGTGTCATTTGAGCAGCCATCAATAGTTGATACAAATAACTTAGGTGGAAGGTACAAGGATTCCCTTCGGCTATTTTATCGTCCAGAACCATATCAAATTTATTCTGACATCACCATACTCCCTGATGCTACTCTGACAATTGATCCCGGGGTAGTTATGGAATTTGCTCCAAATGTTGGCATTCTAGTGCTTGGGACCATGCGTGCCCAAGGAAGAAGAGATCTGGAAATTGTAATGAAACCATTGCAAATTCGTGGTCATAATGGACCCACAATGGCTCAGCCTGGATCTCCAGTGGCAGAAATACCATCCAATCATCTGATAAAGAAACGTGCTGTTGAATACCCATATGTTGCAAGGTAAGATATTAAAATGTCTACAGTTAATCCCATTCCCATTTGAAAAATATCTGTGTATTTTCTTTGAAAGGCTGCCACTTCTACATCTTTTCTGACTTTCAGTAATTAATTCTAATAAATTAATACAATTTTATTCAAATTTATTTTTGCAGTGGCCATTTTTCTGATTCCATTCGCCTGTGCACTGGGCGAAACTGCTCACAGCAAACCAATGAAGGCTTTTTGGAATACTATAATCGCACCACATTGCAATGGGTTCCAATGTGTGATGACCGTTTCACTGAGCGCAATGCTCAAGTAGTTTGCCGTGAACTGGGCTATGACTCACTTAATGTGTTTGTCAACCATGGCACTCGTGTTGAATTTCATTTCAATTCATTAACAAGAATTTGGTCATGGCCTGAGCCTCTTCAATGCAAAGGTAAGTACAGAATAGAACTAAATTAAAGTGGTTTTGATGTTTTAAAAAAGAAAAATGCCTAAACTTTTCAATTTTGTTTTCTTTTTGTTTTACTAGGTGATGAGGCAAAACTAGAAGACTGTGCCATTAGACTAAATGGTCAGTTGTATGGCCATCGGCATCGTTGTGAATGGGACAGTCCCTTTATATTTATTCACTGTGGCCAGAGAAATTTATATGGTACAATGGATTACTGGGGTGGTGTAAGGTATGCTTTTATCACAAACTTTGGGAGTTTTGTTGATGTATTTGTATTTCTGTATTTGATAACTTAATAACTTGATGGCTAATTTATTGTAGGTTTGCAAATGCTGAGTTTGAGCAGAATCTATATGAACATCGCATTCATGATGTTGTGACTCACGAAACCACAAGGCGGTCAGAATCAATCATGGAACATGTGAAAATAATTGGAGCAGGTATCTTACATAATGAAAAGAGCCCAGCTATTCAAGCTGTGGTTCGCTCACCCACAATTATGAGTGTCAATGTGTCAAGATGTGCCTCTCATGGTATAAACATGATATCTCCCTCAGAGGCAGTGCGCCTTCTTTTCAATAGGTAAGGAAATCAATACATCACTTTGTTTGCTACTGTGTATGTTTGGGTTAAAATTTCAATTAATTTCTTTCCCTACTTACAGAATTGAGGATACACTTGGAGTAGGAGTCAATGCTCTTACTTTGACTGGTGAAGGTAGAGAATCAGAAAGTTCCTTTAACCCATTAAGGGACATTAATATTCCTTACCATGTATTCAGCCTCATTGATATTTGTGACCCTACAAAAGTTGTCACAATAGAGGAAAGAGTTTTAGTGTACTACAAATATGACAACCATGCTGTCAACTGTGTGAAGATATTTAACAGTGTATATCATGTGAAACCATTTGGATTTAGGTATAATTTACTGTTGACATTTTAAAATTTAAGACACCCAGGTAATATTTACTCTACCATTGTGTTTCATTTTGTTTTAGGCTGCTTCAGTTCAACTTATTCAATACATCTGCTCACCCTGGCCGTCCTGATAGTATAACTCTGTATGATGGAGACATTTACAACATCTCTGCAAGTGTTCTTGCCACAATTCAGGTTGGTGGTGGAATGGAGAGAAAACTTTTTAGAACACAAGGCCCAAAGCTCAGTCTGAAACTGTTTGCTAATGGAGGTAGCAATATTCATGGCTTTATAGCTGAAATTGTCACCTTACCTATTTCTGCTATCGGATTCAGTAAGTTTTTTACTGTCTTTATTTTTGTGATATGTCCTTTCCACCATTTACTGCTTTCCCCCCAAGGTTTTGTTTTACTTATCTTCATTTTGTATAAATTTACAGATAGAGATGTGCAGCACAACATTTCATTCTCGGCCATGCTGAATAATCAAAGAGGCGCTGTTAGTTATGTCAGTGCGGGTGAAGTCAATCCAGCCGTGACTTTAGAGTGGAATCAGATTCGAGGCAATGGAAACAAGCTTTATGGAAATTTCACAAGTGCTGAAGCAGCTGTTATGATGGATGTCCAAAACACTCAAAACATATTCTTCAGGGTGAGAAATCCCTTTTTTTCTTCTACTTTATGTATTTTTCATGGATATCACTCCTCTATTGTGTTCATTGCTTTGTCGTTTAGAATAATCTGGTTGAAGGCAATACTGGAGGCTTATGGATTCGTTCAGACTCTGGTGGCTCAGCCACAGCTCTGAAAGGTTGGGTTCACAACAATCTTTTCTCTGATAATGCTCATCGTCCTGCACTATATGTGGAGGGAAGGCAGAGTTCACCCTATCAGGAAGTTACCATTTACCGAAATTACTTCACTAGAAATTATTCACCATATCACAATGTGATAGTTTTGAAACAGGTATGCCATCAATATTACTTTCCTTCTCTTTCTAGTCCATTGTGTTTGTGAGTTGAGTCAACATTTGCTGCTGTAATTTACAGGTTGTGTCCAATTTTACTTATAATTACTTACACCGTAACTGGGGAGGCCACATTCTTGAAGTTTCTGGATTTGAAAAAGTACGTCTTCCTATCTACCAAACAACCTCTCACAATGGATTTTACTTGTAAGTACAATGTGATCAGTATGTGGTCATTAAAACCCATAGAGCATAACAATTTAAAGGAACTGTATTAATGTTTCAGTAACTATGCCATGGATCGAGAATCAAGAGGAACTATTGTGGCAGGAACGGCAGGCCAACACTATGTAGACAATGTGCTCTTTGATCCAGATAATGATTATGAAATTGTCACAGTAAATCGGTCGCGGTAAGATTTGTTTATTTTACACTTATATATATTTTATGCTTTCTCAATATTAAATACAGCTTTTACTGGCACTCAAATTCTTAGGGTGAAGGTTTGCTTCAATTTCTGTACAGTAGATAAATCAGTAGTAGGTACATTTCCCCCAAATTTCTTTTAAAAAGGCTGTCAAAATCTATTCACACCTTGCTTTTGAAGAAGTGAATTATTGTTAATTTTAGTGTTATATCTATTTTTGTTATATATGACTTATGGTGATGGTATATGCACTTTTCTTTTCCCCTCCTGTACTCATGGCATGTTGTTTATCTTTTTTCTTTGGGTGCACATTAACGTGATGGGAACACAGAGCTGGCATTTCCAGGTAAGCCTGTTTTAAACACTGTGACAGTTCAGATATGTACATTATTTGACACCTTCTTCAGTTATCATATGTGTTTCCGATTTTTCCTGTTTATATTTTATATTTTATAATGTTTTTTTTTTCTTTGTACCCAACAGTAGTCTAGATGTGTGGAAAACACCAATAGATGCTAAGCACAACTGGTGGGGTTACAATGAAACCTTAGCAGTTTTGGGTCGCATCAAAGATCGGGCAGATGATCCTGATCTATTGGAAGTTGACTTTAGACCCTACCACATGAATAACCTGACTGTCTTGAGTGGAAAATGTCCCCCTGGCTGGGCACTTGTTGGGGATACTTGCTATATTTACATAGGAGCTCCAATGACCTTTCATGATGCTCGCAATTTCTGTCGCGTAAGTTTATTCTATAAAATTACTGCCCCTGCATTTAGCTTCTTTCAACAATTTCCACATTTTTAACATTTTATTTCTCTTTAGTCTGCCAATGCTTCAATGCCATATGTTATGAGCAACTATGTGCAACTGTATAACTTTTTGAGGCGCCAACAACAAGGTTTCCAGCTGCGCCACCATGTGTGGGTCCAAAATATTGATCGCATTAATCAGTGTACAGCTTTTGCATATCAGACAGTAGAGGTTGATCACTGTGAGCGCTTAAATCCTTTCATCTGTGAAATGGGTTGGTATTTTAGCTCTTTTTCAAATGAAATTTTTACTTAAGTATATCACATGGCTTACATTGAATTTTTTTTTCAGATCCAAGAGTTCATATTGACATTTTAAGTTGGCGTGAGGATGTTGTCACAATAGCTGTACTGGGTATAGTGGGTGCTGCGTTGGTTTTGGTAGCATTAGCTGCTGGCTTCTGGTTCACCAAGTCTAGAAGACGGCAGGAAGAACGTTTCCAAAGAAGGAATTCCATTCGACAGTCCCTTCACTCTGTTCGTTCTCTTGGTTCTGTTCATGGAACAACATTTTCAGAGTTAGGATATCGACGCAAAGAACCAGTAAGCTTAAAATCTAACTTATTGTAATAGATATTTAGCTCATGCACATGGTAGAGCATAGCATGTTGTATTTTTAGAGCCAAAATCACATGCTATGTATGAAATAATTTTTTCTTATTCACTCACAGTTCACAGGAGCACACAACAGTCAGCGCTCAAGCCCTACATTGACTAAAGGCTCAGATTATAAAAAGATGAATGGAAGTCTAGATTCTATGGACAAATCACAATTTAATTCATCCGTAGAAGACACTCAAAGCTTTGATATTTATGAAACACACAATCCTCAGGCTGCAGGCATGGTAAGTTCTCCAGAGCGTAATCATAATTCTACAATTCTTCCATTTTTGGATATTTCATATGGTTATTAAATATCAATCACAAACAATGTGAATTGGGTCTTTGTCAGGAGGCTATGATTCCTCTCACCACCACAGAACAATGAAATTACATTCATTGGCAAATGGTGAGATGATTCAACTATCAAGGATTGTTTTTTTGAAAATTTTATTTTTGTTTTGTAATTAGTTCTGCTCATTCAATTTATGCCTACATTTTGTTTTTGCATACATTTGCTTTTATTACATTAAATTTGTAGTGCATATAGTCTTTACCATGTATTATCTGTTGTACAATTCACTGTTAATGTTTGCTTGAAGCACACAACTTATTTTATCTACACCCTTAAGGCTTAAAATGCATCCTCTTAAAAAAAATCTTTTAAAATATAGATGTGTAACAATTAATTTAATGTTGGACGCCATTTGTAGAGTAGTATGCCACTGTTACAGACTACTGATGCTCGTGGAGGATATGCATATACAACACCATCTGACTTACGATCTACTGGAGAAGTTGTGAATCCAGCCTTTGATCTCTCATTCCGTAATGAAGGGTTCCGTGATAATTCTACCTTTGCATCACGGGACAACAGTCTATGGCAATCAACAGCAGGTAAGGTGTTGAGATCAGGGTCTAACTCTCACTGTGTTAATATAATTTCTTACTCTTTCTTGTTTTGTAAACATAATTTCTTACTCATTCTTTTCATTCTGTTCAATTTAGGAAGTGAAATGGGTGGAGGTCACAGCCCAAGTGAAGGAGGAGACTACCTCACCAATGCTTCAACTCTCCCCCTTAACACAAGTTTTGGGATGACAGACTCCACATTAGGGGTTGATGTAGCTGTTACTCCTGCATATGGAAGTGAGGCTACATATCGGCCTACTGACACACCAGATCCATATTATGACCACAGAGAACGTCTTAGAGAAGTGTCAGAGTCTTACTTTGATCCAAAAGGTTCACCAAAAACCTATTATAGCTCTGCAAAAGCCACCCCAGAACCATATTATCAGTCGACTAGTGGTTCATCAGAACCTATGTATAATCTACAAGAAAGACCAAAAAGTACTCACATGGTGCTTGATAGTGGTATAGACAATGCTGCAAATGAGATTGGACTTCCAACACCACCTCATCCCCCTTCAAGATCAAAGAGTGAAGTCTTACTTGAGACAAACTTTGATGTCTATGCTCCACCAAGCTCAAAACCTTCAAATGCCAGTGCTATGACCCCTGCCAGCCGAAGTAAGAGTCAGCCTCTTGAAACGGCAATGTGATATATACCAGTTTTATATTTTTCTCAGAAGCTTTTCAAACCAAAAATCTCATCTCAACACTAGAAAGCATTTGTTACCAATATTGACAATTTATTTCCAATGATTTGATAGATATTTTAGTTTGTTATTGTTGACATTTAAACAAAAGCGATAAAAATGTTGTAGTCTTTTACCCTGTATGAACAGGGATGTGTACTGCATGTCTGAAATGTAATCATGGTTGTCAAGCCCCATGTTATCATGCCATCCATTTGGTATCTCGAAGGATGCCCTTGTGATCTCACTTATCTCAAACAACTCATAATTAGTTTTATTTTTGTAATTGTAAAGTTTTTATTTTACACTTAAGAATCTAGTTTAACAATGGACTACTGCCTTTACTGCATAAGCAGATGTATGTTTTATAGAAATTGCATTCTTAATTATCTATGAAAACTTCTATTTAACATTTGCTATATTCGTTTAATAAAGCTATAAACATCATAGTTTTGACCATAATTATAAGAGCAAGTGTGTGTGAGAGATGAGGATGATCTGGTACATATCATTATAAATCCAGTTGAATTGTGTAAGTTTAAGGCACTTGTGCTAGTCTATTGTAGGCAAATATTTAGAACCGTGTAAACATATTGAAATTTGAAATTGATGCAGTGTAATTCTTTTCCTTTTTCAAATTAACAGTAGCTGACTCATGCTCTTTAAATTACAACTGTTTTCTCGACTTGTTAGCTTGTAATATTGAGTGAAAATGTACTACCACCAGTTATCTGTAACTGTGAGGTGCTGATCAATACCCTTGTTAGAGTTACCAAAAGTTAGAAGCAGGGTATGTAATACCCATTACTGATTTCAAAGCTCAAGTTGTAAGTGGCACATGAACAGCAAGCATACTATGCAAAGGTATGGTAAATATCTATGACACTTCCACTAGAGTTTAAAGGGCAGAAAACACTGATCTGAAAGTTCTTGATTCTTAACTGTGATCAAGTTGTACAGAAAGCTTTTTTTGCCAGCTGTGTTCAAAATGCAATTCTTCTCCCATCTAAATTATTTAGAATCTTACAATTATGCATTTAAGTACTCACAAACCTGTCAACCTTATACTTTTGTACTTTCCGTCTTTCTTTCAAATAAGGCCAGTCACTGCCATTTTATAGTACGGGAACATTGAACTGAGTCCAAGATTCCATATAATGCACTACTCTGTAATATGATTTAAATTAAGCAGATTCCACAGTGAATGTATTTGACTTGTGAAATATTACAAGTACAATATTTCTATATATTCTTTTTTGATGTAGTCAGAAACATGCTAAAAAAGAAAAGAAAAAATAGCATGTTGGAAAGCACTGTGTATATAAAAGTAACTTTGAGTGTAAAAATGAAGCCACTGTGATATTGTACCTAGCTAAAACTCATATATAAGGTTTGCCTTGAAATTGCAAGGATGAGAAAAAGAGCAATAAAATAAAAATAAAAAACAAATTTTGCTGAACTACTTTATTAGAAATTAATAAAAGTAAAAAAATAATAATACAACTGTTGTCTCTACAAATTTTTAACCCTAAAAAGATTTGAAGACAACTCTCGACCTAGCATCTAAAGGAATAGAAGAGCAACGTCAATAATTTGATACTTCGGTATCTCTTATGAAAACTGTTGACTGCACAAATTTGGCAACAACTTCGTCAACATGCAATTAACAATTATTAAAAAAATAGTGAGGATATACTCAACAAGTTCCACTACTTATTTGGTATTGGGTATCTCCTTCAGAATTGGCGGGTAGGCCCGGCACTGGGGACACTGTGCTATATCTAGCAGGTAAATGGTGCGGGTGTGCACCTTGCACTCGGTCTTCACCCTCCCCTGGTGGGTGAACCCACAATTTGTGCATAACACAATTGCATAGTCTCTGTAACAAGTGCAACCCGGAGGTGGGACCTCCTTCTCCTCGTATCCGTCGACAGTTCGCACGGTGGACGTCGACCGGCGCGTTCGCGACGACGAGCGCGAACGTGGTCGAGACCGGCGAGGCACAGCAGCCATCATTGTGCTGCGCAACAAGAAACAAAATCCAATCTCAGAATATGAGCTCGGTTTGGGAACACGAAGCGAACAAAGCAAGTAGTAGTCGTCAGAGTCTAAATAACACAGTTCGCGGATGGACAAAGGTCTGAAAAGCATGGTCCTCTGGGCAGACCACAGCTTGTTCCGTTTCAAGCTTCGAATCTCTTACAAGACAGATAATTAAAAAGGTATGGCTCAGAGTAATAATTACCTGAATGAAAGATTCTTCTCTCAAGAGCCTGACTGTTTTCTTCGTGCCCTGTCTGTTCACCAACAAGCGCGTCCCGACACAGAGCGAGCCTGGAGCCTGTCGTTGCTTCGATGCTGCTGCGGCAACTGTTTGTTGAGGAATGGAGATGGGGGCGGGGCGATCAGCGGGGCGCGGCAGGGGGTGGATGTAAACAACAACAACAACAATCAGCACTCTTGAGTAGAGCAGACTCTGATATACATGTTCATGTTCTCAGACATCAGAGAATTATTATTACATTTTAAATAAAAAATAACGAAACATACTGCAGAGAAAATAGTTGTTGTTAAGAGTTGGGGATGTGAAACAAAGCTCGTCTCCCACGTTTCGTTTGCCATGTTGGCACCGAACAGTCCATGGTCGTAGGTGGTCGTAGGTGTTGCAAGTGTGCCCATGAGGTGGCCCAGTTGACTTCTTGTAGAGATCAAAGAAGCACTGTCAGCTCAAATTTCCTCACACAATTTGTTCTATCGCAACAGGTAATCTCAACGCTTGCCCTCTCAAACACAACACGTACAGAAACGGCTTAGGGCGAAAACGGACGTAGGAAAAGGGGGAAAGGGTTAAAGGACGGACAGTCGACAGGGTTTAAAGGGGGGGGGGGGGTAACTTGTCTTCACGAGTTGTCTTTGTATACAGTGTTGTGAAGCGGTAGATAGCAAAATGGTTCGGTATCTTACCTTTGAAGAGGACCGGACCCCACTCCACACACATGATAGGATAGGTGCCAAGTGTCTCGAACTCGGATGCAGCGCGTTATGTGTTTCTG
Source organism: Frankliniella occidentalis (assembly GCF_000697945.3). Taxonomy (NCBI): domain Eukaryota; kingdom Metazoa; phylum Arthropoda; class Insecta; order Thysanoptera; family Thripidae; genus Frankliniella; species Frankliniella occidentalis. The sequence goes on from NW_026267134.1 coordinate 3,519,863, forward strand.
AAACGTCCTCGAGCACTTGCCGCTTATCCCGAACGATTGTGCCAATGCGGTGATAATGAACTTGACCAGTGATGGGTGCTGTCGGGCGGGCGGGCCAGCTGGTCCGTCGTCTTCAGACCAGTCAGTCTCTGGTTGCCGTTCGCTACAGTCATGAGTCCTGCGGTTGCCACTTTGACCCTGCTCCTCTGCGCGTCTGGTTCGTGAATATCGATTGGAAAACGACAAATCGTGTCGTTTTTCTCTTGTGTGTGTGTGGGGGGGGGGGTATCAGTATCAGTTTTAAGTTAGTTTCGTAAAAAAAATATCCACAATCATCAGTCTCCTGGAAGCAGGGTGCCGTAACGTAACGCACATGGAATCGCTTAAAAATAAAAACAAAAATCTATATTCAACTTTTTTAGCGTTTTAAAGCGTTTTCAGCTTCCGAAACGCGTTTTTTGTGGGAAACGGACTAAGGGAGCTGACAACGCTTTAATAACGCTTGACAGGTTAAAAATTGATTTTTGTTTTTAAGCGTTTCTACATGCGTTACGTTACGACGCCCTGCCTGGAAGGACAGTGTTGGGGCGCCTTTGATCAACGCCTTTTCCCTTCTCCGCGTTTTAGCCGCAGTGGCGCTGAAGTTGCCGCCATGGCAGTGGAATGACATGGACAATGAGGCTTCACACAAGGTGTCCTTCGAATTCTACTCAAGGTGAGTATAGAGCTACCCGCCCTCTCTTTCTCTGAGTACGACTCAGCTATGTGGGGCGAATGCACATAACACGGGTAGGCCAATACCGGCTAATACTGTATTCTCTGAAAAACGGGCCCGCGTGTTCCTTAGGGAGAACCGGGACACGCCGGGGGACGTCGTGACGGTCTCGGACCTGCCGGACGACCTCGAGAGCTTCGACCCGCAGAGACCCACGAAAGTTCTGGTGCACGGCTGGCACGGGCGCCAGGCGCACGCCCAGGCGCTCAAGAAGGGTGAGTTATACTCGGCGTAGATGGAGGCAGGTGCGGGTCAGGGAGAATGTCGGACAGAATGGCCACATCACGCTTCTCAGTGGATCGGCGCATGTATGAAGATGAGGATCTGAAAAACCGCGGGAGTTACTGAACGTTCCCCCTGTCCTGTCCGTTGTCCTTCCCCCGCTGGGGAGACTTTTGGGGACAGCTGACCCCTCGGCTGACCCGCAACTCTTTGGCGCGAGCTCAGGCCGGTCTCAATATCCCTATACGAATCTGTTCGTAATGCTAAGATTGCACGACAAGTCAGAATTACCCGGAATCACCCTAGGAGGCCCTGTTGTGCGATTCTGCGTCACAACGCGGTGCTCGTAGGCACGGGTTTCACGGAATCAGAGCTGAGCGCTATCTGTGTGGGTGGGTGTGGGTGACTCTTCAGAACAAAACATCCATTCATGTTGCGATAATAACGTAGCTGATTAAAAAAATGTTAAGTAAGTGTTGATTTCTCAAGAGTTTCAATGATGGACGCGCCTGCTTTGTCTTTATATAGCTTTCCTGAAGACGTCGGATGTGAACGTGGTGATCGCCAACTGGCACGGCGTCGACACGCTCGTCTACCCCGTGGCCGTGAAGCGGGTGCCGGCCATCTCCCGCCAGCTCGCCGACCTGGTGCAGTACCTGGTGAAGCGGCAGGGCATGCGCCTCGACGACCTGCACATCGTGGGCCACAGCCTGGGCGCGCACATCTCGGGGCTGGCCGCCAACTACATCCCCGGCACCATCAACAGGATCACCGGTAGGCATACTGCGGGAGGCGCCGCCTGTCGAAAAGGAGTTTAGCGCGGGTAGCTTGCTCTTTGCAGGTCTCTAAGTCTCACCCCCCCCCCCCCTAAACGTACTTCTCTGTGCTCCACACAGGACTGGACCCCGCCGGGCCGCTGTTCAAGACGGGAGCAGATCGCAGCCTGAGCAAGACGCACGCCGCCTTCGTCGACATCATCCACACGTGCGCCAACGTGTTCGGCTTCCACGACGCCATGGGCCACGTCGACTTCTACCCCAACGGCGGCGTGTGCTTCCAGCCCGGCTGCGCCGTCCAGGACATGACGAGTGAGTTCCATACGACGTGTTGTCGTCGCTCAACGCTTTCGGTACGGCGACCCGAACGAGTCCTCCACTCGGCGCCGCCGTGACACGCCGGCGCGATTCGGTCACCGCCTGATCGTCATGCCCACAAATAGTTGTTGATTCCTTCCTGATGCCGGCGCGGTGTCGGCGGCTCCGGCAGGCGGCGCGGGGCCGGGTGGACCGGGAAGACCGGGTGGCGGTGGTTACCCTGGAACTACGCACACGCCGGCTCCTCGCCATCACTGGAAACATAGTGTTCCGCTGCTCGTTTCGCACCGAAATCACGATACGCAATTGCTCATTCTCTCTCTGCCACCCTCCTTCCTTCAGCCGGCAAGTGCAGCCACAACCGCGCCTACTACCTCTTCGAGGAGTCCATCCTCCTCAACGACACGCTTCTGGCGCTGCCCGCCGCCGCCGCCGGGCACGGCACCCACCACGCCGACCCGTGCAGCGAGGTGGACACCAGCGCCGACACCGTGCCCATGGGACTGTCCACCCCGAGGAGGTGAGTAGTAGTCAGCTTGCTGACTGTCGTCTTTGCCGTTCGCCTTTAGAGGCGCGAACACCGCGCATCCTAGTTTTCGTAGACTGCTCAAACGCTAAAGACGATGTTTAACCCGATGGCCGTTTCGTTGACCGCCGCAGCGCCCGGGGCGTGTTCTGCCTGTCGACGCGCGCCGAGGAGCCGTTCGGCTACGGCGCCGAGTCCCCCATCCCGATGATGGTGAAGCCGACCTGGAGGCAGACCGCCTCCATGTGGCTCAAGTTCCTCAGGCTCAAGATGCCGCACTCGGCGTAGACGGCGACCAACGACACGGCGACGACCTACGCTTATTTATTCTTCATTGCAGCGAATCGTGATAAAAGTTGTGATAATAAAAACGTTCAAAAAATTAACAACACTGTATTTCTTCAAAGGCGCGACTTGAAAACGGCGTAAATATGGCAATCATAATTACTGCCGGCGAGCGCGGTCTTGCGATGTTGGTGCCGTGTTCCGGACTGTGATGAACCATGCGGATGAACTAAACAAAAGTGACTCCAGGAGCATCATCAGCATCAGTGCAGCGGTGCCATCTAGGTCCATCCCATATCCTGAGGGGGGGAGGGGAGGAGGGAATGGTCACCACGTCGCGTCGCCCCTCTCCCCTCCGCCCGTCCACTCGCCCCCCCCCCCTCCCTGCGGCGCCGCTCGCGGAGCGGCTCGCGGAGCGCGTGTTCTTCCTAACCGAGTTTGGCTGCCAGTGGCGCTCGGAGCGCCCGGGGCTCTACATCGGCGCCGCGCTCGTACCGCTCCGCGCCCGAACACGTGCTGGGCGCGTGCGCGTGACATCGTCCGTCCGTCCGTGTCTGTTTGTGCGTGTGTGTTTGTGTGAGTGCTGAAGTGTAGTGTCGTGTTGTTGGTAAAGTGCAGAGTGCAGTGCAGTGTGTTGGTGGGCAGTGTGCAGTGGAGGTGTTTGTGGCACCCACCTTGTCGTCGACTCGGATACAGCAGCCCGCCGCAGCCTTCCGGCGCGCCGCTGCTCTTGGAGGTACGGTACGACGACGTCCTGGGCTAGCCTTGTCGCGCCTCCTCCCCTTCTGGAACCCCTGCAGAGCTCGGGGTAGGCACCCCCGCCCGACAGCTGTGCGGAGCGGGCGGCCCACCTGCCGCCGACCGCGCCTTTGCTTGTGACAATCCGATGCATGCCCTCTAACGCCCTTTTATTGAAAAATTGCAAACATTTATAAGAGTGTTTAGTTTTTATCGTCTTGATAGAGCGCACTGCCGTTAAAATTTAACACGTGCAGGTACCGTGTGTCAGGACTGCGACACCATGAAGTGTTGCGGGCCCTGCGATTGTAACGAGTAGGCAAACCCGGCCGCATACTGCCGTATCGTCGTCGTTCTTACACAAGGTACTGGGTGCATCGTGGGCAACAGACAACACCCCCTGTGTTGCGGGTTTGCCTTCCCGCTCGAGCCGCAGGCGTCATGGCATGACGCCCTACGGTCGGATGGAGTAGGCAGTGTGTTGTTTCTCTGGGACACACGGGTGGATGTGGCAAAGTTGCTAAAGATTATTTCTATTTCCCCTCTCACCCCTGTCAGCCTACTAACTTTGTGTCACAACTTTGTGCCACAACTTTGTGTCGCGTGTGACCCCCAAGAGCGCCTGTCAGATGCTGGATAGGCAACCCCGCAACACACGGGTGTATCGCATTGCCTACCCGCCCCAGTTCAGGCGCTACACCTTCCCCGCCCTCCGCGACCTGCCTGCTCGCTGCGGTGGTGCAGTGCATCCTCCTCCTATCCAGCGTGTATCCTGTTCCTGCTCTCTCTCTGTCTGTCTGCCTCATCGTCTTGATGACACACAGAAGGGCAGGGCTCATTGCGGTCGGGGGCGCGGCGGCGGTTAGCTGGCGGCAGCTCGCGGTGCACGGCGAGTGAGTGAGTAGTCGCGTCCTTGTTTAGGGTCTAGAGAGACTTGTCCAATTCCCGGAAGCCGCCGCACGACGCGACCCGACAGAGCAGCAGCACCGGGGGAGCCGCAGCAGCAGCAGCAGCGTCAGAGAAGGTGTGTCAGTCGGTCTGCAGACGTGGATATGAATACACTCTGCACGGGCTAATCGCCGGTAGCGAAGCGGTAGCGGGCGGCTCCCAAGTACGGCTGCTCATGGCGCGATGTGAATGAACCGTTAATCCCACGTCCTACCCGTCGTCGCGGGGGATTAGCAATCGGAGTGGTACCACCAGAGGTGTTTAAACTGCTCTTCAGGCGCGTCACATCTCAAGTGTATATATACTTGTTCCATGCGTCGTGTAAGATCTCGCGCGCTCGATTGGGATCGGGCTCCGAAAGACTGCTGCTGCTCCACCCTCCTCCCGCCCGACGCCCGCCCTTGGACTCCAGCACGACGCGTGCCCGCCATGCCCGCCCTGCCCCCGTTTAGCGCATCCTCGTGCTATCGCTCCTTGGCTTCCCCCATCCATCTGCAGCAGACGCTGCCGGCACCACAGGCGCCACCGTGCCGTGGCCGTGGTGGCCGTGGGCTGCGCCGTCGACGTCGTCGTCGAGCGACTGTTTAGTGGTGAAAATGGCGGGAAAGGAGCTGGTAAAAGGGCGGGGGGG
>NW_026267134.1:3525605-3527214 GCF_000697945.3 Frankliniella occidentalis
GCGCCCGCCTGCCGGGCCGGGCCGAGGGAGGCGACCTTTTCCACACCGACCAGTTTCCCATCTCGTCTCAGCCAGCCCAAGCCCATAGCTCGGCACCTCACTGAGAAGACTTTTAGGGCGCAGGGGAAGACGAAGAAGGAGAAGAAGAAGGCAATCACCTTTATCTGCCCGATCTGTTGAGGGAAAAGTACCCTGTCATTTTCCAGTAAAACTTTGGGCTAGAGGCGTGCACACACTTTCGATTTCGTGGCGCCTTATTTTTGTGGGGTCGGGCGCTTTTATTTGTTTTGGTAAGATCTGATAGACTCGGCCTTCCCAACCAAAAGTAGTGTACTCGTAACTAAAAACTTAAAATCATCGGCAGGGCAGCAACAGCCAGTGTCCACGCTCACAGCTCACGACGAGGGTCTGTCACACGTGCGCTATCGCGCCGCCACCGCCTTACCGGTGAGCTCTTGATGCGCGCCCCTCAAGCTTCAAGTGCTCCGAGGTGAGGTGCACCTGACTTGAACCCTTGCACCCCGTTCGCGCCCCGGCTTTGTCTCCCTCGCCTCGACACTCGATTGGGGGTAAGAGACTGAAGGGGGGTGGCGGTGGGGGGAGCACCAGGCCCCTTCCTCTTATCGGGAAGAGCCGCCGCCGCCGCCGTGTCACCTTGGTGTCGGACTCCCCGAGCGACTGCTTGGCCCCGCGGGTCGAGAGCAGGCAGGAGCCGGACCGGGTCATCAGAACCTGATTCGCCTCCATTGCCGTTTGATCCTTTGCTTTCGGTACACTGCCAAAGCGAACAGGGTGACCTCCCACGGGACTGAAGTGAAGAAAGAATACTGTAAACGCAACTGTGTAAATGTCACACAGTTGGTTGGTAATGGCCATTCGTACAATGAATGGGATTAGAGGCGTTAATTGTCCCTTGAAATTCAGACGCTTTTGCCTCCATGTGCACGAATAGCGTTCACACACCTACAAGTGTGCAACATTCACACACTTCGGTCTCCGGTGTATCACGCGTAAGAAAACTGGTGTTTAGTTGCGACTATTTCTGGATCACAGAGCCGGCGGCGGCCGCCGTCTATACGATGCGTCGGGAAACGAACGACCCACCCGTCGAGTCATATACATAAAACGCGGATATCGGCAGCAGAGCTTTTAGAACTACTGTACCTAATAATTTTTTTCGCTCTGCGCTGTTGATGCCTCAGCTTATAATGACGCAATCATCGACTTGTCAGTGCCGTGGGTCTGCCACCGCCGCCACCACCGTGGCCCGCCGCCGCTCGGCTGGGTACACAGTGTAGTCGACTTTTAGTATTCATTTCAGTAGAAAATGAAAACACTCACGAAGCCAGAGTGACGTTACTACAGAGTGTTCGACTAGCGCCGGCACCACCGTGAGGACGCTAAGTCTACGTCAGCGGAGGGATCGCTAAGCGCGGGGACGGCGAGTGTGTGCGTGTGGGTGAGAGTGTGTGAGTGCGCCCATTGCGCATGGGTTCGTGTCGTTTGCGGCGGCGGCCTTCACGTATCAATTAAGCGGGTAATGAGTGGAGCTAAAGGCCCTCCCTCTCACGTCGGGTCGTCCTCCCCGCCTCTCTCTCTCCCTCCCCCC
>NW_026267134.1:3527649-3532212 GCF_000697945.3 Frankliniella occidentalis
TTACCTGAACACCTCCCTGATCCTCGCCGAAATGTCGAAGGCAAAATGGCGATGACGATGATAACAATAATAAAAGGAACAGGATGAGGAAACACGTCGCCCATCTCCGCCCCAAGGTTAGCATGTGCTCCTCCTCTGCGGTCAGGCCTGAGGCGGGCGGTACGGCGGCGGGGCGCGCGGGGGGCGGCCCGCGGCCAGGCTTTGTAGTTCGCGGTGGTTCGGTTCGGTTGGGCCCGCGCGCCCGCCCGCGGTGCACACGCGGCAGCGTGTTTGCTTCTTTTTATCTCGCTCCTTTCCGCCACCTCGCGCCTGTTAGTAGCTCCTGTTCGCCGCCCCCGCTGCTTGCATGAGTACGTGTAATATTCCGCGTACTCCGCCTTCATACGTCGAGGATCGCAAAATAAATCACGGTAGCACGGCCCATGCAAGGTGGAATGAATTTTTAAACCCAAAACGAACAAACGAAAAAGACTTTGATTAAAATAAATGAACACCGCACGTAGTTTTTTAAAATTTGTTTGTTTGTCGATCGTTGTCCTGGAGAGGAGACACCTTGAGACAAGTTGTCGCCGACGCGGGGAGCGAAAATTGTCCACGCACGGAGCGGAGGCGGGGGGAGAGCGGCCTTGGCCGGGTGGGGCTGGCGGGACAGCGTGCCGCGGACTATCAGCAAGGTCCCCGACGACAGCCCGGGCCGGTGGCCGCTCCCGGACATCGTCACCAAGGAGAGCAGCGCCTATCGGCGCTATCCTTAAGAATTCTTCTGACCTGCCTGCTGCACACCTCTCCCCCTTAGCTTTCCTTTCCCTCACATCAGTTGCATCGCATCCTCCCAGTGGCAGTACCATTATTACATTACTATGCTGAGGTGTGCAGGCGATTGAGGGGGGGGGGGGAGAGTAGCAGGGATGGATGGGTGATGCACCGATGATCGATAAAATAAAGTAATGAAAATGAACGAGACTATTATTCTCTCCCCGTTTTACTGCTCTCCGTCACGCTTCTCCCGCACGGGGGGTCAAGGCTTGAATGGGTGATTGATATTCACATTTGGTATTCCACAGTCGTCTCCGTGCGCGCTCGTGCCTGATCCCCGTGCGGGGCAGGGGTGGCCGTGGCCGGCCCGGTCAAAGGGGGTTCCGAGGGGTGCAAACAAACGGCGCCTGGCCCCAGGTGCACCAGCTAGGGTCGGATGGGCAGGGGAAAGTCTTCGCACGCGCGGTATTAATCTTTCTTAGATTTGGCTCGTCCGAATTTGAGACGTACCCTTTTCCTTGAGAGCTTCATATCGGCTGCGCAATATAGTAGTTGCGGTCCGCGAGTCCATTCTACTTCTGCTGAAGCGGCGAGCGCGGTGCTCCAGGAGTGGTTTGTAATGACAATTTGATGCGATGCGGCGCGCTGGGCGCGGCGGGGTGGGGGGGATGGGGAAGGGCCTAAATGATGACGAGGTGACGCGGCGGTAGCCGGAGGTGATGATGTTCAACTTATTATACAAGTGGAGAGTCCTGCACGCGCCGCGCTGAGAGGCGCCCGCCCCTCCCCGCCCCGCCGCGCCACACCTCGCCCCGCTGCGCCGCACCACCGGGCCACACAATACCCGCCATAATGGTTATTGTGTCGTGGGGGGTGGCTCGGCGCGGCTGCTTTTCTCAAGTGGCCGGCCGGCCGGGGCGTGCCCGCAGCTCCTAAACGTGTGAGGGAGAGCAGTCGCAGTGTTTTTTTGCCTTTTTACACTTGGGGGGCGGCGGCGGCGCCGGTGTTTTAATTTCCCGCCCAGATTGTGGCGTCCGGCCAGCGACCGTCGGCCGTAAGAGCTGGGCGCCGACATCGGCCCTGACATCATCGCGGGCGACGACCGTCTTTGAACCCTAAACGCTCGCCTCGCGACCACACACTTATGCCATCAATCACTTTCCGATAAAAATTCTCGGAAGTTCTTTTACCGTGATTGGTTTTAGGGGGAGAAGTCTTGAGCTTGTTACTATCCCCAGAGGTAAAGCTCCCTAAGAGTCTCTCTCTCTCTCTGCCCCAGGGGAAAAACACCAAGGAGGAATAAAACTAGACGGGTCGTACTACCTCTTCGCGGTGTACTTCGGTACTCCGAACCACCTGCCGCGCGGCCGCCCGCCTGTTGTCGGCGGCTTCCCGCGATTGTCCGCGAACTCGCTGCGCCACGCCGCGCCACGCCGCGCGAGAGCGGCGGCGGCGTAAAAATCGGAAGAACACGCAATCAGCCTGCACCACCGTGTCAACACGTGCCTCTCTCCCTCTGTTTCTCTAACTCCATCAGCCTCTCTCTCTCTCTCTCATTCCGATCCTCCTCCTCCTCCTACAACTCGCCTCCGGCAGGGTCCCCCGCACTGCCACTGCTCTTGTTTCCTCTCATGAAGTGTGCCTCGACTTCCGACCTGCCATGTTAGTTCCGGAAGCTGCAAGCCTTTCGGACCTCCGCGCCGCGTGTGTCTTTTATCTCTCTCTCTTCCTCTGAAAGTCACGGGGGGCGAGCGCGCAATGAACCTAATACGCCGTCCGTGCTCTAGAACTGCGAAGACGACTCTGTGGTTAAAATTTTGCATTTGTTGTTGTTGTTGTTGTTGTTGTTGTTGTTGTTGTTGTTAGGTGGACATAATTATTTAAGAAAGTATAAGTGTGGATTCAGAGTTCACAAAACGCAAGCATTATTTTCACGCCAGGCGTGATTTTCACGCTTTGTGGGCTTCGCGCAGCCAATCAGGGATCGACTTTCATCACGCCGGGCGTGAAAATCACGCTTTGCGTGAGAATCACGCTCGCTTCTAGGGAACTCTGAATCCACCTTAACAGCCTCTTCTGTTTGTGCTCCAGGTCTCGGTGGTGGCGCGGTGCGTCGTCCGCGACATGAGCCGACCATGAGCACGGCGTCGTCCCTGGCGAGCGGCGCGAGCGGCGTCAACTCGCTGAGCTCGGGCGGGGGCGGGGCCGGCTCCGGCCCGGGGTCCGGGACGGGCTCCGGCTGCCGGGTGGACGTCGGCGCCGACCCCCGGACATGGCCGCGGCGGCAGCGCGCCTACCGGCCCCCGCCGCCCGACACCATCATCTGCTCCGACGACGAGGACGCCGACCTTCCCCCGTTGCGGGGCTTCGTGAGGGTGAGTGTGCCTCCGCGCCCAAGCAGCTCAAAGCCGAGCTCAGGGACCGAACGCCTGCATTTGACCTTAGCGCCGACCTAAGGGGACCTGAGCCGGCGCGACGCGGGGCGGCGCAACTGCCGCCGCGGCGCACGCCGATTTCGTGACGTCGAGTTCAGTGCTCCGGGCGGCTCTTGCCTGCAGGCCGGGCTGCGCGCTCGTGCCCAGCCCCAGCAGCGCCGGGGAGGTCCTTACCCCCGTGCGGGCCGGGGGCGAATGGCCACCGAATCTTTGGCGCCGGCCCGCCTGACCTGCATGCCCAATGAGCTGCGCTGTGCTGGCCGCGAGGACGCGGACGTGGTCGCCGCGGAGGGAACTCCCCTGGAGTGGACCCCCGCCTCACCTCGCCGGCCTACGCGGCCCGGCGGCAGGCCGTGTTTTTCCCGTTGTGTCCGGGTCCGTCCAGCAGCTCGCCCTGCTTCCTGTGCCATACCGTCACGCGTCATTGTCCAAAGCGTGCATGCGCGGGGGGCCCCGCCAGGCCCGCCGGCCCCCGCGGCCTGCGCTGTTGCCGCGTAGCGCCGGCCGCGGGCGCGGGGGAAGGCCCGCGGGCCCAGCGCGGCGCCCAGCCTCCCGCGCAGCGCAGCGCGGCCGCGCCCGGCAACGCCGCGGAGGACGCGGCAGGTGGACACCGGGGACGAGCAGGACGAGAGCTATCGCCGCCGCATGACGGACCTAGGCCATTACCTGTGCTCCCTTTTTATTTCGTTTTTCGGGGGCACTACACTTTTCATTTCTTTATTTGCTGTTTCGACAAACAACGCGCCGTCGTTTGCGAGGACGTGTCTGCCAACACGTCAGCAGATGCGATTGCAGACTTGAGTGATGAATGTTCACTTTACTTACGCCAAGTCAGGGCCCTAGAGACACTTACCAGCAGAGACTGTGATTTTATTTTAAGCAGATAATACGAAGTATCTGCACCTTAAACTGTTGTAAGGTTAAAAGTTCACCGGTTACATCGTTGAGTTTGTTATTCGCCAGTTATACAGACCGACAGTTGGAACACAAGGCATAAAGAGTTGAAACGCTGTTTCATTATTTTTGTCCGTGGACATACTTTGAAGGCGGGCGGAGCGCAGGGTCGATGCACCTCGTTGACGGATCGGATTATTCAGGGCTGCCATCCATACCAACCGACAAGTCGACAAGTGAGGTGTGACCGAGGGGAGAGGGGAACAGATAGGGAGTGAGGGGGGGGGGGGTGTTACGACGCCGTAGCAGCGCGCCGGCACTGCCGTTGCCGTTGCCGTTAGGAGGGCCATTTCGGCGCTTTTTCCTATCTCTTGGGAGCGGCCGTGCCGGCGAGAGGGCTCATTGCACAAGTGGTCGCGTGACCGGAGTGTCACATTCACATTAATTACCACCCCACCCCTCCCCCGCCGTCCCTGCC
>NW_026267134.1:3539437-3546344 GCF_000697945.3 Frankliniella occidentalis
GCGCCGCCAACACAATGGCCGCGCTACGCAGCGCGCTGCTACGATGGTCCGCTACATTTTCCCAGCCGTTTGCCACCTGCGCCGCTGCCTGCTTTGTTGCCGGGCGTGGCGTGGCGTGGCGTGGCGAGGCGAAGAGTGGCCGGCTCCGGCCCGGCGGCGCCGCGCGCGCGCATATCGAGTGCGAGGAGGAGTGTCCGCGTCCTGGGAAGCGCCTTCGGCCCCTTCCGGTGGTGGTGGTGCTCCTGCTGGGTGGCCCCCGCCGGCACCGGCCCGGCCCTGCGCCCATCTGGGAGCCCTTCGGCCGCCCCCCTCGGAGGGGCCCCACAGGCCTAGGCGGCCCGCGGAGGGCCTGACCGCGATGGACACACCGCACAGAGTATAACGGCCATGTCCATATCTGTTGGCATCGGCCTGGGCGCGGAGCGGCCGCGGCGAGGAGCGGCGTAGAGCGGCGGCCGCGAGTCCAGGCCGGCGGGAGCCAGCGCTGGCCAGGATGGAAGAGAGCAGGGAAGCGACCGAAATTTTACTCGCAAAGTCTTGCGCACATTCCTCTACCTCCTCTACCTCTTTCTCCTTTACTAGAGGAGCCTCGGGGCGCTGAGGACATGTATGCATGTACACACCGTTGTGTACAACTTGGATCTGCTTTCATTCCACTATTCCCCCTCTCTCTCTTACACACACTCTTCGCTCTCTCTTGCCGGTCTGAAATGCACCGACTGTCGCCCTCGCCCTCGTCTCAACGCCGCGATGATCAATGAATCTTAATATCGATTTCTCCTCTGCGCGCCGACACCGAGCCTGCCGCACGGGGTCACGAGGCAGGCGCACCGAGCCGAGCCGAGCGATAACTCGACGGACGAAACTCTTTCCACGTGTGCAGTGCAGACTTCGTCGCCGTCGTCGTCATCATTCGTCGTCTTTCAATTTCGGATGGGCTGTGCGACGATCCTGGAGATGCGACATGATCCCGCTGTGATGATGGTGGTGACGACCGCGCGATCCCCATCAGAACGGGACAAAAACCAGAGTGCGGGATTATTATGACATCACGACACAATCGAGGGAGGGAGGCTCTCGGCGGGCATCGTCTGGCACCGCCGCCGCCGCCGCCGCGCCACAAAACTGATACCAACCACACCGGCCGTCCTTCCTCTCTCCGAGGAGCCTGGCCCGGGCCGGCGCACCGCAAGAACGCAATGATGGGCCATCAGCAGCAGAGCCGGGGCTGATTGACAAGCTGCTGGCCTGGAAAAGGGGGCCGTCCCGGCGGCGGAAAGGGGAGGGGAGGGGGGGGGGCGTGAGAGAGAAGTGTAATCACTGGAGGAAGTAAAATGTCTATTCTGATTTCGGCTCGGCGTGGAGCTGTGGGCCGCCGCGGCGGTGTAGCACAGCAGCTAGGAGCCTGGCGCCTGCGGGGAGTCCGGGTGGGCCACCCCGCGCGACAGCCGTGCGTGGCGGCGCTGCCTACCCTAGAGTACGCAGGCGCTCCGGACGGCCATGTGAACGTGACACGCGATAGTCGCTGCTGCTGCACTTCTTCATCTCATCGTAAAGACATGGACCCAACGCAGCGCCGTGACAAAGCTGCCCCCTTTATGTCACAGCGGCGGCATTATACAATGAGACGCGCTGTGGGAAAATCGGATCACGAGGCCGGCCAGGCGGAAGGGGTGCGGGTGAGGGAGAGAGGGAGTCAGATGAACGAGAGATGCTGCCGCCGCACTGCGTTACGGCGCATTACGCCGGCTGCTGGACCAACACGGCAGAGTGGAGCACCTGGCCGTCGTCGTGCCCCTGCAGCTCCGCCGCCGCCGCCGTCGTTGGGAGTTGTGCCCCTGCTGCTGCCGCGCGGGGCCCCCTCCGTGGAGGGGGAGGGGGGCGTATGCTCCGTTGTGGGTCACCGCCAGGCGCCGGCCGATCGGCCTGGAGTAGGAAGGGGCGGGGAGGGGGGAGGCGCCGCTCGCACGGCTGATCCCGCCGGGCTGATCCGAGTGGCGGACAACCCGGCGTGCATTTCCGTCGCGACGCTGGTCCCGGCTGGTCCGCACTGGGTCGGTCGGTCGGTCGGTCGGACGGACGGACGCTCCCCGCGCTCTCGGTAGCGTGTGTGGTGCGCGCGCCCGCGTGTGTGTGTCGTGTTTGTTTTTGTGCCCGAGTGTGTGGTGTGTGTGTGTGTGTGTGGCGTGTGTGTTGTGTGTGTGGGGTTGGAAAGTGTGAAGTGAAAGACTTTGTGCCCGCGAAAAGCACACCCGAGCGCACGCCGGCTGCTTTCCGCTCGGCTTGCTGGGCCGCCCTACCCATCCCGCGTTGAGGTCTCCACACGCACTCTGGCGCTTGTTGTTCATGGTGAGTTAGCATCTCCATCGAGTGAGGAGCATCAGCTCGTTGTGGATTTTTGTTGAATTTTATTGCACTTGATGATGCTGTACCGGTGTTTTACTTTGTGGCTGTGCAAATCAGTACTCGCGTGGATTTGGTGTGGACGTGCGGCCACCGTGCTCTTCTTACCCCTTGACAAACGTTGTTGGAGAGCAGAACCGTAAAGTATGCGATTTTTAAAAGCTTCAAAAAATTTCAATAAATGGTACAAATTTTTAAAATTGAAACAAAATGATAAAGTTCTTAATGACGTGACTCTTACTCATTGCGGCTGACATGTGACCCTATAACTCACTGCTGGGCCTATACGTGTGAATGACGGTTAGTTTTCTCTTCGCGATGGTCGTAAAAGGTGGGACAAATGCGCTTCTAAACAGGTGCTTGTTTAGCGCACATTGTAAAAGCATCAGCGGTGTCTTTAGAAAGGTGCCATGCACGGCAGTCCTCCCCGACCTCTGGTTGTATGCTTCCGATGTGAATACGACACGTAATCCCCTGGCGATAGGCTGTATTCAAGTGGGCCACTTCCGTCCGCCCCCGGTGCTGGCATTTTTTGAAAAAAAATCTTTCATATCATCAAACTTGATAATGGCGGGTCGCCGACACGACACGACGCGCGGCCGCGCGGCTGCAAGCCTGCAGGGCCCGTGGGCGTTGTGTCGAGAGCGAGAGTGAGCGACACTGGGCGGTGTGAGTGAGACGAGTGCGCTGGGTCGGCGCGGGTGGCCGCCGTACCGCGGCATCAGATGAAAGTGTTTTTCGCTCGTAGCCTGCAGCAGCCGGTGGTGGTGCCCGGCCCGATCGCAGCCGGCCGAAAGCTCTTTATGGGCGCAGGGGCGCGGGCCGAACAAGACCAGCTGGGGGCGTCATCGCGGCCGGCATGTCGTGCACCTACTGTGCAGGAGTGTGTCGGGGTACTTCTCGGAGAAAAACGGCTCTTTGATTTTACGCATTTTCTTTTTTTCAAGACCTTTGTTTGATTTAGGAAAATTTAAACCAAATATAAATTCAGGAAAAAAATAATCCAAAAACGACACGGTGTTTTTTGCGAGAGGTGCCAGAAAGAGCCCCATCGCCGAAAAGTGTGTAGCCCCTTTGCAAACCAAAGTTTAGTATTTGGCAAGGCACCAAAACGCTGAATTCTTGGAACGACATGCCCTCATCCTAGCGTGGCACGCAAAGTGGCGACAGAGTTTAAAATGGTGGACACTTCGGAAAAGTTCGCTAAAAGTCGCTACCTTATCCTGCAGAAGAATCTAGTGCAATAACAGTGTAAGCTGCGTCCAAATTTTGAGTGTAAGCCGGTCTCGATACATCCCTAATGACGAGTGGTGGGGCGACCCCCGCGGCCCGCGCGGCCCACGCCGCCAAGGCCGCCTCACAAAAGAAATGATTAACCATTGTGGCGCGATCGGGCGAAACATACGACGAGACGGTCCCGCGGGAGTGTGAGCGAGAGGGAGAGAGAGAGAGAGAGAGAGAGAGAGAGAGAGAGAGAGAGCGCTCATTAGCGCGCTCGTAATCGGTACGTACCAGCACACCTGCCAATCCATCCGCCCTTCTCATTGCGACACTGTATCGAGTCAATTTTCACTCACATGCTTTTAGGAGGGTGCGCGGCTGCGCGGCGCTGTTCGGTGGGTGTTGCTGTTGAGCAGCACTATGCAGCATGTTGGTGTGTGAGTGAGCGTGAGATATGAGGGTCCTGGACTGGACCCGCCCGAGACCGCGAGACCGCGGTGTGACGCTCGCAAGGACGATCGGTCAATTTGTAGCTAGTTCAGTTCCCTTAAGTGAAATCATAATCTTTCTGGTGCAGGGGCAAGTTTAAAAAAAAAAACTCGCATAAAGTCTGTCTCGATATCATTGCCAAACGGGGCGGTGGCGAGGCTGATAATCTCTCTCTCGCTCTCTCGTTCCCTAGCGCTCTCCCTCTCTCTTGCTCTCCCTGTTTAATCTGGCATCGCGAGCAGCAGTCCACTCCGTGGCGTGGCGTGGCGCTAAATGTCCTAGAGATATGCTCTCGAGCGCATACGTGCTATCTGGCCGCATATTAACATTCCATATTATTATTATAGCCATGGGCTGTCGATGGTCGTGTGTGAGTGAGCCAGTGAGTGTATACACACTCTCTGGTGTGTGTGTGTGCATTCGTGTGTGTGTGTGCGCGCGTGTGTGGGAGGGGAGGTCCCCGCGGCCGCGTGTAGCCAGCGAGAGCAGAGGAAAGTTGTGCAGGCCTGGGCGGGCTGGCCGGCGGAGAGGAGCACAGAACTTAGTCCACGGAGCCCGTATCCCTCCCCCGGGGGACCCACCTCCGCGCACGGCTATCCCCGTCCCCGCCCCCGCCGCCTGCACTGACCGGACAGACTGGACAGGTCCGCCATCCCCGCCGCGGGGGCGTGGCGAGGCGAGGCGGTCCACTAGGGGGGCGGCGGCGCGGTGCGCGCGGTGCAGCCCTGGGCGCCATCGGCGAGGCGAGAAAGCAGTGACCGGCGTGCGTGTGGCGACGGGGGCATCCCAGCGGGCGCCAGAGCAGCAGCAGGTGTCTCTCCGCGAGGAGTGAAACGGTCTGCGCGAGTCCTCGGGCAGGACGTGCTGCAGCTGCTGCTTCGCGCCATCTCTCGCCCTGTGGCCCTGGCTGCAGCAAGACCGTAAGATGTGCAAGGGCGTGCACGGGACGGCGGCGTCCTTGAAGTCGCCCCAGGCGGGGCCCCGGCTTGCTCGCGGTTCAGCGAACCTTTGCGACGGACGCCGCGGGGCCCTGGCCCAGCCCGCCGGTCCTAGCCGGGCCGAACCTGGTGGTATCGGCGGCTATCGCCCCAGACGGGCCGTGGGCGACTTGTCTCCCGCATAACTAGGCCCCCCTGAGGGCGCCGGGCGCCGCCGCGGCCGCGGCCCTCCGGCGGTCCTAGGAAAAGCGCCCCGCCCCCTTCAAACCCGTCCCGTCCCGCTGCGCTGCGAGTGGTCCGTGTGACTTACACGGTGTGGCGTAACTCCTCCCGCACCGCGCCTCGTTATCGTAATTATTCCCAGTTTTCGTTGTAATTAATTACAGAGCGATGTTTCCTCTCCGACGTTGTAACTTTTCCGGGTAGAGATGAGAAAGGCTCGTGCCGCCGCCACCCGTGAATCACCGCCGTCCTGAGTCACTCGCCGGGAAGGAGAGGCCTTTCATTAATGATTTCTCATATTCGGTCGACTCCCAGTCGGAGCCCCGTAACTGCGCGGCCGAGTCGCGGAGTTACGGCATCGCGCGCGGACCGTCCAGTCCACCACCACCATCGCTCGTCGCGACGTCCGGCCGCGGCGGGCGCGATATACAGCTCCGGCCTGCAACCTGCAACCGGATCCCTTTTCTCTGAAACGTCATCCGCAGCGCGGCGGGGAGGCGGGCGGTGCTGGGCACGAGCCCGCCTATTCTGATCCGGCCGCGCCACGCTACGCCACGCCACTCCGCCGCCGTCGCGTCGTCGCCCCCGGCGTAAGGAAGGCTGGGCAATGAAATGCGGAGAGAGAGAAATTGGGCAAATTAAAGCGTGTTTGAGCGCGCGAGCCGCCGGCATCACGGCGGGCAGCAGCGGCGGCCGCCACGGGCCTCGAGGACGAGGAGCAGGCGCTGCGCGGGCAGCACCGCACGCGATGCGCAGCGCGGCCCGCGTGCTCGCACCCGGGGCGCTCCCGCGGGAGGCACAAACAGCACACTACCTCTCGACAAGGGGTATACGGCAGGGAAACGCCTTACACACCCCGTGGAAAAGCCGGCGTTCGCGTGTTCTTGTTCTAAAGCAAAAACAAACTGTATGTGCATTCAGCGAGAACATTGTGTTTATGCCAATGTTGTGAGACCCCCCCCCCCTCCCCGTATTCTTTGTATTATGTGTAGCAATTTAAACTATCGCGACCTCCCGCCCTTCTTTGTTCTTTTTCCCCACCAACAGAGATTTGTCACAAAACGTCAGATTGACGTATTAGTGATGTGAAAATGACGTTTTAGGGTAAAAAAACGTCACAATGATGCGAATTTTCATCATTTTGACGTTTTGTGACCAATCTCTGTTGGTAGGGCTCTCAATGTTCCCCCTTTTCCTGCGGGGCCCGCGGGCGACTTATTCGATCGGCTTTCCGCTTTGCTTTTCGCGCTAATTTAGATTCGCGCTCGCGCGGGGCCGCGCTTTCGCGGAAGCTTTCTTCTTCTTTTCGGGGGCTGTAATCGGATTGTCTCGCCTCATCTCTCTAATTTGGGGGCGACGGACCGATTGTTCGACTGTCATGGGTGTCGGGCAGGGCCGACAGGGCCGACGGCAGGGCCGTTGTTTGCGGCTTTTCTAATCCCGCCTTCCTCCCGCTGCTGCCTTTCCCCGCGCCACCTGCGCCTCCGTACTACAGCCCCCTGTGTGTGCATTCCTGCTACATGTTCAAGTAGTTCCTGACGTTCAGGTTTGTCGAGCTCCGCTGCTCCCGCCGCTGCTGCGGCTCTGTCGTGTGTGTGCTTCTCTCTGCAGCAGCATGATTGTGTCTCTCTGTC
>NW_026267134.1:3553924-3558390 GCF_000697945.3 Frankliniella occidentalis
TCGCCCCCAATTCTGCACCCCTCCCACACCTCGCCACACCGCGCCATACCGGGTGTTTGTGTCGCCTCTATAAAGCTGCCCATCGGGTGGTGGAAAGGTTTAGACGGGAAAGGGGCGGACGTCCTCCCCCCCTTCTCCCTCCTCTCAGTCCCCCAAGCCGTACCACCCAGGCTGCTACGCTACGGGCCGGTGGTGCACCTCGGGGGCTTCTGCTGCCGCTGTCTGCGCCCCCTGCGTCACTCCCCATAGTCTGGTTTTCGAGCAAGCGTTGCGGGGACAAGGTCACAGGGGGGAGCGAGCGCTGCTCTGTCGAGTCGTCCATCTTACTCTCTTTTCTTTTCTACCCTGTCGGCTGTCGGCGCGGTTCGATGTGGCTCCTGCTGATGTGGACTGGCTGGATGAGAGAAAGTAGTGTAGGCGTCGTTGCAACCCCCTCGGCCGCGTGCCCGCCCCCCGGTTGGCCACTCCGCCGCCGGTTTGTTGGTGGCGGGCGAGTCGCGGCGGGGCCGTGCAGAACGAGGTGGTTGACATTGGCAGCGGAATCCGTACAGCTACCGCCGCCGGGCGCCCCGAGCCCATCTCCCCACACCCCACACCTTGTCTAGCGTCGCCACCACCCCCAACGCAAACCGCGACTCAGTAAGTTTTCGTAGACTTTTCAATTTGTTTTTACCAAATGCGAGTGTAAATGTAAAATCGGAACAAATATCAATGAAAAATCTTTTTCTAAAAAAGTAACGAAAAAATAATGGTGTGACAAAAATGACGATTTGAAAAAATCGTTCCATTGAACATTTGAACTTGTTTTTCTTTGACAGCTTTTAGGTTTAATTGCGAGCGTCGAGTTTCCCCCTATGATGTGTAAGTTGGCTGACGAGGAGGCTGTCTCTGCGGTGCCGTGCGGCCTGCGGTGCGCAGTCCTGCTGCCGGGGTCCTGGCCCCCAGCGGTCCCGTGGGCCGCGGAGGGGAAGGGAAGGGGGGAGGGGGACCTATCTAGATGGTCACCTCGTCGTGCCCAGCCGGCCCCCGGCCCCCGGCCCCGACACACGTTACACAAGGGCCCAAGTGCAGCCCTGCCCAGACGCCGCCGTGCTCTGCCTCCTGGGCTTAATGAAGCTGGGCTGGGCGCAGTAGCTAGTCCCCCTCTCTCGTCCTCTCTCTCTAAAGAGCGAAAGACTCCCGAGAGGACTTTAACCTTCGCTGTCTCCTAAATTCACCGCTGTGAAAGAAACTCACAACTCTGCACAGCCGAGCCGAGCTTCCGTTCGCCCGACACGTCACGTGTCGCGTGCCGTAACAACTGTCGCGCTAGTGTTGCAAAGTCCGCTGGGAAATGGATTCCCTCGCCTGTTTTTCTTTTTTTTACGACGCGTCGCGCCGAGCTGAGTGAGGATGGCGGAGGAGTGCACGCGTTTTGTGCGTCTCTAGTCTCCGCGGTGGAGGTGGTGGTGGCGGTGGTGGACATCTGCATTGCAAATGGTCGCGAGTGTGCGCGGCGCGCGCCCGAAGGCCTCCGCATCGCCGCAGCGCCGTACCCACGGTGACAGATGTTGTCTCCCGCTGATGTGGGGCCCGCCCCCCGCCCCGCACCCTCTTTTGGTTTGTGTGCGTCGCGCGCCTAGCCTCGCCCTCAGCCCCTTCGCTTTTGTACGCCCACCTGATGAGGCGGCAGCGCAGGGCGTGCGAGTGTGTGTGGGCTCTGAACTCCCAGTTGTCAGGTTGTTTTTCTGTTTTCTACGAGCTCGGGGTGTGAAATGTTTACAACTGCGGCGTCACCGTCGCGTCGTCATCCTCCTCGCGTCGCCCACTCCACCACGTTGCGGCTGCTGCGGGGTCCACCTCCGCTGCGCCCGCCCGCTGCAGAGGCAACCCATCCTGCTCGAGCAGTGGGGGAAAAGTACGCCCCCCTCATCTATGCGGTCGGGGCTGCTGGCGCCTTCCAGGTGCGCGACTGGCAACCCATCCTGCTCGGGAGCGAGCGGCAGGAGAATGGCGCCTTCCAGATGCGTGGTCGGCAACCCAACCTGCTCGCCAGGGAGCAGAAGGAGAAGGACCCTCCCCCCTCCCCTCCTCATCCTGGTGGGTGGTGCGTGGGCAAAGAGCCCTCAGTTAAAATGCGCGCCTAAATGTAGTTGACGACTACGCAGTATGAAAAACGTAGCAGTCAACCCCCCCCCCCCCCCCAGGTTGTACCAGTCACGTGACCCTTGGGGCTATTTCACTCTGAGGATCTTCAAGGCGTGGGGCGGCCGGCGGCGCCAGCGCCTTACAGGTGCGCGGCCTGCAACCCAACTGGCGCCGCGATGTGTCGAGGGCCTTTCGGGCGGGCGGGGCGCCGGGCGCGCAGGCAACCCATCGGGCGCCAGCGGGCCGCGAGAGGTGGTCCGGTGGTCCCGGTGAGCAGCAGGTGGCGGCGCACCGGGGGCGTGTCGCTCTCGCGCGGCGACTGAACCCGTGCGAACCTGCCGGCGCCCCGCTCCGCCCCGCCAGGCCAGCAGCCCCGGCCCCGCGCTGCGCGTACATGAACGGCACTGCCCGGCGCTGCCCGTATCTGATGCACCATCTGCCAGGTAACGGGGCGGGGCCCCACCTGCATGGGTGTGAGCGGGCAACTAGATGGGGGGCTCGGACTGGTTCAGGGCTGGGTGGTGGGCGAGGGCGCAGGAGCAGGGGCAGGGGACGACACTCAGGAGGCCAAAGAGGACGCCCTGAGTGGCGCGAAGTCTGGGTGTGGCTACTGACTGTGCAATTTGAGGATATAGCCGAATATCTGCGTAAATCCGTGTCACCAAGATAACATTTTGGGAGGACGACTTACTACCTCGAGTTGACCGGTGCCATGGAGCTAGTTGTTCTTTCCCCGCTGGTGAGCCGCGCTCGAAGAGTCAACACTTCTTCCACCTCTTCCTTCCACTACGATCCTCGCCGAGTCATTCTCCCAGCAGACCAATACCCGACCTCCCATGCTATCGCTCACGTCCATCTCTGGGGAGGCAGAACCCAATCGCCGCCGCGGTGCCCCGGTGCCGCGTCCCTCCCGCGGGCCGCGGCAGTCGTCGACGCCTCCCCGCCAGACGACGTGCTGGAGGGATAATTTGGAGAGTAAGTTATGGGGTGTTGAGCGTGCATTTGAGCCCCGCGCTGCACCACGCCGCGAAGCAGCGCAGCACTCTGCTGTGGCATTAAGATAAGTACAACTATAGCTTTCCGATACGCCACGATGCCCAAACGCTTCGCCTCGCTCCCGAGCGGTGCGGTGCGGGGCGGGGCGAGGGGGAGCAGCGCCGGGCTGCTGCTGGCGCCCGCCTGGACATCGCCCGCGCCTCCCCCTCACCTCACGGCCAGAGTGTTTTTATGCAGCGGGGCGTGGCGCGGCGGGGCGCCGGGCCCTCTACTGCTGCGGTGCGGCGTGTATTCCACGGTGAATAACCACGCCACGCAAGACGTCCCACGGTGCCCCCTCCTCCCCCGCAAAGCAGAGCCCCACAGGGGGCCCGCGTCGGGGCGCCCCTCGGCGTGCAGTTCAGTGTCAGGGCCAGCACCGCCCTGCACGCCGGTCAAGTCGAGCAGCAGAGCAGCTGCGGCCGCGTGGGCGTATGCGCGTCCAGTGTTGTTGTTCCGAGTGACGCGATCGGCGAAGTGTTGAATTGCTCCGTCGTCGGCGGCGGCCCGTAGCAGCGCAAGTGAGCCAGGAGAGGACGCCGTCAACCTCGTGGATAACGGAAGCGATTCCTCAGGAAGTCCCTGTTCCTGGCTAAGTGACAGAGCGCCCTGGAACGCCGCGCGGCCCTACAGCGGCCCGGGTGGCTGAACTATGCTGGCGATGAGTCGGAACTGAGGTGCGCTCCTCCTGACGGCGGTTGGGACGCCATGGACCACGAGATGCTGCTGACTCTGCGAGAGGTGATCGCGGCCACGCTGCAGCAGGTGAGTTGTGTCCGGTTGTGTCGCGTTCGGTACCGGAGGAGGAAGCCCCGGAGAGTTTTGTGTCGCTGCCGGAGCGTCTCCAGCTGCGCGCTCGGTGCTGCTGCTGCTGCGCCCTTCCAGCCGGTGGAGCCAGTGGGGCGGCAGGACGCCTTGGCCTCTGCACCGCTCCGTCGAACAATGGGATGGGAGGAGGAGGAAGAAGAGAGCGGGGGAGGAGAGGGGGCGGCGCAGTCGCTGGAGCAGGAGGAAGCGGGGCCCCCGCAACCAGATCAGGGACGGGGACACCGTCCACCCGGGATTAATCACCGTGTCCGTACAATGCATCGGGGGCCGGCCAGTGCACAACAATAACTGCACGACGGACGGTACTGGACGGGAATGTTGTTGAAAACTTTGATTTTCTAAAGCAATGTCGTG
Source organism: Frankliniella occidentalis (assembly GCF_000697945.3). Lineage (NCBI taxonomy): Eukaryota > Metazoa > Arthropoda > Insecta > Thysanoptera > Thripidae > Frankliniella > Frankliniella occidentalis. The sequence continues at coordinate 3,558,269 of NW_026267134.1, forward strand.
GCCTGGCTGGAGTGCGCTATGGTTGATCTAAGTGTGCAGTTGGCGGCTCGCTGGTATCGCACGGCGCCGCGCAGGCGTGCAGAGAGCAGGCGTGCAGGGCAGGCGCGCCCGGCGTCCACCTG
>NW_026267134.1:3566275-3570886 GCF_000697945.3 Frankliniella occidentalis
TAGTATCAATAATAGAGATACCAAGAATACTTTCACTCCGTTGTACAAAATGAAATGTCATTTTTCAGCGGACACGTATAATCCGTATAACCCCAACGGTGTCGCCGCTTATACTAGGAAAAACAGAATAAGGCAAAGAAGAATCCCAACCACAGTCCGAAATTTAAAGCGTCACATCGTTTAAGCGCCGTCCCCAACGCGGGCAGGGCGTCGAGGGCGGGGTCCGCTGTCCACTCCGTCATATACAGCGACGGCTTTACATCCGCGCCACGCAGGCCGCAAAGGAAAGGCTGCAGCAACGCGAAAGTGCAACAACGTGCAACGTGTAGTAAATCCTCGCGCTGCTGCTGCAATGTGGAGTGCCACAGTATAAAACGGTCTCGCGAAAACGTTTATGATTACGAGGACAAAACTGAACAGGCGTCGCAATTTTTCTTTTCTCTCCCCTTCTTCTGAAGCGTGCACGACGTTGTGTACGATAATAGCGATTGATCGTTTTAATGGCGGCGTTAAACACTCCATCAGCAGATGCATCAGCATTGTGGGTTTTTGCGCGCGAATATCCCATCACCGATACACGCCCCTCATCTTCGTCATAACATCTCGTATTAGCGGCGTTATAATTTTTTTCAATTTTTTTTCTTTTACCGTCTGAGGCGCGAGGAATACAGAGCGTGCATAATGAGCACGACGGTGGTTTGCAATCAGCTGAGCGGGTCTGGCCGCCAGCAGCAGCAGCCGCTCCCGACGATCGGGAGATGCGCTCTCCAGTGCACTGGGTAAACTCGAGGGGGGGGGGAGGGTGTTGAACGTTTGCGGGACGCGGTCAGTCGGGCCAGCCGCACCACCAGCCGGGTGTCCCGTTGGGAGGGCGGCAGGGCCCCGCGGTGTGGCCGCCACGCGCCAATGTCCCCGCGCGCCCGCCCCGCCCCACCCCGCCCCGCCCCGCCACCTGTCGATGCCGCTCCTGGTGAGTCACGCCCCCACCCACACACCGCCAAATCAAGCGATCGGGGCCGGGCTATGGGCGCCGAGCAGCGCGCGCGTTCCGAACCTAAAAGCTCGTGAGCCGGGCGCGACAAAACGCGGCCGCCACCCACCGCCACCCTCCCTCGCCCGCAGTCGTCATGTTCTTGCCTATTTAGTTTAGAATGTTGGGCGCCTTATATGACGAGGACAAGCCTCGACGGGGGTGTCTTTTGATGTCTCGTTTTATTTTGTCAAAGCGTGTGACGACGAGGCGCGCCCGGTTGAGTCTGCGAAACACTTTTGTGTGGGGCGTATATCGCAAAACCGTCAACACCTTCGCTGGGGAAGAAAAGGAGTTAAGTCGCACCCATAAAATGTGGAATAGTTCTAGTACCAGTAGAGTCAACATTTCTTTAACACTCGCCCACAGTCGCGCCCACAGTGCTATTCAGGGCAAGAACTCGCTTAAGTACACATGTTTTTTCTCAGATTTATTCGGTTAACTACGGGAGCTCGGCGCCCGCGAGACACAGGGTAGGCCGCCCCGCAGCACACGTATGCGCACAGCAGGCGAGCTATTGCCTACCTAGTAGGCGCTATATGAGCTGAACTGACCTGGTGCGTTTTAGCGAACAACGGATGACTTTTCGTACGATCCCCGTCTGAGCATCATTGTTTTTTCCAGGGTGTTTGAGAGGGTATATCTGTGGGTGGCTTTTTGTAGGAATAATATTACACCACGTTCTAGACTTTTGTTTTAACCAGCACTCTGCTTCCACAACACAAAGTGGCCCCACCACCACCACTGCCTCGAGGGGCTGCCGTGCGGCGGACGGGCGCCGCCGCCGGTGTCGTCCTTGGCGCGGGTCACTCTGGCGCCGCGTGAGCCCGAAGCCAGACTATGTGTCTCTGTGTAATCCCCGACCGCGTCCAAGCGAGGCGCCATTGCGTTAGCGCCGCGTCCCATCCTACTACATATCGGGGCCCACTGCGGGCATCGCGCCTAGGGAAGGAAGCAATCCCGTTAGCGGCCCGGCCGGGGCTGCGCCAAGCTCGGCGCTGCCAGCATAAATGAGACTTCCATAATTTTTTTTCTCCCCTTTGAGGAATATAGTGGTAATTGGCAGCGGTTTGTCCCTCGAGAGGTTGTCCCCCGGCGGCGCGCGCGGTGCGCGTGCATCCACCACCGGGGGCGCGGCCAAGGACGAGGAAGCAGAGAGACGGGCAATCTCTATCACTCTCGTCAGGATACCCTTGACTGCTTGCTCTGCTGGCCACGTTTGGAATTGCGATAGAACCTGGTTCGGCGGGGTGATGCGCGCGCGCTGGCCTGCTGCTGCGCGCGGCCCGGCTGCCAAGTGCTCCAATTCCACGGAGCGCCCCCTCTTCTTCGCCCCGCCTCTCTCGCCGTCTCCTCGCAACCTCATGACGTGTGCATGCAGCAGACGGCATGTCAAGTCGGCCCCCCGATAGCATCTGACGGTCTGACGCCGACTGACGCAAGCCTTACCGACCTGACCCCGCGGCGGGCTCTATGTGCCCCGGCACCCGGCAGGCGGTGATCGGGCTGCACGCTCGGACTTTGGGCAAAGTGTATGGACGTCTGCCTGAGTCCGCGCACCGTGACAGTCGAACCGCCCTCTTGCTGCTGCCTCTGATGCTCACGACCGGCCGCAGAAAGCTAGCTAGACCCCCTCTCGAATAAAGGACTCAGATGGACGTGCGTCCCGTCGACGTTGGTCCGGAATAGGTTGGACTGAAGCAACAAATTTCCAAATGTATCGTTGTAAATTTTCCCGAAAAAATGCATCGAAGGTTTTGGAGAATTTCCGGAGTAAATTTGAGGACTTTCGTAAGGTTTCGATACTCAAATACATAGATAAAATAGATTTTTTTTAGCCTTGTGGTAGCAGCATTTAGAGCACAGTGCTTGATAGCCGCTGCTCGGGGATGGCCTCGCCCACGTTTACTGCCCTGCTCCGCCCGACTCCACGTATGGAGGCGCGCGAGGTCCGCACGTCCCACCACGACCCGCCGTAGTACTGATTTGCACAGCCCAGGCGTGTAGAGCGCCGCACCGCTCGGTGTACCGCACGGTGTACCAGTAGCGCTAACGCCGTGCTAACGCAGCGCTCGCGCCCGCCCTGCTGTCCAGGACTGCGCTAGGGGGGCCCGCCCGCCGCGGTCCGCAGCATCTGCCGCCGCCGTCCCCCGGGCGCCGCGCCGAGCCGCCGCCGCCCGCCCTCCGCGCTGAGCCCTCAGCCCGGGGGGCCCTGCTCGGGGCCCTGCCCGGGGGCCTCGCCATGCTCAAGTGGGTCCACGGACTGCCCTTCCCGGCGGACAAGCCGGACAAGGCGGACAAGCGGCAGCACCTGGGGGTAAGCACCTTTTGCAGGGCCTGCGCGGCGTCAGTAGTCCGCTCAGGCGTAAGTAATTGGATGCATGAATTGATTTCTTGTTGACAGCTAGTTGGTTAATTAATTGATAAGGTGGTTGACCGGCGGCACTATGAACTGCGCGCGGCACACGCTGAGCACAGCTTCGCCGCCGCCGCCACCGCTGCTAGTAATTCGATATACTTTTCGATATCGATCTGTTTGATTGATTGACTGACGACTGCTTGACGATCGCGGCTGCCCCATCGCAGTCGGTCGGAGCAGTTGGGGTAATCCAGCCGGGCCTCGCCCTGCCCCGCCCCGTTATGAAGCCGGCGGTGTCCATCGCCTTGTGGCCGCTCTGACATTCAACGAGTCACTCGAGTGGAGCTTGGAGCGTGGCGGAGCATGGCGGAGCGCAGCGTGGGCCCCGCGCCTTTCGGCCGGAGCCACATGTTTCCGACCTGAATGGGGAGCATGTATGGCGTCGTGCTCTCTCTGTCTCTTTCTGTCTCTCTGTCTCTTTCTGTCTCTCTATCTCTTTCTCGCTCTCCTCTCTCCCTTTCTCACTCACACCACACTTCACACTTGGCTTTTAATGAGTATGGGGTACTTTTCTCATGGCCGCACTAATAATTTTTAGGGCCGATTATAACTGGAAGCATTTTAGACGACATGTCATAAATAAATCTCTCTTGAGAATTTTTTCTTTCATGGATACATTTTCTTTATTGTGGCCACCCACAGGCCTGAGCAAGAGACAACGGAGGGAGGGAGAGAGAGAGAGAGAGAGAGAGAGAGAGAGAGAGAGAGAGAGAGAGAGAGAGCGAGCGCGCAGTCAGGTGTTTTGCTGAGGGCGGGCCCCCGCGACGCGTCGTATTGGGGCTCTGCTGGAGCGGCATAGTGCGCGCGGCCCTGGAGCCGGCCCGGCCTGGAGTCCTGGAGTCACGCGCCTGGAGACCAAAAGGCATTGAGCAATGCGAGAGCACGACCTCGGCGCGGGCCGAGCCGGGGCGGGCACGTCGCACGATATCACAGCGTGTTGTTCAATTGGATCAGAGCCGGGGGCCTCGCGGAGGTCCGTAAACCGCGTCTTGAGATCCGGCCGAAGAAGGTGAGGGGGGAGGGGGGTATGGCGATACCTAAAACTTACGGTCGGGGCAGGACAAAGGGCGCTGGACACAGAAAAGAAACACGTTGAACAATCCTCCGCCGAAATTAAATTAACCAGGGCTTCTCTCTCCATTAGCCATTTCTCCCCCCCCCC